>NC_048306.1:50875461-51001953 GCF_013100865.1 Trachemys scripta elegans | reverse complement strand
CCCCTCCCCACCACTGAAAAGAGAAGGGTTTCAAACAGAGGGGGAGGAAGACTGCATGGAGCATTCACACTACTCTCAGCCCCTATGGGGTTGGGATGGGGAGCAATGAAGTGAGGGGGATGGGGATGCGGGGGGATTGGGATGGGGAGCAATGAAGTGATGGGGGTGCAGGGCTGTGTGGGAGGAGTTGCCCAGAGTCTGGGGCTGCTGGGGCGGAGTGGTGCCGGGGGGGAGCAGTGCTGCCAGGGTGGAGGTGCTGCTGGGTGGTGCTGCTGGGATGGGCCCGCCCCTGACTCCCCAAAATGTCCAGGCCAGGCTGGGCGCTGGGTTCATCTCGTTCTCCTCCCCTCCCTTCCAGCAGCCCCATTCCCAGCACTTGGAGACAGGGAAACACACCTCAAACTCCTGGGTGCCGATGATGGGATGAGAGACTGCAGTTCGCCGAAGGGCACATGCCGCAGCTCGAGCCCAGCCACAGGAAGAGCGCGAGGAGGAAAAGAGGGCCAGCAGCAGCGGGAGAGGAGCGCGTCATGACCTTTCAACAGCCACCTGCTGAGCGCTCACGAGTCACGCTAGATGGTCCCCTGCCCTGACCCAGACAATGGGAGCTGTGCCTGCAGGTGTGGGGCGGAGCAGCATGCAGACACCCCCCCGGCCGTCCCTATGTCTAGGAGCTGGACATGCTGGCTGCTCCCTGGGAGCTGCGGGGCATGGAGGCTCGCAGGGAGCCTGCCAGCCCCTCTACGCAGAGCTGCCAACTGGACAGTCAACAGCCCAGTCAGCGGTGCTGACCGGAGCCACTAGGATCCCTTTTTGACCGGGTGTTCTGGTTGAAAACCGGACACCTGGTCACCCTAGCCTGACTCAAAACCTGCTAAGTCACTGGAAAGACTCCGATCAACTTCAATGGGCTTTGGATCAAGGTCAGAACGAAAGACCCCATGTGACACCTCCACAGATGCAGTGGGCAGAGGTACCTGAGAAGGGGTCCATCAGTGTAAGTGGCAGAGGGCTTCTGGCACAACATTCTCCATGAGAGGTCTTCAGCTTTGGAATTCACTTCTCCACCCCAATTCCTTGTGATCCACTGGAGCCCGGATTTGTGACACTTCCCAGGGACACTGCAAAACCCAGGCATTTGGAGAGGAGGTAGCTTGAAGGTTTGACAGCCTGGAGATAGAGTATGTCTGATTGGGGATTTTACTGTCATGATCATGACAGCAAAGACCTAGCCATATTTTAACTCAGCTACAGCCCAGGATAGCCCAAGCGAGGGATGAGATCATGGTTAAAAGATGATTAAATGCCATCTACACCATGAGCAAAAACTGTGTTTGGACTGTACTGAGGACTCTATACAACCATGCTGTAAATAGGCCTCCACAAACAATTAGTTTGGGGTTCTAATACAGATGTGAACTGCCCCTATTCATCTCAGAGGGCTATTAGATTTGAAGCCTAACACTTGAAGTTCCAGTGATAAAATGGGAGTGTCGGCAGAACCTGGATTTGTAGCAATATCTGGAATGCATTTCTACAGCTTCTCATCTTCAGGCTGAGCCCTGCTCCATTACAGCTGTAGCCAACATTTTGTGCACCAGAGAGGGAAGGACTGATGTTTGACCTCGCTAGTGTAGAAGGTCAGTGCCCAGGTCTGCTACCTCTTGTATCCTGAGAAAGAGAATAAATCAAAATGCATTCCGAGCAGACAGTTTGTGTAACATGTCCCTGGCATACTATTGGAGGTAATCTTCCATTGAGTCCATGGGGGGCATTTCTAGGCCTGAGTATCGAGTGGCAGATGGGAAGAAATAATTTTCCAACTCCGCTCAAGTGTAATTTGTGCATTCTATCCATTTAATAAGTGTATAATGTTAACAGCCCTCTACACTGTGACCATACACAATGCATTCTGCCAGTGCTGCACCTGGAGCTGTCACTATTACATGATGCTTTAGGCACAGGGCCATAACGGAGCTCTTCCGTGCAGTGTCAACTCTACCTCATTCCATGATAGGATTGTCCATGGCAATGAGGCCATGAACTCTAGCCTTGGGAAGGGCAATTAGATGCTCCAACTATGCCAGTTTAATGGAAGTAACTTGGGAAGAAAAAGTATCAGAGGGGTAGCCATGTTAGTCTGAATCTGTAAAGATGCAAGACTTGCATCTGAAGAAGTGAGGTTCTTACCCACGAAAGCTTATGCTCCCAATACTTCTGTTAGTCTTAAAGGTGCCACAGGACCCTCTGTTGCTTTTTTGGGAAGAAAAACTGTCTTAAGATTGACACAGCAGATCAATTTGCTTGTGGTACTTACACGGCTCCCATCAGCGTAGTCTGTGAGCATCTCACAAGCTTTAAGGAAGTGGTCCCCAAACTTTTTTTTTTTGGCCCAGCCTCATTTTAATGAATTATTTCCTCCTGGGACCCCAGACAGCATGTAGGACACCATTCTGAAGAGCAAAATGGCATCCTGCACATAGTCTGACTTTACACGCATGGCTTGTGTGAGGTCACACCACAGGGGGGATGCCATTTTGCTCTACAAAATGACATCCTCCACACAGCATGACCAGTACATATAGTGCATGCGAGGTCATGCTATGTGGAGCAAAGTGGCATCCTCCACCCTCTAGTGATCGCCGCAACCGAGGTGATACCATGAACCGAGGTGGGGTTGTGACCCACAGTTGGGGAACCGCTGCTTTAAGGTATTCATCCTCACAACACGCATCATATGTAGGGCATCACTGTTAGCCCCATGTCATCAATGGTGAACTCAGGCCCAGAGAGGCTCAAGGTTCATCTACACAGCAAAAAGCGAGTCTCAGAGTCCCATTGGCCGGGAATCTGCGGACGGGGCAGTGTGCAGAGCTGCCTGGCCACACCGCCACATAGGAGCCAGAGTGGGGACATGCTGCTGCCTCCAGGAGCTGCCTGAGGTAAGCACCGCCTGGAGCCTGCACCCCTGAGCCTCTCCCCATGCCCCAACCCTCTGCTCCAGCCCTGATCCCCCTCCCACCCTCCAAACCCCTCAATCCCAACCCAGAATACCCTCCTGCACCCCAAGCCCCTCATCCCCAGCCCCACCACAGAGCCTGTACCCCCAACTGGAGCCCTCACCCCCCCCTGCAACCCTCTACAATGCCCCAGCCTGGAGCCCCCTCCCGCACCCTGAATTCCTCATTTTGACCCCACCTCAGAGTCCACACCCCCAACCAGAGCCCTCACCCCCTCCCGCACCCCAACCCCAATTTTATGAGCATTTATGGCCGCCATATAATATCTATTCCCAGATATGGCCCCTGGGCCAAAAAGTTTGCCTATCCCTGGTGTAGATGTACCCTGAGTGACTTGCCTACCTTGCAGGGTTCTAGAGCCCAGGCTTCATCCAGAGCCCAAATGTCTACACTGCAAATAAATAGCCCATTACCCCGAAGTGCCATGGGCCCAAGTCAGCTGGCATGGGGTTTTAAACTGCAGAGGCAGAGGCAATGTATGGAGAGACATGCCAGGTAACGTGCCCCACCCGCCCCCAGTTTTGCTGCTTGGCTTGTACTACTGAGCATGCTCACCTGGACTGGGCATGCTCAGTAACACTGCTGAAGCCACCTGCCTTCGCTCTCCTCCCCCCAACTATTGGCAGGCACCGTTCGTCTCTGTCTAGAGGCCCCACCCAAGGCCAGGGTTCTATTATGCTAGGCACTGCACATATATATAGTAAGAGGCAGTAATTGCCCAGAGAAGCTTACAATCTAAATAGACAAGAGAGATGACAGGAGGGGAAAGAGAGGTACAAAACAACTTGCTCAAGGTCAACACACCAGTAAGTGCTGAGTTAGGAATAGCACCCACGTCACCTTGCAGCAAGGCTGCTGGAAGCCAACTTGAATATCCTGAGTGAGCGACCTGGCACTGCAGATAGCCTCAGGAGCAAAGCACCGCATTTGGTTACATTGCCTGCAAAATGGGCTGGTTTGAACAGTTCTGCAAAGTTACTCAGATACTGAACTTCGAGTCTCCTCTTCTGGAGAATAAATTTCCAGTCATTAGCAGAAAAGAATTTAAAAGAGAGCAAAACAGAGGCTGAGTGGAGGGCATGCAAAGAAAGGACAGAAGGGAAAAGATTACAAAGAGGAAAGGAGCTGGCAGGTGTGCACTTGAGACACAGTCCTGCCTGATCCTGTCTCGCCTGGAAACTTGTTTCTTTTGACATCCCCAATTAGTGTGTGGCTGGCTATCCAGCCAGCAGGGATCTTGTCTCTATGGACAGCTGGAGACAGAGGAAGGAGTATTTAATTCTCCTGCATGGCTGGCAAAAGGCTGCCGTGGTTGAAGGGTTTGGCTAGCAGCCTGGGGCCATATTTAACCTTGTCACATGATTAGAAAAGGGAAAGTGACAGGCATCTTGGCTGGAGTCATCACGGACTTCCTGGATCCCAGCAGGCTCCTGCTTCCCTTCTCTTGTTTTCTTTGGTGGTTTGCAGGTGGTCCTGCTCAGAGAGAGTACAAAGGCACCTGGCTTTGAATAGCAAAGTATCTGCAACAGACTTCATCCAAGGCAGGATTTACTTGAACAGCTCAGTGGGCTGAGTTGAATTTTTGTAATGTGCCTTTGCACCTTCTGTGACTGCTACAGGTGAAACATTTCCCTTAAAGCTTGCACTAATGCCTGGCAGGCAAAGGGCTACCCCCCAGAATCTCATCCATTCCTTTGGAACAAAGGAAGAGAAGAAGCAGAAGTGGATTTCTGCAGCCAGCTTGACTAGTGCAGATCCTAAAATACAATGCTGAACTTCATTCTGCTAGGGGTGTCTGTCCTGGGTGTGTCACACTCCAGTCATCCATTTCTCCATGCTCTGTAGCTGCATTGCATTTCATGCAGTTCAAGGGGAGAGAATTCCAAAACACAGCTCCTAACTCCTGCATTGCTCCTCTATTGTAGGCACCTCAAAGCCTGTACTCCTCTTTGCAGGTCAGACAGCAGAGAGCGACATAATAACACTTGAGCAGGTCTAACACTGGCCTTCAAAGGGCAGTGGTACCTACATGCCACATTACAAGTTCTTTCTCTGAGATAATCCAAGTATTTTACCAGCCTTTATCTTAGAGTCTCAAGTAGCATCGCTGTAAAACCAAGATGAATCCAAATGGCAGAAACTGGACAGTGGGCACCTATTCTGGGATAGGGACAAAAGAGAAGAGAAAGAGAGAAACAAACAGAAGCACAGAGGAAAGGAGTGAGGGAAGTGAGTGAGACAGAGGGAGTAATTAAAGCAATAAATGTAACCTCTTACCAATTGTTTCCTCCTTCACACTAAGCCCCGTTGTAGCTCCGCAGCAATAAATATCCATTGCACTAAGGAGATGATGAAAGTTTCAACAAGTAAAATGCCAGGAATGCCCGAATGGAGAAATGCACTGCACCCCTTTGGCTAAGTAGGGCTTTCTGGCTCTTCCTCATCACTACCACCATATCTGTGTTGTGTGAGTCTGCACAGCCTCCATTGTGTGATTTTCACACTTTGCCCTCTTCACTCAGTCCGTTAACACCTCTTTCTAATTAATGATACACGGGCTTCCTCTCACTGAGGGTATGTCTACACTACGAAATTAGGTCAAATTTATAGAAGCCGGTTTTATAGATATTGGTTTTATACAGTCGATTGTGTGTGTCCCCACATAAAATGCTCTAAGTGCATGAAGCCGGCGGACCGCGTCCACAGTACCGAGGCTAGCGTCGACTTCCGGAGCGTTGCACTGTGGGTAGCTATCCCACAGTTCCCGCAGTCTCCACCGCCCATTGGAATTCTGGGCTGAGATCCCAATGCCTGATGATGCAAAACAGTGTCGCGGGGGGTTCTGGGTACATGCCGTCAGGCCCCTCCCCCTCCATCAGAGCAACGGCAGACAATCGATTCGCGCCTTTTTACCTGGGTTACCTGTGCAGACAACATACCACGGCAAGCATGGAGCCCGCTCAGCTCAGCTCAGCTCACCATCACCATATGTCATCTGGGTGCCGGCAGACGTGGTACTGCATTGCTACACAGCAGCAGCTAATTGCCTTTTGGCAGTAGACAGTGCAGTATGACTGGTAGCCTTCATCAGCTATCTGGGTGCTGGCAGACATGGGGCTGCATTGCTACACAGCAGCAGCCCCTTGCCTTTTGGCAGTAGATAGTGTATTACGACTGGTATCCGTCATCGTTGTACTCCAGTTCAATCATAGGTACCTAGGCAGACATGCTTTGTCTCCTGGAGACTCAGTCCTGCCGGCAGTCCTATTGAACCGTCTTGACGATGATGGCTAGCAATCATAGTACAGTATCTTCTGCCAAGCACCCAGAAGATGCTGAGGGCTATCAGTCATGCTGCACCGTCTGCTGCCAGCTTAAGATGTAAAAAATAGATGGACCAGATTTGTTCTGTATTCATTTGCTTCCCCTTCCCTCCGTGGTCACCTGTGCTCTCCACGCTGGGCAAACAGGAAATGAAATTCAAAAGTTTGCGGGGCTTTTCCTGTCTACCTGGTCAGTGCATCTGAGTTGAGAGTGCTGTCCAGAGTGGTCACAATGAATCACTGTGGGATAGCTCCCAGAGGCCAATAACTTCGAATTCCGTCCACACTACCCCAAATCTGACCCGCAAAGACCGATTTTAGCGCTAATCCCCTCGTTGGAGGTGGAGTAAAGAAACCAGTTTAAAGGGCCCTTTAAGTTGAAAGAAAGGGCTTCATCGTGTGGACGTGTCCAGGCTTAATTCAATTTAACCCTGCTAAAGTCGACCTAAACTCGTAGTGTAGACCAAGGCTGAGTGTTTGCTTTTCCTTCAGCCACCCTCTGCAGTGGGAATTGGGGGATGGGGAACCTTTACAAATGGAAAGGACATGTGATTACCCTGCCCTTTTCAAGGATGCCTCCAAAATTAGCAAACCCAGGCCACTCCAGTGATGAATTTTCAGTGTCCACAGCCCATCAAAGAGCTGATGCAATATGAAAATGTCACAAGGAGCCCATCTTGCTCCCCTGCCTGGAAACATAATCAAGCCCTATCCTCTCCTCCGCAAACACTGTGGGTGTTCATCACTCCCTCTCATCTTCCATTGCCCTTGTAGCTTTCATCCAGGACTAAGGCAAGGAACAAAGAGATAGTTGTCTTACTGTTGTGGTAGGATGTCAGGACTCGGGGGAGGCAGCCAAATGCATTATCTAATTAAATCTTTTTAATTATCTCCACCAACTCCAGGTTTCAGTGAATGTTAATCACACAAGGCTGCACCTGTGGAGGCTTTAACCATTGGCCAGCCAGTCTGGGAGAAAAGAAAAGGAAAATTATTCTGGCCAACGTGCATATTCCCAAATTAAAGCTTTGTTTGAATAGAGTTAAGGCTGTAGATACCTGTCAATACCCTCAGTGGAACAGTTTCCTTTAAAACACATGTGGAAGCCAAATGAGTCAAAGTGAAGGTTACACTTAAAATAAATAAGCAAACAAAACATTAGATGGAATGGTAAGTCAGAGTTTCCTTATCTCTGCCTTCCTGTCCCCAGTCACCCACCAACTCCTGCATATTACATACCTTCATGCAACCTAGGAAAGAAAGCGGATTTTGTAAAATAGCATCACTGGAGCTTTAATGTCTGCGCTACATGGAGAGTAGGAGAGGTTACTCACCTTGCTCGGTCACTGAATTTTTTGCAGTGTGTCCCTCCAGGCATGCTCCGCTTCAGGTGTGCTTACACCCCAGGCACCTTTGATTGGAGATTTTTGGTAGTAGTGCCCATTTGGCCCAAGTATGCACCCTTACTCCTTGTACACTACACTGAGGATATATAGGGCTGCATGGGCAAACTGGCTTCGGTTTCTTCTCCACTGCAAAGTCCCGCAAGGAAACTGAAGCAGAGGGGAAAGAGGACAGGTAGTGGAGCACCCACAGGGACACACACTTTGAAGAATTCCAGTTACTGCGCTAGGTGAGCAACCTCTCCTTCAAGTAGTGGCCCTATGGGTGCTCCACTTCAGATGACTTCCAAGCAGTTTCTTTAACAGGAGGAGGGAGCTTTGGAGTGAGGTCCAATACTGAAGACAAGACTGCATTCCCAAGGGCAGCATCTGATCTAGAAGAATGAACAACCATGTAGTGCTTGGAGAATTTATGTACTGAAGACCAAGTTGCCATCTTGCAGATCTCAACAATGGGGACGTTTTTGAATAATGCCATAGAGGTAGAAAGAGACCTTGTGGAATGAGCTGATACCCTAGGAGGAAGTTGTAAATCAGCAGATTCATAGCAAAAAATAATATATTTAGGAACCCACCAAAGGCTCTCCAGGTGGAGATTATGGACCCTTTTGACCTGTCAACAACTGACACTAACAGTCTTGGAAATTTTTTGAAAGATCTGGTTCTAGCCAAATAAGAGGCTTGCACTTTCCTGAATCTAGGGTATGGAAGGCAGCATCTTCGCTGATCTGATGTGTGTTTTGAGAAGAAAATTAGGAGATGGATGACTTGGATGCAGTTAGAGTAACCAGATAACAGCCTTCAAATATGTAAAGGACTGTTATAAAGAGGACGATGATCAGTTTTTCTCCATGTCCGCTGAAGGTAGGACAAGAAGTAATGGTCTTAATCTGCAGCAAGGGAGATTTAGGTTAGACATTATGAAAAATGTTCTACCTATAAGGGTAGTTAAGCTCTAGAATAGGCTTCCAATGGAGGTTGTGGAATCCCTATCAATGGAGATTTTTAATATCAGGTTGGGCAAACACCTGTTAAGGATGGTCTGTGGGGCTGGACTGGATGACTTCTCGAGATCCCTGCTAGCTTTACATTTCTATGATTCTATGATGCTATGATGAGACTTTGTCCTTGAAACATCTTATAAAGGGAGGGTCTGCCATTGAAGCTGCCAATTCCCCGACTCTGAGCAGAAGTGATGGCTACCAAAATGGCTGTTTCGATGGGCTGGTAAAGAAGGGAACACATGGCCATGTGTTTGAAAGGGAGTTTCATAAGACACTTGAATACAAAATTGAAATCCCATATAGGGGTGGGTTCTCTAATCTGAAGGAAAAGGTTCCTCAACTCCTTAATGAATCTTGCAATGGTGGAATGAGCAAACACTGAGAATCCCTCAACCAGGGAATGAATGAAAGGCTGTTATGGTTGCCAAGTGAACTCTGATGGAACTCATATATAATCCTGATTTTTTTAATTCCAGCAGACAATTAAGGACAGCAAAGACTGAAGAATGAATGAATGAAAGACATCACTGGTCACACCAGGGGTGATTTTTTCCCCATTTCTGCATGTAAGTATGTTATGTAGAACTTTTCTTACTATTTAATAACATCTGTTGTACATCTGCAGACTAGGAAGGCTCTATTCCCATGAACCATCAAGTAACCTAGCCTTCAGGCAAAGAATTCCCAGATTAGGATGAAGAGTCCGATTGGCATCTTGAAAGAGAAGGCTGTAAATGGATGGAAGACTCTGCATTGGACAAACAGCAAGGCAAATCAGGTAAAGGTACAAGATCTTTCTGGGCCATGTTGGAATTTTTAATATGATCTTGGACTTGTCTTGCTTAATTTTGTTTACCATCCTCATAATCTGGGGCACTGGCGGAAATGCATACAGAAAGCCTCTCGTCCCTGGAATGAGGAAAGCATCTCACAATGAGTGAGGGCCTTTCAAGCACATCATTTGCACTTACTGTTGGTTAATGTGGCAAAGAGATCCACTTCTGGAAATCCTCAAGACAGAAGAATGTGACTGAGATTTTGAGAGTCCAACTCCCATTCACAGTCCTGGGAGAAGTGTCTGCTGAGGTTGTCAGCCATAGTGTTCCGCATGACCAGGAGGTAGGTTGCCAAACTTAGGATGCAGTTGACTCTGCACCAGATCTATAGTCTCATTGCTTTGGCACAAAGAGAAGGGAACCTGGCCCCCTCCTCCCTCTGCTGGTTGATGTAGAACATGCAGGCTATCTTGGCTATCATGATTATTATGGCAGGAAGTGCGTATAGGCATTCCTGACTGCCCTCAGCTCCAGGAGATTGATGTATAACTGTGCTTCTTGGACAGACCATTTGACCTGAATGGTGTGAATCCCTAAATGTGCCCCCTCCAAACCATCAGAGATGCTTCTGTGATTATGGTGATGGTTGGGGAGGGCTGGATGAATGGAACACCTTCACAGATGCTGTTGGGGTCTCTCCACCAATTGGGAGAGTCTCGTACTTGACAAGGAACTAACACCAGTTTGTCCAGCTTGTGTTTGTTTGGTATATAGACCATCCTGAGTCAGCCCTGGAAACATCAAAGACGTAACTGATCGTCAGAGCCATGGGCGCATGGGACCCTGGTAATGAGCGAGTGTTGAGAAAAGGCGGAATCGGTCAGCGCTACACTCGGCTGATGCAGCAACTCGTGGTGTTGGATGACATCAGGTGATCGAGGGACATGTACATAGAACACATCACCAGACATCGGCAATACCAAGAGGGATGAGCTGTTGTGCTGATGAGAAGTACAGTCAGGAAAGTAACTGAAATACTTTCCTCATGGATTGTATTTTCAAAATGGACAACCAACCTAATTCTCAATTACTGAGGGACAATCTCCACTCATTGATATATTTTTCTTTCCACAACCAAATTTCTGTACAACTTTTCATGAGTGATGTACCTGACTATTCGGATTCTAATATCTAAACTGTATTGTTAAATCTATTCACCTAAATTTGGATTATTGCTGATTATGTACTCTATGTATCATATGACTTTTAAAAACAAACTTTGTATTTGTGGATAATCTAAGCACTATACCCAGATGTACAGACATTCTTTTCTCAACCTATGTATTATACACTTTTTTTAACATTAGCTTTAATAAAAATTTTATGGGCACATTCGCATGTCAGTGGTATCTTTTCTGGTGTCTGCCCGCTGGTCTTGGTCCAACAGCGCCTCATGATTGGCAGGGCAACTCAAGCAGAGGGTATCTTTGAAGAATATCCAGGAGCTTATGCTGCAACTCTCTGACCTCTTCTAAGGGATCTGTAAGGTGTCTGCAATGCATTTCATTAATACTTGAATTGACTGAATTCATCAGCCAGAGAAAGTAGAGTGGGCATAACCATCTCAGCCAGAGAAGATGAGGAGATAATTGTTTGTAGAGTAGCCTCCTCAACTGCTTTGGCCTCCTAGTCTTCAAAAGATTCCTGCACTTGAAGTAATGGAGGAGGAATAGATGGAGCAGGAGAATATTTCCTTCTGTGGTCCCCCTGAGAAAAACTAGGGGCTCATGAGATTTGCTGTTGATTTTCAGCCCAAGGATCCCAGAATGGTCACCGAGGGGCCCATCTGGGATGTGGCATCCAGTGGTGTTTGAACCAGAGCAGAGTGGTACAGGTTCATCTCGGATGTAACTCCTCCCTCCTCCCAAAAGCATCATGAGTGAAGTCCCTTGGTTAGTAAATAGGGGAATCCTGCACTGGGACTTGGGAAGTTGGGAGTCAGAAGAGAACCTCTCCTCATCTAAAGGAGGAGCTCTGCCACTCTCAGAGTGTGCTGGAGAATCGAATGGTACCAGGGAAAGGTCCAATCTCGGCGACTGTGTCACTCCCGGTACTGACAGCCATTCAGTACCCACTAGCAGGGGAGACTCTGGCTCATCTGAAATGAATAAGTCCCTGGAGTATCTGAATTCTTGTAGTACTGGGTGGGTTTGAGATGGCACAGGGCAAGGTTCCATCATTGCTGCCATGGGTGTAGAATGCTCTGGTAAATCTTGTCTGACAAAAGACAACAGTACTGACAAAGATGACTTGGGATGAACTGAAATGATATGAGAAGCGTGGCATCCCCCCAGTACCCAGGATGTCTTGGTGGCGGGCTCAAGTATGGAGGGTACCAAAAGAGTTGTGGGTACCACCTTTTGAGAAGTGGAGTGCTTAGACTCCTTTCCTGCAGTGTCCTGCTTCTTCGGTACAGAAGGTCTCAGCACCAAGGCATGTTTGGTGCCTTTAGTCTTAGAGGAGCCTGGAGCCCTAGGTGCCGGGTCAACTCTAATGGAGCCTGGAACTTCAATGGTACCAGAACAGGATGTGAGGTCTCCAAAGGAGTCTTACTTTGAGGAGATTGAGGCTCGAAGCAGACTCTTTATGAGGAGAATGAGTCATCTTTCTATGTGTCTTCCCTGAGATCTCTGAGGATTTCTCCCAAGTGGATCCAGTTGATGGAACACTATACTCACTCAGAGGCCAGTCTCCTGGCCTGGATTGCAGGCCGGTTGGAGTGAATGCTCCATCATTAATCCAAATAGTACACTTCATACAATTCAGTTTATTGATATGGGAAGGATGAAGTGCTGAGCCAGCCATTTCTGGATTTGAACCTATGGGCCCAGGGAGATTATATATTTTAAACCTGAAGTTTAGAACTCTAAAGCATAACTACTTTAGAAACTGTGACTCAACCTAAATAAATTCTCCAAAACTAGGCACAGGTACCAGTCAATACAATTACCAACAGATTAAAATGCTTTTGGAGTTGCCAGGCAAGGAGTTTTAGAGATATTATAAGCCATAAACCAAGATAGGAACATTTCCCAGAAGTGAAAAACACCCAATTTATTTCTCTCTCTAAAGATACAAGTGGAGAGAAAAAGACCTAAGTACTTACACGGGATATGCAGTTAAAATTGGATACAGTAGATAAGCAAGCTCAATTATGGTCCATTTTTTAAAGTTCTATTCTATATAGGTTCTTATCCCACTCTCATCACTGTAAAAAGCAACAGAGGGTCCTGTGGCACCTTTGAGACTAACAGAAGTATTGGGAGCATAAGCTTTCTCTGTTGCTTTTTACAGATTCAGACTAACACGGCTACCCCTCTGATACTCATCACTGTAGTATCTGAGCACCTTCTATCGTGCATTAAGCAACGAGACTAACATCTGTCATGTGTGGTTCATTCTCTCTCTCATCCTCTCGCCAAGAGGAGAATTGTGTGTGCAGTGTAATGGGTCTTTTTTTTTTTGGTGGGATTTTGTTTTGAGGGATCATTTTTAGCTGAGTTTGTTTGTTGGCCAAATTTAGTATGATACTATACTTAATTTCGAAGGGGAGAAATGTTCCTCTCTCATTTTTTAGAAGAAATCGTGACACAACTATCATTTGTCTCTCTCACCGCCAGAGGTTGGACTAATAAAAGCTATTACCTCACTCACATTGTCTCTCTAATATCCTGGTACCAACTCAGCTCCAACAATAGTGCATACTCACTTTGAATGTGTTATTTTGGTTTAGGACAAGGTTCTCTTTTGATTTCACTATATAGTAAATACCCTCAAAAGAATTTTTAAAAATCCAGACTGTAAGAAATTGTTAAAACAACTTGTAACAATTTATTTTTATTAGATCTGGATGAATATCTAAAAAAAAAATATTTACTTGAATAAAAATGTGACTTTATTGCATCCTTTGTTTGAATATTCTGCCAGACAAGTTTACTGGTAGGAAGGTTTGTTGAAGCAGCAAATATGAAGTGAATGTGAGAGAATATTCTCAGAAAGTAAGTTATGATAAATATTTGTACCACTTCTTCGTTAAACTCATCCAACCAGAGAACAGAACAAATGACATTTTGAACAATCAAAACTTAATAATACTGCTCAACTGTCAGATACCAAGCTCTTGTAATGAATTACTCACCGTTCATCTACAGGCCATGAATTGTTTGCAAAAATCATTTATAAAATAATTTTCATAGATTCCTAGTTTCCAAGGCCAGAAGGGACCATTGTGATCATCTAGTCTGACTTCCTGTGTAAACACAGGACATAGAATTTCCCCAAAATAATTCCTAGAACAGCTCTTTTAGAAAAACATCAAATCTTCAAATAACAAATACATTGTAGAAAACTATAAACTGTTTGAGCACAATTCATTAAGAGAAATAGAAGCTAAATTTGTACAATCTATTAAATGATAGGAATTATTCTCTCAGCTCTAATTTTAGATCTTGATGCTCTACAGATTGAAAGAGAGCGTGAGCTTCAAGCCACCGAGATATTAAATATATTATTTCTTGATTGGCAGCTAGGGGGTATTGTGGATTCAACACAAACTTTCTCCTCCCTAAGGCCAGGACTTGTGAATTCATGATGTTTCTGATGTTCATTGTACCAAAAGTCTCTGTAGGGTTTACCAGGAGACTTTTTGTGTGCACAGAGGGCATTTCAGGCTGAAACGTTCTCATGGAAAAGTGCCAGCTCCAACCGGGAGCTGCCACAGGCTCACGGGAATGCGTGTTGGGAGTTGGCCATCGAAACTGGGAAACTTCCTCCAAACAAAGCCTAGCTGCTTTCAGTTCTCTGATTGCAAAGAGACTGCCATCTGGCCATTTTACAGCATCCCTAATTTCTCTAAAAGTGAAACCCAACTGATTCTAAAGAGAAGGCACTTTTTAGTTTCCATTAATGACAACAATAAAGTTATCATCTATGAATGAAATGGAAGATACCTCCCCCAAAGTTAACGCAGCCAGAATTCCATCTGAAAGCTTCAACACATCTTTCAGGACCTGCATTAATTGGAGCATCACACCTAATGCCCATGCAGTATGAGCATTTGTGTCAACCCAGTCTAGCCAGCCAGTCAAACTGGGTTTAGAGCTACTCTGCATTGCTAGAGTGGCATAAATCCATAGGAGTATACCAGTTAAACCTGTCCCAGGGCTCAGTGACTTCAGATGAGTGAGACAGAGGTATCAGAAGGAGAATGCTATCCTCCAGCAAGACAGATGATCTCCAAAGAGGAATCGATAATTGGGCTGTGAATAAGGAGAGATGCATCTTTTAGTAAATGGACATTGAAAAGGGCAAGTTTTAGTGAGGACAAATGAGTGGAAGAGGGATTCACTGAGACTGGGATGGAAATCAGGCTGCCTGAATTTTCATATCTAGAGGAAGGGAATTTGTATGAGAGACAGAGTTTTAGGCAGAAATTTCCACAGGGGCCTACAGGCGTTAGGTATTCAACTCCCATTGGAAAGCAAGGTAATTTGGGTGCCTACATCCAAACCTTACTTATTTCTTAAATGCTGTATAGAAAGAGGCTCAGTTTAGTAGTTTTATAATTGGGCCATAGGGATACAAGCATAGGAATAATCAAATAGGTATAAAGAGTAGAGACCGTGTCAAAGGATTTGGAGGAAAAACAGTTGTTGACAGAAATTGAGGTGAACAAGACAAAGAGCTCGTAAAGAGCATCAATCAGTTATAGGAAGATGATGGTCATAAGAGTTTGGCCAGAATAAGGGGAAAGCATCTCTCTGAAAATACTATGGCATCATCAGAATCTTCCTGTTTAATATGACAGGACTGTGGTATCGAAAGGGAGGGGGAAAGGTTAGGAGAATCTCAGAAGATACAGACACCTGAGGGTGGAGAAAGAGATAGCAGGTTATATGAATGGGTTCAAACCCAAGGTGTCTAATAGCTCTTACACACATCATGCAGAAAATGAAACATTGATGAGTCACAGACATATTACTTTGAAGGGGAAGAGATTACAACTCTGAAGGTGTGAGAAGAAGGAAAGGCTAGCAAGCTGTGTCATGGAAAAGGAAGGAGGAAATCAAAAGTGCAGAAAAGCTGTGAATGAGTTTTAACAGTTTATCTTAGCGATGTAGGGAAGAACAACATCCACATGAAAAAAAAAAGGTGCACATTCTCCCATCTCATCTATAAGCCAAAGACCCCTTCCATTCTCTTGGTAGAACTGGGACCTGCAAAATCAAGGGGCATAATCTAACCATCATGTGAAGCACAGAGTAGATCCAACAGATTCAGTAGACCTAACTCAGCTCTGATGGAATTGCACTAGCTTCAAAAGTATTATAACAAGGAATGCCTTTGGCCTGATGGGTCCAGCTGGGAGGTGGCATCCTGTGGAACTCATACCAGATTTAATCAGCTGGCTAACACCAGATCAGACCAGATTCCAGTCTCAGAGGCACTATGAGATACCATAACAAAGAGCTAGCCAGACAGATGATAGGACTGGTCCGAATTTTTTTTAATTGATTTTTTTATGAAAACAGTAAATCTTTAATTTTCATTGATATTTTCCATGGGAAATTTCATGGTTTTGGCTAAAAATTGAAATCAAAGTTTTGGACTGAAAAGTTTTGGACTGAAAATGGGAGCACTACTTCACAGTCTCACTCTTTGGTGAGAGGAAACTGAACAACGTGGAGTCCTTGGCCATGGATCTTTATTGGAAATGTAGTCCAGCAGGGGAATCCCTAACCACAGAGGCAAATGGGGACATGAGGTGTAAAGTACAACTCATTGTCAGCCCAAACCTTTTGGTTTTCAGCTAAACTACTTTGATGAAGGAACAACATTTTCTGCAGAAAGTGGATATGTCTCGTGACAGAAAATTATTTTGTTGACAACCCAAGTTTCCATCAAAACTTTTTTGACAAGCATAGATAGATTAGATAGATTAGATTATAAATCCAGAGCAACCCCTCTATAGCCATTGGTATTACTCCAGATTTAGATCTGTGTAATAGACATAAAATGTGTCTCCTCTTGTCTCTTTCAATGATTACCTCCTTTCTCCCCTACCTTATGCTTCATATGACCCCCATATCTGACCCAACCAACATCAAAGTAAGAAACCCACCTTTTCAGTTTTACAATCTTGCATCTATATCTTGGAGAACACAATAAATATACCCTTCCAAACAGCAACCACACAGCTAGGATCTTACATTAAACACAGAGTGCCTGGTATAATGTTACCTCGGAGGAAATTATTAAAAGGATCAGGCTAATTTTGTAATTCACACCTGGGCTGCAAATGTGATGGAGCTTGCAATAATCTTTAATGAAATATTACATTGTTTAAAGAGTTCCCAGTGAAATTTGCCCTTAATTGATTTCTGATCTGTGAAAAAACACTGCAGAGAAAGAGATGAGCTATTAGTCAGGCTCCTGTTTTATCACCCCTGGGAGTATTTTCTTTCCTTTGTTTCTTTTCCCCACAGATATTCCATGTGAAGCTGGAGAAAGCAGCCTTGAAAATATTGGAGAACTAGTAAATAACATTGGTGTAAAATATCCAATACCAAACAGTGATGTATTCTCCATATGCTTCCAATCTGTTTTGTAAATGGTCCTGCACATGTACAGTACGTGAAATGTCCTCTCCTGACAGCAAAATTCAGGAATGATAGTACCCAAGTATGCAGTTGGAGAAAAAATGTGTTGACAGATATAACACAGGCATCACATGGCTCAACAACAGAACACTAGGAGATCTAGAATTTGCTGATGACATATTTCTTCTAAACAATGTAATATTTCATTAAAGATTATTGCAAGCTCCATCATATTTGCAGCCCAGGTATGAATTACAAAATTAGCCTGATCCTTTTAATAATACCTAAGTGAGGGTTCAACTCACATGCAAGCAAAGACTGTCCAGAATTACATAACAGATGAGGTTAATTCATCAATTATGAAAAAAAATAAATCTAATATGAAACGCAGAAATTTGCAATTCAAGCAACAGAATACAAGATGAATTCACCTACCTTGGCAGTAGTGGAGCAAACGAATGGAGCTATCCAGAAGGAAATAATATCACAAATTAGCATAGTTGAAGCTGCATTTACCAACTTACACAAAACTGGATTGTCAAAAATTTACAACTTAAAAACCAAACTACAAATCTTCAACTCAAATATTATTTCTACCTTAACACAGAGATGTAAACACTGTAAATACGCCAACGATACAGACAGATGTCTAAATGCCTTTGAAAGCAAAATGCTAGGTATTAAATATAATAAAAGTATAGCAAATGGCAAGAGATCAACTACCCCAAAGTAGTACGTGGGATGTGTGGTATCCTGTATCATGCAATGCACTAAACATCTTGGGCCAGATTCTGTATACACTTACGCCACATCAATTAGAGATAACAGTGTTAAGACAATTGAGCACCTGCAGTTTCATACAGTGACACTCAGATCAGACTGGCCCCTATGGGAATTCGGAGGAATTTCCGACTTTGAAAAACACAGGTTGATGGGTAAGCACAAGTGAGGGATTGGGTGTTTCAGGCTCTGTTGGAGGAAAGCTTTTCATCACAGTTCAGTAATGATGTGTCTGAACAACACTCATCTGCTATGGCTGAATGACACTCACCACAGCTGAGTGCTGATAAGCCTGAACACCACTAATTGACGTGGGTCCTTAGCTCCCAGTAGAGCCACTGAGATTTCAGCATCAGACATGGAGTTAGAATGCACTTTGGAGACAGAGTCCTTTGGGGCTACTCACATGTAGCTGAGAGCTGAATTTGGTATTTAGCAGCTAGAAGAATACCAAATCATTCCACCAGCATCAGGAGCAGAATAGAAATATCTTGACTAAACCTCTGCCTGGAAACCATCCATACACAGGGCTTTTGTTGCCTGCACTGATCTGGTTGCTTTCTTCACCTCGTCTCCCTGAAAGGGGTCGGCCCCTGTCATGCTGAGCTTTGCGAAGTTTGGATAACCATCTCAAGAACTATGACCTTGAGGTCTGAGTGAAGGAGTGACCAGCAGAGCTCTCCACAAATGTGTTTAATTATAAAATGATCTGTGTAGATTCCTCAGATTGAGGGGACAGATTTCTTGAGGGCTGGTCCAAAACTGTGGAATAGGGTGACCAGATATCTCAATTTTATAGGGACAGTCCCGATTTTTGGGTCTTTTTCTTGTATAGGCTCCTATTACCCCCCATCCCCTGTCCCGATTTTTCACATTTGCTGTCTGGTCACCCTACTGTGGAATGAACTCCCACAGGAACTAAGAACCACCATTAACAACCTCATCAGCTTCAGTTTGAAGTGCAAGGTGCACTCCTTCAACCTTGCTTTCCTTAAAGCTGTGATACTCAAACTGAGACTCGGGAGCCACAAGTGGCTCTTTAATGTGTCTCCTGCAGTTCTTTGCAGCACATGGTATTAAATCACTGTGTGATTTAATTATTAACCAATCTAAGTTATTAACCAATCAGGGTGCTTTTATTATGTTATTAACCAATTGTAGAATACTTGGTCAGTCACTTTGCTGTGAGAATAATATATATAGTAAATGAAACAATGAATTCACACTACTGTGGCTCCTTTGGGTAATGCTGATCGCTAATTTGGCTCCTGAACCAATGAGGTCTGCATATCACTGCCTTCATATAAACACACAGCTGTACATTCAGTGTATTAAAGAACAAAAGCAAAAAAACCTTCACCAAAACAAACTGTCACACTGCCCACACAATTTTCCTATTAGGGAGAGGATGAGAGAAAGAACAAACCACACGACAGATGTTAGTCATATCGCTTAATGCATGACTGAAGGGAGCTCAGATACCATAAGGATGAGGGTGATAAAAAAGGCTGTAGAGAACAGCATAATATAATAGTACCTAGCTCTTATCTAGCTCTTTTCATCCGTAGATCTCAAAGTGCTTTATGAAGGAAGGCAGTATCATTATTCCCATGTTATAGATGGGGAAACTGAGGCACAGGACAGTGACGTGACTTGCCCAAGGTCACCCCACCAGGCCAGTCGCAGAGCCAGGAAAAAAATCTCATGTCTCCAGAGCGTCAGTTCAATGGTACATCCACTACATCACACTGCACCCCTGGGATATGGACATATGTTTGTCTATTTTAAAATGCCTCTGCTAGGGCTTTTCTGGCCTAATTCCCTTGGGTATAGTATTTTGGTGTACTGCACCTAATTGAGTTTTCTACCTTGGAGGTTTGGAGCATAACTAATTTGCCATCAGCTTTCTTCGGTTTGTTTGGTTTGTTTTAATACAGTTTATCCAACCTCTTCTCCCTTCTCTTTCTTGGGTGTGTTCTAAAAGCTTGATTTGCTCTATCAGATTACGGCCAGCTTTTGGTTTTGCCTTGATAAAGTAGTGTGGAAAAATGAACTGCCTTCTGATAAAGGCTTTCAGGATTCCCATTTGAGGGACAGCATATATTCTTCTCTAGAGTGGTGGGGAAAAGATCAGCTTGGCTTTTTGTTTTACAGAGCACTATTCTAGATAGTTTCCTAATTATCGTATAGCTTTATAGTATGATAGTCCGCTATGTACAGGATTATGTCTAGGAACATAAAGAAGATGACTTTCAGGAAGTGCTTGTTGAGAGAAGTCAGCATATGTGGAGGAAGGAATAAAACCTGGCTGTTGCTTTCTCTCCTTTCATGCCTGAACGCAGATATAGGTAGTTAGTAACATAACACAACATTCCAAATCTAGGACTTCCTTTGATGGGGCTGGGATACTGGTTGTCACGTTTTTCCTAGCCTAATTCAAGTTCTTTTAAATATATGATCATGTTTCATGCCTCTGTTTTTGTGGTATGTGGTTCAGCTCGGTTTTCACAATGTGATATGTGTTCAGATGAAGCAGTGAACCCTCTTTTGTAGTGGCTGTGTAGGTGGAAATAAAGGTCCTTTGGTTCATGGAAGAAGAGTAGGTGATAAACTCAGGGACCTGTTGATACACCTGCACATAATCAGACTCCAAAGACCAGCTCCACTGCTTGTGTGATTCAACATAGTTCCAATGGAGCTACACCAATTTACACCCGCTGAAGAACTTGGACGAAGACTCAAAGTTATGTGTAAACTATTCCTTAACATGTACCAGCTGGTGAATTTTCCTACATTTTCAATGCCAAAAGCTGGTGCCTTGATTTGGAAAGCAATCCATGACACGTGGGCATGACAGATGCTGCATTGAAATAAACTCTTTTCTATGTCAGATACTTTTCCAAATGGTTTGAGAGAACCACATTCAGATACTGAGCCATGGAGCGAGGACCAAATTTTAAAAGCTTATTTCCCCTGCACACACACAAGCTCTCAAGATCAAAGGACTAAATCCTAATTTTTTTTGTCTTGATAAGGCCTCCTAAAAGCCTTTTTGGACTAACTTGTTCTTCTGTAAGGATCTCTGAGTCAGTTCTAAAGGAGTTGGAGCAAAGTCAATCAGTCAGAGAGGCTACTCTGTGTCCCTTTTCAACCTCCACCCACACTCCATTTGTATTTATTTTTTCAATTTTTTTTTTGATTTTCTATAAGCAGAGTCATTAATCTTCCTCATATACACACAGCTCTGACAGCTGGGGTCATGACACCCTCAGCGCCTCTGAAGGAGACTCTCCATAGTCTTAAAAAAAGGGAAAAACCCTTCATAGCTCACCAGCTACAGGGCTTTGATTAGAAGGCCAGAGCGGGTGAGGTCATGTGAACAGGAGATGAGGGGGAAGGGAAGAGAGGGGAAAATGCCACAACTCCCATAAGAAACTCCAAGACCCACTGAAAAGGTCAACATGCTTTTGAATCATCTGCACTGCTCTCTGACACAAAAATATACTCAGCCTGGTGTAGAGATACTTGATAAAGAGGCTAATGAAGTGGAAATATTGCTGCAAGAACAGAATAGGCCTCTCATCCTGGCATCCCATGATGCTCCATTGGGTTGCTATGGTGATTTGGAAGAGGTTTTTTTTGTTGTTTTGGAGGGCCTTCTCCCTTCCCACTAACCTTGACCTTTTGCAGTTTTTTTTTTTTTTTATAAGCGATAAGGAATTCCATTTCTTCTTATCTGGTCATGGCTGGCTGGCTGGCTGGCACTGATGTGCATGGGGGGCCGTCAGCTTGTCTCAGAGCGTGTAGATTCAGCAAGGATAAGAGAAAGAAAATACAGAACGGATAGTTAATTAAGGCTGATATTGCAAAGGACATTGTTTGCTGAATAATGAATTCCATATGCTTCAGAAACACAAGTGCAATTAAAGGTGTGAGAGACAGAGAGAAATGAAGGGCAGAGGAGAATGATGAGAAATGTGTGCTGGGTCACATGTGATGGTCCAGGAGATCCTAACGGGCCCTGCAGGACTACAGGTTCAAATAAAAAAGATGCATCTTGCATTATAACCATAAATTACTTCTTATCAAAAGGACAGAGGCGTGTGCTGCTTAGGTCCTCCAGGTGAAGAAGGTTACCAGTGGGATACAGCTAATAGAAAGTGATTTAGGAGAAATTCTGTGAAGATTGAAGCCAGTTTGCGTTGGGTGACACCTTGTGCAAGATGAATATGGAGTCAATCAGGCAGGTTGGAAGTGGTTATTGCTGCATAAAAGATAACAAAAGTTAATTTTCAAGTAATTTGTAAGGAGTGAAGAAGTATCTAGATACTCCACACACCTCGATTCCCCCCACAACAGGCTTCACCCAGTCCTAGAGCCAAACTAAACCCAAACCTTTTCAGAAGCAAACTGTGGGTAATGACCCTCCATCTCTCTTGTCCCACATGGCCCCCTAGTCCTTCCCACTATCTCCCCCAGCATTCCTTGGCTGCTGTGATAGGTCTGCTGAGAACAGGTTTGGTGGATTCCTACACTCTCTTCAGCATCAGAATTTCCTTTTCAGGAGGTGAGCAGGGAGAGGGAGGATTCCTTTGCTCCCAGACAGCTTACTGTTCTGGAAGGTTCTCCCTCTTTACCAGGATGGAAGATCATTGCTTCTTGCATTGCATTTGGGGCCATGAGCATCACAGTGACTGTTACCTTATAAAAGAGCAGATCAGCAAGATCTAGAAGATGGCAGGATAGTGTGTTGGGGGAGCCAACCTCCTGATCATCCCTGAACTCCTCAATGTGAAAACAGGTGAACGGACCACTTGATTGTCCTCTGAAGAGGAGATCTCAGCACTGGAAGGGAAAACTGCCTCCAGGCCTTGCTTAAAATTGAAAACATCTCAAATAGCAAGAGCAAGAGGGCCAGATTCCCCATTGCTCTATGCCATGTGTAGTGATAGCAAATCACAATGGTAGCCTAAAGACACCCACTTTGCACCTGCTTTAAATTACAACACAAAGTGTAGGGCCATGGAAAACTAGTCCCTGGATAGATGGACTCTGGCCTTTTGCATTTCTCCCATTTCCAATAATTTGGGTGTCACAGCCAAGGTTCTCTGTGGTTAATATCAGTCAGATTTGGCTTTGGGCTTGCTTGCCAATACCTTTGTATTGCAGTGGATACAATAAACTGCTGGATTGCTTTAGGATAGATAGTTGAATTTTGAGCTTTAATGGGAGTTTTGTCACTGACTTTAATGTAAGCAGAATTAGGCCAATGCAGAACACTTTGGAAAATCCCTTTCTAAATTGTTGGAGGGTTTATAAATAGCTCATGCAGATTAGGGTAGGTACAATTGGGTGAGGATAAGGAAATTATGAGGTTTTATGACAGTTTTGGCAAATGAAAGGCATGGGCAGTGGTTAGGGAATAATTATGGGAGGAAAAAAAATACAGCAAGAGCTGGTTTACAACTAGCAAATGGCCAACTGTTGGGTTCGACCACTACAGGGGTTCTGGTGGGAGGTAGTACAGGTCTAAGGTGCATTACCTGCACCTGGGTCTCCAGCAGGGCTGCTACTGAGCAGCTGCAAAGTGACTCCAGTATGTAAGAGAGACAGTGGACCAGCAGCTGTCTGTGCAGGGACACCCCTTTTTCTGTGCTTGCTCTGCGGGGCAAGTAAGGGACGCAGCCTCCAAAATCCATCACCTCCCAAACCCCTCCCTAATAAGAATAGCTCATTAACACTTTCTCTGCCTGGTTTCTCACACATTCAGAGGCAGTCTGGCTCCAGATTCATTAACATTCCCCGCCCCGTACACAACATTTACCTACCTGAAATCTAACCCCCATGTGCTGACGAAGCCCATGGAGCAGCACAAGTGATTTGCAGGGAAGGGACTGCTGCCTACTTTCCCAGGGCAAGATCCTGACATCACTCCTGGCATAAGGTAGCACCTCCTTACACCTCTAACCCTGTGGAGACCAAGGTGACTATTGCAGAGTAAGTCAGGATGGCAGAATCTGTCCTGTTTATGATGTGGGCTACATGTGTGTCATGGATCTGGCTTTCCACAGATTCTGGGACCAGAGCATCGTGGTTCAGGGGCTGAATGGCCTGGTGGCAGGCAGATGGTTTGATGCCCTGGGAGGGGGAGGTTGGGGACGAAGCAGTGGAGAAAGAAGCAATAACCCCCTAGGTCCAGATGCTCCAAAGGGACTATGCTGATGAGATTAAATGATGCTTGCTCCGCTGCCAGACCTCTTCCACACAGGTACTCTGCGACAGGGAGTCTGCATCCTGAAATTTAACATCAGTCTCTCCTTAGACCTTTCGTAGACTAAGATTTTGGGAATGGGAACCTGGCCTGTCTGTGTCTGAAAAACATCTAGCCCAATGGGGCCCTGCTTCTGGTTGCAGCCGTTGGGCACTATTGTAATACATGGAATAATGACACTAATAAAACCTTACCCACCTCCTAAATTACCCCTGTGCATATCTGTGCTCCCCAATAGAAATCGTGGTGCAGAGCTTCCTTAAGTTCTTGCTCACTCCCAGAAATCCTCCCTCCCAGTCACTAACAGGTTGCTACATCTCATCTTTGAGTGCTAGGGAAAAAAAATTCATAAAAGATTTATTGAAACAAATTTCTTTTTCAGCTGAGAGTGCTGTTGATCTGATCGCCTTTTCATTTGGTCTCTTTCGCTCCTCCTGAGCTTACAATCTGAACAATTGCCTGGGCTTGTTTCACCATTCCCAGCCCGCCAAAACATTTTCAATAAAAAAAAAATCCATCTCCTTCTGCTCAAGGCTGCATTGTCTTCAGATCCTTGGAGATCAGATCGCTGTTCTCCCGTTTATCACTTCAGCCACACGTGTCGTGATTGCAAACACCCTGATAACGCTCTTGTTAGTCTCTCACCAGTGAAATAATAAAGGATAGATAACATTTCTAGCAGTGATACTCTTGCTGTCATCCTACACCGAGATAACAAGGAGCAGACGGCCTGCACACCTGTCTTGTTTTGATATGGATCTTGTCACCGCAGATACAAGTGAGATAAACTCTCTAAAATAATATCCTTGTTCATGTCATTTTGCTCAGGTTAGGTAACAGATAGTGCCATTCCTTTCTCACTCCACCCCCTACAAAGAATATGGTTTCTATCATCCACATCACTGGTGAGCTATGTGTAAAATATTTTAAAGGGCGGGCTGAGTGCTGCAATAACCTTTGTATTGATCACTCCAATGAAATAACATTTTTCATCTTAAAATTTCCAACCAGCACTCAATGAGAAAATGGATGTGCGCACAAGTGCATCTTCTTGCGCACGTGAGATAACCTCTAACCTTGTGATGTAATGTCACCCATCGCACCTTGCACCGACACAAGTCACTGATATTTTTGGTGTTGCAATGTATCTCATAACAATCAAAGCCAATGAGAACAGTTGTTTCCTATTGCAGTAATGTGCAGACAATACAATTTTCTGAAGTCAAAACATTTCTATTGCTTATCTCCTGAGAGGTCAACTATACAGAGTGGTAGAGCAGTGTCAGCCAATCAGATTGCAACTCTGAGGAGCTAATCAATTAGCATATGCAAATGTAAATTTCTTAAGTGGGTCATCAGAGAAGAATGCAAAAGTTTTGCTGGACCTCACCTTTTTCTCTCCTTTGAATGGAAAGGAAACTTATAAAAAAAAGTCCTGGACATAAATAATGGGGATATTTGCATGGATTACAATCAGTATGGTCTTTATCACGCCTGATACCAACTCCATAGATGAGCCTTTGCTCATGGATCACTCACTGAGTGCAGAACCTGTCGAGGGGTTAGGGTGGAGCAGTACAGGTTGTGAGCCATGCAAACACTCACTATTACTTCTCTGAAGCCCTAGTTAAAAGAAACATTCCCTGGCGCCATATGATTTAGTTGGGAATTGGTCCTGCTTTGAGCAGGGGTTTGGACTAGATGACCTCCTGAGGTCCTTTCCAACCCTGATATTCTATAATTCTATGATCCTTTCTATACAGCTCCCACTCCCAGGAGCCCAGGGGGAAGCCTGTGGGGGGTGGAGCTCCTGGTCGTGGTGGATCTAGGAGGGGACGTGAGGAGCCAGAATGGGTATGAAGATCAAGGCTTCCATGAGAACGGCCTCAGCCTCACTCATACTTGATCAGGTGCCCCACAGCCTATTCCACAGGAGGTCCATTCCACCCCACCCCCAATGGGATGGTTCCTGGGACACCTGGGTGGTACACCTCACAAGGACCTCTTCTTCCAGAGCCCCCACCCATTGGTCTGGCTGCAGGGGTTGATCCAGTCACCATTCGGAGCCTGTGTTTATCAGTGGTTACCACTAGAACTGGTCAACATTTTTTTTGTTAAATTGTTTTTTCGATGAAAAATGTTTTTTAAACCAGAAGCTGATTTTTTTCCAGTAATTTTTTTTTGCATTTTCATAATTATTCCCAGAAAACCAAAAAAAAATATATGTTTCTCCCCAAAACAATTCATTTTTAGAAAAATTATGAAAAAAATTGGTTTCTCTTCAAAAGAATGAAAAAAATGTTCACACGAACTTAAAAAAAGCAAAAATATTTAAAAAAAAATCCTGTGGAAAAATTGGCACTCTTTAACCATCTCTATAACCACAATGTGGTGTGTCTGACTTCGTAGCATTTCCCTATGTTTAGAACAGGAATGCTCTCCAGCATCTCAGATACAGCAGCTGGTAAATGCTTATTTTTTAATGGAGACCACTTTCCAATGGCTTCTCATTTCAATGAATATTAAGATTTATTTTCCCTGGAGGTAAATATTGAACTTGGCTTTTGCTTCATTTACATCTCCAGTTAATAGATCTTGATTTTCGCCTCAACAAAAGCCAGTATCTGCCTATTATTACATTAACCTTTATAAAGAAGATAACAGCTGTTTTTCCTTTAACAGAATAATGCACCAATTAGATAACAAAGAAAGATTTTTGTATGATAATGTTTTCTCAACACCAACATCCCCGCTGAAAAACTTGACACAAATGAAGGAAAATGCACTTAATAGCATTTGTAAGGCTGCCCATCTTTTGTAATAAATTATCTGTTTCTAAGATAGCTATTTGGACCATTACAAAAAATTCTCTGCAGTTTTCCAAAAATAATAATAAAAATTATTAATAAAATGTTAAAAATTGTGGGAAACTTTCTAAACATGATTCGGCACATGCATGATACAAGTTTATAACAGAGAGGAATCCAGCTATTCTTCATTGCATGCAATAGCAGGGTAAGAGAGATACAGGTGACGTGCCACTTTTGGGGACCATATCAACTCATTTGATTTTTCCTCAAGTTGTTTCTTGGGGACATATCTGATGAATTCAAGTCCCATTGCAGCACCTGAGCTCCACCCCAGAAATATCATTGCAATGAAGCTCTAGGAAAGGGGACGCAAAAGCCAACCTAACTATTGGAGGTTAGAAGGAAACTTTCCTTGGGGACAGCTTATCCCATAACTGGCTACTGCAGAGGCACCTTCCTCTGTAGCACCTAATACTGGTCACCATCAGAATCAGTGATTCTCAAACTTTTGTACTGGTGACCCCTTTCATATAGCAAGCCTCTGAGTGAGACACCCCCCACCCCTTATTAATTAAAAACACTTTTTAATATATTTAATACCATTATAAATGCTGGAGGCAAAGTGGGGTTTGGGGTGGAGGCTGACAGCTCGCAACCCCCCATGTAAGAGCCTCACAATCCCCTGAGGGGTCCCGACCCCCAGTTTGAGAACCCTTGGACTAGAAACTGGGTTAGATGGACCTCAGTTCTGATACAGTTTGGCAATTCCCATGATCCTCAAGGTGCAGTTATTTGACCAACGTCCCTATCACACACCTCTAGTAACCGACAAGGAGTAAGTTAAAGATCCCATGGCAACACAGCAACCACCCAGGAGCTATTCCGGATATCCAGTATATCCCCTCGATAAAAACAAATGCTTAATTCCAAGGTTCTGTGAAATATGGCTAAGCATACAATGGCTGTCACATTTTCCTACACAGTCACTAAGCTACCAATATCTAACTCATTGCTTTGTTTGTAAAGCACTTTGAGATACAGCACATTGGCTATTAAAGGCACAACATAAAATGTAATTCCTCTATATTGTAAAGCTCCAAGGCTCCTTTTAATATAATATACACTGCCCCCCACCCCAGACTGAAACTGTGCTTCTTTCTCATGCTGTCCATAGACCCTAGCCAGACTTCCTAAAACAGAGCAAAATATATATTACCCAGATATTTGTCACAGTTTCATTAATCTGGTACTCTGAGCATGTCTGCCTGCCAGGGGGCAGGTTGTTGGCCTTGGGTAGCTGCTGGGAGCTAGGTAGGATGATTTGAGAGAAAGTGTTAATAAGAAAAGAGTGAACTAGAAGGACATGGAGGTAGAGGAAAGGGACAAAAAGCAGAGAATAAAAGTAATGAGTTAGATTTTCAGTTGGTGTAAATCAGCATCACCCCACTGAGGCCAACAGAGAGAAGTTGTTTTACACCAGATCAAGATCTGGCCCTTAATATTCTTCTGTTTGCCAGTGCCCATTTCCAAAGGCTTCTGGGCTTTTTAACAAAAAATAAACTAAAGCCATAATAATATGCAATAAAGCAACAACATGCCAGAGTAAGTACCACAGCGGGACCAACGTCTGGGATTTAAAAAAACCGGCAAAACAATACAGAGCTACAAAACACAGACAGACCGCATCCAAAACCAATAATAAAACACAGTTTTGTGCCTAGCACTGGTAGCATCTGCCAATGTCAAGAGGCATAAAATTCCACTATACAGGCCCTTGAAAGAGAAGACCCTGACTCGTATCTTCTCATGATATCATGGTGGTAGTAGGCCAATAAGCTAACGTTGCCACCTCTGCAATACAAAAACACTCTCGTCAAAACTCTCTACTCAAGGGAGGATCCAAAAGGCCAGCTAGAGGGCTTCCACTTCTCTCTACCACCCTTATATCTTTCCTTAGCCTGGCGAGAGTCTTCCTGCTCCTTACAGGCCTCTCAACTTCCCAAAGAAGGACTGCAAAGTCCCCACTCCCACCCCCCGTCTCCCTTACTCCTTGCTCTTTCCCCTCTTATCTATGCTTCTTTCCTTTATAGCAACCCCCATCTCCTTCCCAGCTGGGTTTCATCTTGAATTAGGCCTATCAGACCCTGTAGTTGCCACCAGGAGCCCTAACTGAGCTCTCCAGCTGCCCCTATCCCATTTAGTGCCAGTGTGCGGTATACACCCCATCATAAGGTTTTTATACAGTTTTCATCTCCACAGTACCTGTGCACTTTCCAACTGTGGATTAAGCAACATGATTAACACCTGACACATATCTGCTCTTTCATCCATCAGGAATAGATGCTTACTTTTCTCAGTAAAGTGCACTAGGATTTGTAGTAGAACCAGAGTTATTTAATATATTTGTTCATTTTCTCTCTGGAAGAGAATGTTTATATTAAGATTCCAACATCTGTGGATTTAAGTTAATTAAGACTAGGGTGACCAGATCAGCAGTCCAAAATATCGGGACGGGGAGAGGTGGGGAAAAAAGGGGAGGGGGCGGAGCAAAAAAAAAAAAGGGCGTTTAAAAGGGGCTGGGGGCATTAGCAGGCCCGGCCCCGCGCACTGCCCTCCCCGCGGAGCCTCCCGCCCCCCGGCCCACCACGGGCATATGCGGCACGCGGTGGATCCGGGCGGGGGCAGCGCGGAGCGGGCAGGAGCCGGGTGGGCGGCAGGGACCGAATCTCCGCTGCTGCCAGGGAGCCCCGCGCCTCTCCCGCCCGCTCGCGGCTGCGGCTCCTTCCCAGCGGGACACGCCTCCCGCCGCCCCGGCCACATCCGGCCCACGTCCCCTGAGCCTACTCTCCCTCCCACCGGAAGGAGCAGCTGGACGTGTGCCGCATGTGGCCGGGGCAGGCTGGGGTGCGCGTCCCGCCGGGAAGGAGCCGCAGCCACGAGCGGGAGGGAGAGGCGCAGGGCTCCCTGGCAGCAGCAGGGATTTGGCCCATGCCGCCCAACCGGCCCCTGCCCGCTCCATGCTGCCCCCCCCCCGGACCCACCCCACTACCCCGCGGGCTGCAGGGCTGGAGCAGCCTCAAGCTGCGCTCCCGGCCCCCGGGGGCAGCGGCCGGGGCAGGAGCCCTCTGTCGCGGCGGGGGGCTCAAAGCTGAGTCCCCTGTCTCCCTCCTTTGCCAGCCCCTCTTTGTCCGCCGGATGCCCGGGTGCCAGAGCTGACTCACCAGCTCCAGGATCCAGGCACGGCCGCCACCCCCTCCCTCCCAGGCTTACACCGCCATGCTGTAAGCCTGGGAGGGAGGAGGAATGCTGCGTGGTTGGGGAAGAGGCGGGGCCATGGCGGGGATTTGGGGAGGGAGCCAATGGGGGCAGGGGGGAGCGGAGCGCAACATTTCTTTTTTGTCCAGTGTCCCGACCAAACATCGGTCAGGACACGGGACAAAGAAGCAAAAATCGGGACAGTCCCGATAAAATCGGGACATCTGGTCACCCTACTTAAGACTGTTAGAACTTCACAGGCCCTCTCAGAGGTCCAGAGAGGCCTAGGCCACTTACAGCTTTTGAGGCCCCTAGCCATAATAAAAATAAAAAATGACGACACATGAAAACAAAATAAGGCACCAAAAAAAGAGTGAGACATAATTTGAATATTTTTTTATTTAACAAATGCTTTTCTAGCCTCTTTCCTGTGCAAATGCACTAATTATTGAGGAAAAATCTAGCTTTTGTGCAATGTCAGTTGATATTAAGCATAGTGAGTCCATTCAAACGCTCTTGTCCCAAGACAAAAGGATGACATATATATAGTAAACCCAGACATGGATACAGACAGAGAGATAAAGTCCAAAAATTTCAAACACGTGTCCTCATGAAACTCACTGTACAAGATTGTCCTCACAAATTTTCACTTTAATCTGGGCCTATAGACTACAAAAGCCTATGATGATGCCCAAACTACCAAGCTAGGGCTCAACCAACCAACCAACCAACCAACCAGTCACCTCTTTCAGCTACCATATAATAAGATAATAATGAGGAATTCTCACACATATATAATTCCTTAGTCAACTAGACGTAAAACTATAAAGACACTAAAATGTATCAATTCTCTATCTTTTAACACTCACTTGATCCAGCACCAGCCACTAGTAGTGGTTTGTTTATATAATCAGCTGATCAGAGAGGACACGTTTATCACGGTCTAATCTTGTGCCATCAGAACTGACATATTTTTATTCATATTTATGAACATTTTTAACTCTTTAATATGACAAAATCTATATCAGTTAACAAAAAAAATATGTCTTTTACCAAATCACATCTCTTATTTGCTTAAATCTGAAGCTCTAAGCTGAGAGGGTGTGTCACATTTTGGTCCTACAGGGATGCACATAAAAACAAAAAAGTTTGCAAAACTTATCAAATCCCAAAAAATTAACAAGTTTCTAAATTTGAGGCCCCCTTTGAGCTTGAGGCCCAGGCTAAATGGCCCTCCGCCTCCTTCCCCCTCCCCCCCACCACCACTCCTGATTGGACCTGGAGCTTCAGAAGGACCTAACAAAGCTTGGTGAAGGGGCATCATGATGGCAGATGAAATTCAATATAAAAAAATGTATGATATGCTCAGTACTGCCAATCCAAAGCCCTCAAAAAGGATGAGTTGGGCCTCAAAAAACCATGAGATAGGCTTAAAAACTCATGAGATTTTTAAAATAAAATAATAATAAATCACAACTTTGGGTTCTTTTTGGTCTTCTGGTTTCTCAGTCTGTAGGCCACTCTCAGGTCACATTTTCAGTCTCTTCTCCTCAACCATGAGAACTGGAATGGAAGCTGAGAGTCTCAAATAATCACGACTCCAGGAGCTGTAGGGTTAAGATAAACAGCAAGTATCACAAAATTTGCAATACAATAGTGAAAGTTGACAACACTGTAAGTTAAAAGGAACAATCTGAAATATTCATACACTTTGATAGGTTCTCAGTCAACTCAAACTATCTGTAACCATTGGGGAAAAAAGACCTAAGTATGAGTGTGAGCAATTTAATGAAGAAAAGCAAACAAAAGCATATTAAGGGTATAGAGAATCATACTGAAAATGTGTCATGCTCCATATTACTGGTACCTCACCATGAGTACTGAGTTCAGTTAATCTTAAAATGGACTAAATAGAAATAGAGCAAAGTCCAGGGGGGAAAAAATCCAGCAGAAATTATTAGAGGCTTGAAGAGATGTCACCAGCTCAGAAATTCATGGTTGTCTCTCAGGGGGTGGCTCTAATATTTTGCATGGCTAATAGGCTAACGTTGTATGGATGCAATGGAGATGGGCCTTACCACTTTGCAGTCAAAGTGATGATGTCATGGCTGTGTGAAGCTACATAGCCCTTCCTGGCTGCTGAGGGAGCTGCAATGGGGCCTCCAGGCCATTAGATGGCAGCAGCAGCCAGTGGAGGACCAGAACAGTCTCAGAGCTACTTCTTTAGAAGGGGAATTGGACAGAGTTACTTTAAAGAATCACAGAATCATAGAATATCAGGGTTGGAAGGGACCTCAGGAAGTTCTCTAGTCCAACCCTCTGCTCAAAGCAGGACCAATCCCCAACTAAATCATCCCAGCCAGGGCTTTGTCAAGCCTGACCTTAAAATCCTCTAAGGAAGGAGATTCCACCACCTCCCTAGGTAACCCATTCCAGTGCTTCACCACCCTCCCAGTGAAAAAGTTTTTCCTAATATCCAACCTAAACCTCCCCCACTGCAACTTGAGACCATTACTCCTTGTTCTGTCATCTGCCACCACTGAGAACAGTCTAGATCCATCCTCTTTGGAACCCCCCCTCAGGTAGTTTAAAGCAGCCATCAAATCCCCCCCCCCACTCTTCTCTTCTGCAGATTAAATAACCCCAGTTCCTTCAGCCTCACCTCATAAATCATGTGCTCCAGCCCCCTAATCATTTTTGTTGCCCTCTGCAGGAATCTTTCAAATTTTTCCACACCCTTCTTGTAGTGTGGGGCCCAAAACTGGAACCGACCCTTGGGGCACTCCACTTGATACCGGCTGCCAACTAGACATGAAGGCATTGATCACTACCCGTTGAGCCCGATGATCTAGCCAGCTTTCTATCCACCTTATAGTCCATTCATCTAGCCCATACATCTTTAACTTGCTGGCAAGAATATTGTGGGAGACCGTATTAAAAGTTTTGCTAACGTCAAGGAATAACACATCCACTACTTTCCCCTCATCCACAGAGCCAGTTATCTCATCATAGAAGGCAATTAGGTTAGTCAGGCATGACTTGCCCTTGGTGAATCCATGCTGACTGTTCCTGATCACTTTCCTCTCCTCAAAGTGCTTCAAAATTGTTTCCTTGAGGACCTGCTCCATGATTTTTCCAGGGACTGAGGTGAGGCTGACTGGCCTGTAGTTCCCCGGATCCTCCTTCTTCCCTTTTTTAAAGTTGGGCACTACATTAGCCTTTTTCCAGTCATCCGGGACCTTCCCCAATTGCCATGAGTTTTCAAAGATAATGGCCAATGGCTCTGCAATCACATCCGCTAACTCCTTTAGCACCCTCGGATACAGTGCATCCGGCCCCATGGACTTGTGCTTCTCCAGCTTTTCTAAATAGACCTGAACCACTTCTTTCTCCACAGAGGGCTGGTCACCTCCTCCCCATACTGTGCTGCCCAGTGCAGTAGTCTGGGAGCTGACCTTGTTCATGAAGACAGAGGCAAAACAAAGCATTAGCTTTTTCCACATCTTCTGTCACTAGGTTGCCTCCTCCATTCAGTAAGGGGCCCACACTTTCCCTGACCTTTCTCTTGTTCCTAACATACCTGTAGAAACCCTTCTTGTTACTTTTAACATCCCTTGCTAGCTGCAACTCCACTTGTGATTTGGCCTTCCTGATTTCACTCCTGCATGCCTGAGCAATATTTTTATACTCCTCTCTGGTCATTTGTCCAAGCTTCCACTTCTTGTAAGCTTCCAGGCTTCCACTTCTTGTAAAGTACTCTCTCTCTCTCCCTGCATCACTGTAGCACCTTCCCCGGTCCCCTCCTCCACCATGCTGCTCTGGATTTAAAGAGACATTACACATATGATCATCCATGGATGGCCATCCCATGCTGCCCATTCCCCAGGCCTTAAATAGTGCATAGCCCGTTCAATCGCTATGAAAAGCACTGGATCCTCTAATCTAATTCAATCTTCCTCTGACAGAATTAGCACCTTTCCTTGATTTAAAAGGCATTGTATCTACTCTGGAGGATTTGCAGAGTTATGTCTATACACTGGTACATAAACCGTGTAAATCAGATTGAATAGATGTAGGAATCCTGCTCTAGAGCTGCTGGAAAGTTTTGGTTGAAATGCTTTTACCACAAAAAAATGTACTTTTTCCTCAAAATGGAGATTTCTGAGAGAAAACAATTTTTTACTAATATTTGGGGGTTTCTGTAAAAAAAATGAAAACCTGAAAAAACATTGGATTTTGGTTGTTTTGGGGGGGGAAGAGCGGGAAAGGAAAGTATGAAAACCAAAACAACTTTTGAAGAAAATTTTCAGTGAAAACAATGAAAACTTTTTTGTTTTCATCAAAATTTATAATAGGAACTACAAACATTTCTCAAACAACTCTACCCTTAATAGCCCCTTTCAGTTTTACTTCATATACAATAAAAGGGACTGAGCTCCCTTCTAATCTAAGAAGATAAGCCAGGATATTATGGGTTTTGTTGCCCTCTTTACACCTTTACCTTCATTTCCCATGCACATGTGCTGTCCTCCACAGTTACCCCTGATCTCAAGATACCATGTTTTCCATTTTGAAGTGGTGATGCCCTGTGAAAACAGTAGTGTATATTAGAATATACCGCATTGCCAAGGAGTTCCAGTGATGGACCAGGACCCCATTGTGCTAGGTACTGTGCAAACATAGAAAAAAAGGACAGTCCCTGCCCAGGAAGATTTACAATCTAAATATAAGACAAGTGACAACAGATGGATACAGAAAAAGATGGGGGAGTACAAGGAAACAATGACACCTTTGTCAGCATGATAGGCTGTTCTCTCAGCACATCAGCATCTTCACCATTGCCAAGTTTTTTGGAGGCATCATGGCACAGCAGAGTTTTGATAGAGGATAACGAGGTAGCTTTGCATATGTTTCTGGGGAGTGCTTCCTGTGTGTGAGGGGCAGCAGGGGAGAAAGCAGAAAGGAGCTAGTTTGAAAATGTAACAAGTGAGCAATGGAGGCTGGCATAATGGACCAATTGGGAGTCGTTATCTTGATAGTGAATGAGCAATGATAGGTGGGGTGGAGATAGTACATGAAGGGCCTTGAAAGTGACAATAACTGGTTTATGTTTGACGTACAGGATGTAGGATGGAATTGGAGGAGAGGAACTCCAGACAGCGGTTGTAAAGAACCTAGAGAGGAAAGAGAAGATGGGGAGGTAGTTGGAGAGGTGAGTGAGATTGAAGGTGTTCGGGGTTTTTTTCAGATGGGAGAGACTGAAGCATGTTTGTATTGTGAGGGGAAAGAGCCAGAGGAGAGTGAGAGGTTAAGGAGAAGAGTAAGGGAGGGTTCAAGGGAAATCAGGAGATCCATGGGGGTCACCAGGGCAAGTGGAGGGATTAAAGGAGGAGCGCAGACGAGAAAATAGAGGTACTAACTATAGCTAGAAGGAGAAGAGGAAGGGAAGTTAGAGAGGAAGTCAAACAAGAGTTATATTAAGTAGAAGTGAACCCAACAGTGGAAAAGAAGGTAGAGCCCTCATAAAAGGTAAAAAAAAATGTGAGGGAGGTAAGTGATGGAGTCCACAATAAGATGGTCGTCTGGTTAAAGGACTATGTTAGACTGCAGAGGAGCAGGTTCAGTTGCCAATTCTACTAAGAACGGCTGTAAGACCATGGCCAACTCACATCATCTATAAATTGGGATGCTGCTTCCTTCCCCCACCTTGTCTGTCTTGGTCATTTAGACTGCAAGAAATTCGGAGCAGGGACTGTCTCTCGCTATAAGTTTGTACAGCATCTAGAACAATCAGATCCTGATCTCAGCTGGGGCCTCCAGGTGCCACTAGAAGAGGAATGTATAAAAAGGCTCTATAAAGCAGGGACATCTGTAAATAGAGTATATTTACATCCTAATCCAAGTTTTCTCTATTTCTCTCATTTTTCTTTTAATTGGTCCCATTCCCCTCTCATAACTTTATTCTCATCCCAGCAAAGCAGGGCTATTGTGTAAATAAAACATGTAAAACACATTTTAATATGGCAACTATCTGTCTCAGCATTGACATTTGCATTTTACAGCCCTTTAAATAACCACCACAAGGGAATGGCAAAGAGATATGACAGCTTTCAGGAGTTCAGCTCTGATTCTCTCATCTGCTTTTCCTTTGCCACAGACATCTGCTGGGCGCACACAGCAGTTGATTTTCCAAGAGATCCAGGAATGACATTGCTTCCTCTAGATTATGGAAGAATTTAATTAGACTCCTGTAAAGGACTTTGACTCTTACAGGAGATTATATTTTCCTTCAAATCTTCCCTTTTATAAACAGCATTCTTCTTCTTCTCTGAGTGGCTACACATGCATCAGAGAAGAACATTCTCCTTTTCACTTTGTTTCTTATTGAGTCCACTTCCCGGGCTAATATTAAGGCCTTTTCTTTGTCTGGGAATTTTAGAATCTCATTATCAATGCTCTTGATGGTTTATTAGCAAAAAGTTTTGGGAGAGAGCTATGAATCAAGTTTCAAGTCCTCTATTGTGAAGATCTACTTCTGTGTGAAAGCATATCACTTCTTTGCACTTAGCTTTATTCTTGCTCTGTCCTCCATATATTTATACTTATGCTGTTTCTGAGCAATGTCCTCTTGAGGTTTACTGATTTGAGTTTGAGATGCAGATTCTCTGGCCCGATGTTCAGCTGGTGTAGGTTCCTGTGCCTCCACTGAAATGAATGAGGCTACATCAATTACACCAATGGAGAATCTGGCCCTCAGTCTTTACTGTCCCCAGTCTAGAACTCTGCTTGATGCCCTCCACCTCAGTTCTGATCCTATTGGCTGATTTATACACAGAAGTCATTTGCAAGGAGAATTGTGCTTTTCTACGTAGCTTTTAGAATTTTTTTTCTTGCAGCTTCCAGGTTTCCCATGCAGGCCTCTCCTCTCTCTGACTGTGACTTAAGGCAGATTACAAGAGACCAGTTCCACAACCAAACAGTTGCTGAATCCTGATCAAAGTAATTCATTTGGCCTTGGTTTTTCCTTCACATTTGTTTGCCTGGGGGATCCAGGATTGAATGGGATTTGGACTCCCAACTCCTATTGGCTCCTTTGAAAATCTCACCTTAAATTAGTCTTGGCCGCAGATTCTGGTCCCAGCAAGCCGAGTTTGCTGCTGTTTTGGGTCACATTACCTCAGCTAAAGTGCATTAATTGTGACGTGTAACACTGGATGCAGGACTTATCTCAGTTCTGGATCTATGCCAGCCATGCCAAGTTGTGTGGCTCTCTATAGTGAACAAATTCGGAGGACACTGTGAGGGGTTTGGTCACAGAGACCCCCTTGAGGCTGTCACCTGACATGCTGGAACTACCTCTGAGCCCGTTTTCCACTGCCAGCTTGGGAGTCCAGAACCCTGCAATGTTGAGCCAGGTCTGGTCCATGCCCCCAAAGCTGCAGACTTTAACCAAAAACTGCTTAGCAAGTCACCTATCTCCAGCACCCAGACACCCAGCTCCCAGAGGGATCCAAACCACAAATAAATCCATTTTATTCTGTATAAAGCGTATACAGGGTAAACTCATAAATAGTCTGCCCTCTATAACACTGATAGATATGCACAGCTGTTTCCTCCCCCCAGGTATTAATCACTTATTCTGGGTTAATTATTAAACAAAAGTGATTTTATTAAGAATAAAAAGTAGGATTTAAGTGGTTTTGAGTAATAACAGACAGAACAAAGTAAATTACCAAGCAAAACAAAACAAAACATGCAAGTCTAAGCCTAATGCATTTAAGAAACTGAATACAGGTAAATCTTGCCCTCAGAGATGTTCCAATAAGTTTCTTTCACAGACGAGGTGCCTTCTTAATCTGGGCCCAATCCTTTCCCTGGGTACAATTCTTGTTAGTTCTAGCTCAGGTGGTAACTACGGGATTTCTCATGACTGCAGCCCCCTTTGTTCTGTTCCACCCCCTTTTATACCTTTGGCTCAAGGTGAGAATCTTTTTTCTCTCTGGGTTCCCACCCCTCCTTCTAAATGGAAAAGCACCAGGTTTAAGATGGATTCCAGTACCAGGTGACATGGTCATATGTCACTGTAAGACCTCATTCTCCATTCTTTCAGGGCTGGCCTGCACGTACCCAGGAAGGTTTGCAAGTAAATAGAGCCATTCACAACCAATTGTCCTAGTTAATGGGAGCCATCAAGATTCCAAGCCACCATTAATGGCCCACACTTTGCATAGTTACAATAGCACTTCAGAGTAATACTTCATATTTCTAGCTTCAGATAAAAGAATTATACATTCATACAAATAGGATGAACACACTCAGCAGTTTATAAGCTTTGTAATGATACCTTACAAGAGACCTTTTGCATAAAGCATATTCCAGTTACATTATATTTCCGCTCATAAGCATATTTCCATAAACATATGGAGTGAAACGTCACACCCTCCTCATGAACTTTTCAAAAAATGCTGGAAACCATGTGCTTTGTGATTGCTCTCTCTTTACTTATGTGTTTTGTTGCTCACTCTTGTACCAGTCCACAGGGGCCCCTCGTACTAACCCTCTTTGCTTATTTAAAACACAGAAGCCTGAACTCAACCACACTTTGCCACCTGAGACCAGAGACCTGGAGTCCTTGACTCATTAAAAAGCGAGATGCAATTAGAGCCAGCACGGACTGCCTCCCTCCCTCCCATTCAGTGCCCATGTCTGAAGCTCTCTTTCCTTTGTGAGCTCTAATGCATGTTTAATGTGCATCTTAATTATTTGATTACAATGGCATAATTATATAATTGTAATGTATTGTGCAGGCTGGCTGGAAAAAGACTGGAGATGCTCATTGAGTGACGATGGGTAAACAGAACAACAACATCAAGAAAGAGAATAAATATAATGAGATGATAATTTGGGAATGTTTTAGGAAATGGGCACTTTGGAAAATGAAACTGGCTGGGTTCCCCTCCCCCCTTTCTTACCATCAGTGTGAATTTTTCTCTTGTTGCCAGAATGAGAGAGAGGCTATCCTGTGCTAGATCATTTTGAGTAAAGATGGGTAACATGCAAACATTCTGGCACCTCAAACAATATAACCAGGGTATTTGTTGGTAACAATACCTTCCATGTGCCTCAGTGCACTGACTATTGTCTCTGGAATTTAGATGAAGTGTGGACTAATATGTTAGGATAAGTCGTGAGCGACTCATGACAGAGGTTAGTCACGTTGCTTAATGCACGACCAGAAGGTGTTTAGATGCTATGGTGATGAAGGTGGTATAAGAACCTATATAGAATAAAATACCCAATGAAGTCAATGGAAGTCTGTGACTGACAGCACTCCTGTATTCACACCCTGCTCGTTATTGTAATAATCTTTGTGCAAAATATGCCTCATGAGGTATCATTTAAAAACCAACAACATGCTGATCATCAATGTTCTTGTGTAATGTATGTACGAAATGCATATTAAGCATTATGAACATAAGTTGAAATTACGACTACAATCTGTTTACCAGAAAAGTCTGAGGAATGGGTCAACTGATTTCTCAAAGTCAAAGGACAAGCGGACGCCTCCAGCCAGGTGTCATCGAAGTTGATGGGCAATCACCTGGCAAGTGACCATTCTTTGGCACCAAAGGGGGGCAGGAACAGATCGAACTGCACTTTAGCAAACAACAACATGGAACCTCTTTCACACGAGATGTCCTCACAGCTTGAAGGAACTTTATCTAGGGATAACCCTCAAAAATGCATTTTGAATAGTGATTGGACTGCAAAAGTGAGGGGCAAAAACATCCCAGGCTATCTCTCCCTCTCTCTCTTTCATGTAAGAAGACAAAGGAAGCAACCCATTGATTTGGGGGAGGACCCTGATCTGAGAGTTTGGTCAGCAATGTTGCTGGGAACCTGTGATGAGGATTTTACCTTGAACCAAGTCTAGCTTATTTCGTTTTAGCTACTAGAAAGCGTGTTATCTTTATTTCTCTTGTAATCATTTCTGACTTTAATACTTGTACTCACTTAAAATCTCTCTCTGTAGTTAAATAAACTTATTTTATTTTTTAATCAAAACTAATCCAGTGTTGTGTTTAAACTGAACTGTTTGGGTAACTCCAGTTAAAGTATCAAACTGTTGCATATTGCCTTACAGGGGCAACAGACCTCTAATACCTGAACTGCCCAGGAGTGGGATGGACAGGGCAGGACACACATTTTGGGGGAAATTTGGGACTGGGAGTGTGCTGGGATCATTCTACAGGTAGCAACCAAGGCCGGTGAAAGCCAGAGTGTGACTGGTGTGTTGCTGACAAGCGGCTGACTTTGGAACTGTCAGATCAGGGCTGAAGCTATATACTGACACTCAGGGTGGGACCTGCATGTTGTTTGGCTGTTTGTGAGCAGCCCAGGTTGGGCGCTGCAACAGCAAAGTATTTTAAGGCATCCAGGATTATGGGGCAAGTGGCGACACAACCTCTCACTGGTCTGGATCGCATCCCGGGATGTGACAGAGTCTTTCTAACTTACTTCAAAAGGGTATGGATCAAATCAATAGCATCCAAAATAGGGATACACACTTTCTGAGAGTTAGCACCAGAGAAAAGGAGTTTGTATGCTAGTCAAATGCAGGCTGTAATGCAACAGTAGCATGTAAATTCCCATGAGTATGACGTATTTATAAATTACACCTTTATACACAAATGTGGTGAGCTTTCTGGCTTTTGTTTTCTTGAATTCTTGCTAAACTACTTTAGAAAACATTTGCTGAATTTTGCAGAAGTCTCACTGAGAGTGTCTGACCCATTTTAATAGAACTATGTAAACCCCCTGATCTTTCAAAATTTGAATGTCACAGCTACTAATACTGTAATTCCTCTAACACTAATAAACGGCACAAATGTAATTAAAAACTACTACATGTCTGTCAACTACACTAATATGATTAGTCAAGGTGCAAGCTTGTAATACGAAAGTGGACTCTTGGCTACATAACACCAGTAAAATCAGCCTTTCACAACTATGTTGCCCAAGCACAGTTCATGCACGGTTCCTTGTTACATTCATGTAAAAACTTGATTTATCAATATTTGCATTCTCTCCAAACTGTAGTTCTGACCTGATTCTGACCTTAGGCGCCTGATACTGAATGCCCTGTGCCATCTGTGTACATTTACAGCAGCCTAGAAACCTGTTTGGAAAAGTGAATTTTTGTCCCTCAGGAAATTCTGGCACTTTGCAATTAGTTTCTATTCTGAACTGAAATGAAAAGTCAAAATATCAAAAAAATTTCATGGAATAAAAAATCCGAAGTTTCAGACTGGAAGTGATGCAATGAAATATTCCAATCTTTTCATCTGGAAGGAAAAATCAGTGCAATGAATCAACATTTCAAAATCAAATGTTGTTTTTGTGTTAAAAAATGGCATCTTAAGTCACAACGAAATGAAAACAGTCATTACATTTCTAAATGTCAATTCAAAATGAAAAATTGCTGCAGTAGGCTTTGCTTGTCCAGTAGCACCACCTATGTCCAGGTGTGGCACTGTAAGGGCTCTTTCCCTCAATTTTCCTAATGTGCCATCAACAATTTCAACAAGGCTTTATGTAGGGAACCCACCATCCTTCTAAGGGGGCTAGTTTATTAACCAAAGACCCAATGGGACTAAAGCAAGCCATTACCCCAATGTCTTAGCTGGGAGACAGAGTCAGTCTTAGTACATCTGTTCCCACATGCTTCCACTGCTCCCCTCCATGCAGACCCTTTACCAATAGGGTTCTTTTGACTTGGGTGCCTTCCTTGGAGTCTGGAGAGAAGTTTTCCCCAGCACCAATAGTCCTCAGAGATCTGACACTGGCAATTCTTCTCCAGGCTGTACATAGTTCCTGGCCAGCCAGGCTTCCTGCCACTGTTTGGGGAATCCTGTTCTGGGACCAGGCATTCCTGGATACCTGCCAATTGTAGCTCTCCCTTAAGAACTGCTCCTTCCTAGTAGCACACATTCCAGGCTGCTTACTCTGATGAGCTCTCCTGGAGCCTGAGGGTATGTCTACACTACAGTGTAAGTGCAAGTTTAATGGGACTCGAGTTTGAAAGCCCAAGGCTTGAGTGTCCATGCTCATTGGTGACCTTAGGTTAAGAATGTCTGAGCCCAGGTCCCACACTGGGACCCCAGTGTCCACAATGGGTCCAACCCAACCATATCCCAGATTTCCTAGCTCCCTCCCAGCCCTTTGTGTGGGAAAACTTGCCTTCTGTTCTACACATCACAGGGAGTTGTCCCAGCCTGCCAACAAATCCTGCTGAGCCATCATTTGGACCTGCACACTACCAGCAACAGGAATCAGCAACATAGAGGAGTCACCATTTGAAGAACTTCTCTTGCTTGGGCTTTCAATAGTGACTGAGCAGGAAGAGGAGGATGACAACGATACAGATATAAAAGACTCAAACTGGGTGATGTTGCTTATGACTCTTGGTATAGCTTCAATACCCTCTACATAGATCAGCATTTCTAGAGCAGGGCCACAGGCACAGACTGGTGGGATTACATCATCCTGGGGACCTGGGATATCTGCAGTGGGTCCAAAAATTTCACATGACGAAAGCTACATTTCTGGAGCTTTGTGAGCGGTTGGCCTGACCCTCCAGTGTCATGATACGTGCACGAGGGTAGCCATATCCATCCAGAACTGGGTTGCTATAACCATTTTGAAACTTGCTACCCCAGATTACTAAAGGTCCATTGCTAAACAGTTTGGTGTTGGAAAGTCAACTATTGTAAAGTGGTGGTGGAGGTTTCTCAGGTGATAGGCATGTGATTTACCCAAAGGTGGTGGGAATAAATGATATTCCTGAAGTCATTGTTGGGTTTGAGAGAATAGAGTTTCCAAATTGTGCCAGGGCCATTGATGGGACTCAGGTGCTCCTAGTTTGTCCTCCTCAGGGAGCAAATGAGTATGTAAACCACAAAGGGCACTGCTCAATTATTATGCAGTCCCTTGTGGACCACAGATGGCGGTTTATGGATGCTAATGTGGGCTGTATAGGAAAGGTTCATGATGCAAGGTTTTTCGGCTAGTTGGGAATCTACCTTCATGGACAGGCTGGAACATTATTCCCACCAAATGACACTGGAGTCACTCTCTCCTCTATTATCCTGGGGGATCCTGCATATGCCTTTTGCCTTGGCTTATGAAATCATATCCTGATCTCAGTGGGCATGGTAAAAGAAGGTTTAATTACACTCTCAGCAGGTATCGAATGGTGGCTGAACGTGTGTTTGGCAGACTGAAATCCTTCTGGCGCTATCAACAGACATGTTTGGATTCCCGTGTCATCAGTGTTGTCCAGATTATGGTGGCTTGCTGTACTCTTCGTGGTCTTTGTAAAGACAAAGCTGAGCCATTTGCCCCGAATGGACTTCTGACGGTAAAGGATTGCAGAATCAGTACACTGCACCCAAAACTGCTTGGAGTGTTTTTGTACAGCAAACAAGGTTTACAGTAAACGAGGTACTATCACATCATGCAATGAAATGGGGCAGGGTACTGTCACTATACACAATGGCAGGTATCAATCGTCATGAATTTTATTATCGATGACATGAGTGTTAATGTAATGGGTGGGAGGCAGGGAGACTGTGCATTTACAATATTGACAGATGTACACAGATGTATTTGAGAAATTGTGTTTGGACACACTTTGCATTTTGTGCCTTAACCTGTGCTTACCTTTATTATTCAAAACACACATTATAAGATGTGATACAGGGATGTCAACAAACTTTCTTAATAAAACAAAAGCTTTTATTTGCATTGCAAAAATAATAATATTAAAGCATTGTCAGGGAGGCCAGCAGCCATTAGAATATGGAAGCAAGAATACATCAGCATCACAACCAGTAATAAAACCAAGTGCATAAACCAAACACTGAACAGTGCAAACACTGCTATCAATAAAATAAAATAAAAATCTCCTAATTTTGCGTCTCCCCTGACACATTCTCCTTTCTCTTTCTTGTGTGAATTTATCATGCACTTGTCACCACTGCATGAGTGTGGAGTGGGGAAACGGACTGCAAAGGAGAAGGGGTCTACACAGAGATATGGGTGCATGCAGTGGGGAAGAGATCAACAAAGTGGGGAAGTATGCCAGGGGAAGGGATCAGAGTGGGATGGAAGTGCACTGGGGTAGATTTGCCTTGTCCAGCTGCAGTTAATCCCGGTGCCATGAGCCACCCAAATATGGAGTCGTCCAATGTGTTCCTGGTCTGCAGCACATGGTACCATAGAGGGGACTCGGGCAATGGTGCAGGCACAACAGGAGCCTGCACTCTTGTGGCTATTAGCGAAAGTAGCCACTCAAGGAGGTCTTTCTGCCAGGCTCTTTCCTCCTCCCTCACTAGATATTCCTGTTCCAGGAACTGCAATGCAAGTGTCTGTTCCCACGCTGCAATTCTGGCCTCATGCACTGCAGCCCACCCGGGCCTTTCTGCTTGCTTCTGCACTTTATGAATCCTTCTCTCTTTGGTATTGCACCTGCTTGTTGCACCTACCCAGAATATCAGCCAAAAGTTCACCATGGAAACCCTTCCTCTTGGACCAGTCTGTAAAAGTATGAAGACCCAGGTTTCTGCTAGAGTGTGCGTGAGCAACAACGGCCAGCAAAGGTAGAGGCAGAGGCGATGCGTGGGGGGCATATGTAGGTCACATGCCCCCCCCCCAGATTTGCTGCTTGGCTTGTACTGAGCATGCTCACATGGACTGAGCATGCTCAGTAAGACTGCTGAAGCCAGCTGCCCTCACTCTGCTTCCCCACTATTGTCAGGCACAGATCATCTCTGGAGAGGTGCCTGCAAGCAGCCATAAAATAGAATGGGATTGTCTCAGTGACTCATAAATGGTTCAATGCGTGAGCACAAAAAAAATCCTAGTGGAATCTCAAGGACAAAAAAAAATGATACTTTGTAAAACTGAACTTCCATATATTGTGTGAGAAAAGCTACAGATCCCAGAAGTTCCATGGACACAACCAGATTAATTGCAGGATTTGTCTTCCATATGGCAGAATAGGGAAACGGTGAAAGCAATGGTGTGACTACAGTTGGATCTGAAGGTCTCTTATCCAGTGCAGAGCAGAGGGTGTAGCCATGTGAATGGATGCGACACCCCTAGGATGAGCATGGATTGGGCGATTGTCTGTGATATGTCCAACAGTTTGCACCACGCCACAGTAGCAGTTCAGGGATTCCCTCACTTTCCATCTGAGGAGTGAATATGGCATCTATTTGACACTGGTGAGGCCACACCTTGAGTATTGTGGCCAGTTTTGGTCCCCCCACTACAGAAGGGATGTGGACAAATTAGAGAGAGTCCAGCAGAGGGCAATGAAAATGATTAGTGGGCTGAGGCATATAACTTATGAGGAGAGGCTGAGGGAACTGGGGTTATTTAGTCTGCAGAAGAGAAGAGTGAAGGGGGATTTGATAGCAGCCTTCAACTACCTGAAGGGGGGTTCCAAAGAGGATGGAGCTAGGCTGTTCTCAGTGATGGCAGATGACAGAACAAGGAGCAATGGTCTCAAGTTGTAGTAGGGGAGATCTAGGTTGGATATAAGGAAACACTATTTCACTAGGAGGGTGGTGAAGCACTTGAATGGGTTACCTAGGGAGGTGGTGGAATCTCCATCCTTAGAGGTTTTTAAGGCCTGGATTGACAAAGCCCTGGCTGGGATGATTTAGTTGGGGTTGGTCCTGCTTTGAGCAGGGCGTTGGACTACATGACCTCCTGAGGTCTCTTCCAACCCTAATATTCTATGATTCTATGATCTTCCCGCCATTCCACTCTACCCGAAAGCCTCAGTGGAACTTTTGGGATACAGTATGGCCGAAATATACCACAGACAGAGAAATCTATGAAGTGGATCCCTCTGACCCCTACCAAATATCATTGCTTCATTAGCCTCCTAACAACAGCTGCCAAAACCAATATTTCCAGGGAATATTGAAAGGCTTTCACCCCCTGCTGGACACTAGAGAGCAAAGAACTCCTTCGGCAGTATAAGGCAAATGTACAACTGGATACAGCAAAAGCCTTGCTCCATTCAGTCGACTTTGCAAAAAAGCAAAGATGATATGACACCGTCAAAGCCCTTAATTTCACAAAGTCAAGCTGAAAGGCCTGACGTCTCCTCTGTGCCCTTGGTGGAGCAGTGCCTGCGGCCTGCATTTGCAGGTGTGCCCAGATGCCATAGCCAGGCAACTAATTGCCAACTCAAAACTCCCAGTCAACAAAGTAGCAGGTGCAAAGTCCATAAAGAACTCTATAATGCCCTCAAGCTATGCCAACCATTTCCCCAATTTTCTGTACCTTCTCAGTGGATTAGATGGACACAGGCATCACCCAAATACAACCTGGAAAAGCAGCAGGTCTTGATGGTGTAGTCCCTGATTTCCTAAAGCACTTGGGCCAAAGACAAAGAAAATGTCTAGCTGCTTTTTTAGCAACATCACTTCCTCAGGGAGAATACTGAAAGAACGGAAAGCAGCAAAAACTATAGCTAATCTCAAACCAGGAAAAGAGGCAACCAACGTGAAAACCTATCAACCTACAGTGCTTCCTAGTGGCTGCCATAAGCTATTGGAATGCCTTCTACTTTGCAGAATGAAACCATTGCTGGAGGAACTGGTCCCCAAAGAACAAGCTGGCTTCAGACTAGGCAGAAACTGCTGTAACCTAGTCTTTGCATTGAACTTAAAACAGCAACAGCGTTCATCAATCTTAGTTGCACATACAATACAGTGTGGCAGAAAGGACTGCTACTGAAACTTGCAATAGCCATGCCCTGTTGCCCTACAAGTAGGCTCCTTGCTGAAATGCTGAGCAACGGCAGATTCGCAATTAATTGCAGTGAAAAGAGTGCAGGGAGAGTGGTAAGTTAAAAATCACAATTTTGTTTAAAAATTGCAGCCCACTTTGGGCTTTGGGGGAAGGGAGGTGGCTGCAGCGTACTACATATGCATTCTCTGTCATTGCAGGCACTCCACATGTTGGAGGACATAAAAATTCTTATAGTTTCTGAATGGCAAAGCAATTTTAATTCCAAGCTTCTGGTGGCAAGCCAGCCATGTGTGCCACTGAAGTATTCAAAGTTATGGTGACTGAACAGCACATCTGCAAGTGAAGTGGGTTAATCAGCTACCAAGATGGCCCTGGAAAATACACTCTTCCTCTTAATGTGACTACCTAGCCAGGGTTCATGCTATGTGAAAAATTTGCAGCTATCAGCACCTGGGATTGGGACCAAATTCATGGGGGGGAGGGGAAGAGAATCAACAGAATGCTCAGTTAGTGTCCGCATGGATTACTGCCTCCCCACTGATTCCAATCCAGCCTTTTACAACTGCATGCAAATACACACATGCTGATACAGATTCGCAAAGTATTCCACAGCCACACCACCACTCTTGGCACATTTCTGGACTGCATACAAACCCCAAGCTGTATTTCGGACAAATGATTTTGTTATCCATGGACTACATTTGTAAATGGACTACATTTCAACCTTCCTCCCCAGACAGTTCACCACTTACAGGCAGCTTGTTGCACTGTTGGATTGGTGCAGAGCAGCATACCAATAGGGAAATACAACGTTCTTATTTTTAACACTCTGGCACATCTTAGCAGGAACGTGAAGGATTCTAGTAAAACTTCATTTTCAAATGCTGGTTTCTCTGTTTGTGCTTCCTGGTCTCCATTTTGAATTCCACAGGGTGTGTGTGGGCTGGAGCGGAAAGGACTGGGGTACGCTGAGGTGCTGGTGTGTGATCTGCCATTAGTGGGTACTCACTGCTGCCCGCAGCTCATAACAACTTTTGCATTGGCTCATAATCCCGCCCGTTCCTATATTAATTAAAACAAACATGGAGCCAGAAACTTACTAGGATCCAGGGCAAGTTCTGTCTCTTGTTTCTGCTGCCAGTTCTGTGGCAGGCTGCTCTTCGGGGGATGAGGGGAGAGGGAGACGGCATCAAAAAAGCTTCCCTGACCAAGGACCCAGGATGTGCTGCAGCTGTTCCGGTGGCAAAGCCTCCCAGGGGAGCAGTTGCAGCACTACAGTCATTTTACTAGCTTGACCTGGCATCTACTGGCTCCCCTGCAGTCCTACACTAGATTCAGGGGTCAGGAGGTCACCATTCCAGCTGACCAGGCCACTGTGAAGCGCTAGTGGCTCCATGCTTGGTGCAGTATACAGCACTCCCTTAAGCTCCTCGTTCCAGGGCAGCATGACAGTAAATTCCCAGAGATGCAGTTCTCATCTCTGGCTTCCCAGTTGTCAGTCCTGAGCCACTTAATCCACTCCCTGCCCTGGTCACCAGTCCGGTGAATCCACAGTGCTGCCAGTTTCTTTGCTATCTCCTGGGATGTGTGATCATTCCTGGTTCTCTTACTGAAATTGAACTTTTTGCTCACCTCAAAAAACAGATTTATCAAAATCTGGCTGTGCTTCTGAGACCAGGAAGCAGCACTCATGGCAACAGACTACCACTGGCCAGTGGCCATCCAGAGAAATGCAAGAAAAGGTTCACTGCGTTTGCAGCTCAGCACCCAGAATAAAATGGAAGGATCCCATGCCAAGCTGCTGTACTTGAACAAGGAGGAGCTTGCTTTCATTTCCTGGGACTCGATTGGATACTCTTGGGATAGAGAGGACCAAGAATACCAGCCCATTGTGGGATTGTGGGATAGTGGTGGCAGACTTTCATTGCCCAAGTCTGGGGGCCCAGGCCCAAATTGCAAAATGATGGAGTTTGGGCCCAAGTCCCAGCAGGACCTGGGAGTGTAGATGGAAGAGGGTTTTGGGTGCAAGCCTGAGTTTGAGCCTGGGTTTCCACTGTAGTGCAGACATATCGTGAAAGAGACCACCACCATCCACTGCAGCGTGCACAGCTTCTACTCCCCTGTCTCACTCAGCTTCCTCTTCCTGTTTATGTAGCTCAGCCCTAGGGGAGGGCAGGGCCTCTTTGATTACATCCCAAGTTGTGCCAGCCATAGGCACTAGCCTGTCCCTTAAAGGGACAGTACACTCCTTCACAATTGCACGTTGACTTTTCCTGCTGGAAAAACAAATTCTTCACCAGAATTGACATTTTCCCACCAAAATCTCTGGGTTTGATTAAAGTATTTTTTAGCAGGAAAACTTGCCACACTACAAATGTGACCCAGTTGTAATGACTGTGCAAGGGGCAATGCAGCTGCCCCCAGATTAATACAGACTCCTAAATATTTAACAAATGCATCTGAAGCACTAGCAGCAGCCGCCTCCCAAAAATATGTCTTACGCTGCTGCTGTCCTACTGGCATGCTAGTGAGAGCACATGGATGTTGTTTATTTGGAACTAGATGGCCTCAGCCCTATGCTCCCAGCAGCCCTTCTTCAGCACCCGTGGGTACCACTTCTAATTTTATTTGTGTTTCAGCTATTAGCATGCAGATGCATTTGTGTTTGGGAGTTTTTAGGACATTGTGCATAGGCTTTTCTAATTCTTCAGGGAGGCAGAGCAAACGTACATTCAATAGACACTCCATAAAAACAATGTAACGCCTTTCGCTCCTCTGTGACTGCACCACTTCTTGCTTGCCAAAGAGCAATATATTTTAATAATGTAAAAGTGACAATTTTGCTCGGTATCAGATTCACTGAGTTGTGGAGCGTGACATTCATTTCACCCCCATGTACCCCACACTTTGAGGGTGATGTACAGACAGATACAGGAAAGAAATCCAGCATCCCCAACCAAGTGGAAATGTGCTTCAGCCACCCTGATATGCACATTATTTCCAGTTTGAAATTGCTTAACTTCCCCTTACAGCCATTGGATCTTTGTCATGCCTTTATCTACTAGATCAGTGGTTTTCAACCTTTTTTCATTTGCAACCCCTAAAAAAATTTCAAATGGAGGCGTAGACACCTCTGGAAATCTTAGATATTGTGAAACACTGGGTGAAAACCACTGTTCTATGGTAGCGGCAACCTTTTGCGGACAACTTAGACATAGTCCATGAGCCCCCAGTGGAAAACCATAGTGCTAGATTAAAGAGCCCTCTCCTATCAGAAATCTTCTCCCTATTTATGTGCCATGTTCAAGCCATCCCTTAACCATCTCCTGGATACAACTAATAGATTGATCTTCTTAAGAGACTTCCTTGGTAACGAGCAGTCCATGCTTTGATCACTATCTCTCTCTTACCTATTCCCTCTGCCTCCTCTCTCTTTAATTGCAAGATGAACCTCTTGGCATCTGAAACTCAGTCAACCTACAGGTGAATAATTGAAAAAAAAAATCAATTTCCTATAGACGAGTAGCTTTCCATGAAAGCATTAAATATCAATTATACAAGAAGCCATGTAGTGTTTTAATTATAGCCATGAAAAATTACCTCATTAATCAAGTTTCTAATCAGCTTTTTCCTTGTAATAAGGAGATAACTGTTATTTTATTGATTAACTCTTAGCAAGCCACTGAGCTAAATCAATCTTATATTTTTCTGCATAATCATATTTTACAGTGGAAGATTTTTCTCTAAGAGGACTCGCCTGAGTGTGAAATCATTATCCCACTGTTGTTTTCTAACAGTGATGCTGCTTCCTTTTTGGGCTTGATCATAGTTACCTGAAAATGGGCATTCTCCCTTCAGTCACATGATCCCAAACCCAGGGTCCTGGCAAGAGGCCTTTCCATCTTTCAAAGCAATGATTTAGGATATCAGATCAGTTTCAGAGGGAGTTTTCTAGGGTCCTCATCCTGGATACCTATGAAGCCAGTTAGTTAGTTATTATCTCTAACTTCCTCCCCTAGTTCAGAGTTCACTCACAAATATTCCAGCTCAGCCCATAACATCATATTGAAGACTCTTCTTCATTTGTGTATGTCGTTTCAGCTCACATCCTCAGTAGGGATGGAGCTGCCTTCTGTTTTGTGTGAAAATATACGCTGACCATTCAAAAACTGGAATCAGAATGGGTTTTGCAGGCATATGGTGACACATACATTTATGACATCAGATAGTAGTTATACTCTGAAAGGAAAACCCAGGACTTAATCCTAAATCACCAGGAGTCCATAAAAAATAAAGTCATAATGAATGTTTCTACTTTTAACGTAACACCATGAAAAGCCTTACAATATTCTCAAGATAGGGTTACAGAATTTACTTGGACCTGGATCCAAAACTGAAGGGCAGGTTCAGGAGCAAACATCTCACTCGAAGGAATGTGGAAGGGTCTTAGATGTTAGGGTTTAGATTTTGCTCTCCTCTAATCTGAGCAAGCAGAACCTTTGTCAAAGTAGCCCTGGCCAGAATCAAATCTACAACTTTCCTAATGACCGCTAAGAGTTCTAGTTTGTGGTGTGTGATTATTATTATTAATTGTATAAATATAAAATTATTATTCTTAATAGCAGTCACAATTTTAAAAATTCCTAAATCCATATTTGGGTGTATAATAAGCAGCCTGATTTCGAGCTGCTCACCCACCAGCAGCTCCCATTGAAGTCAAGTCCACCATGGTTTCTGAACCCCAACTTTATGTACACCAGGCCCTGACCTACAGCTGCCGCGACAAGTCATTCTGTCTTTAATCCAGCAAAGCAGGCCCTCCTCCCTCTGCTGTGGTGAGGGGTGAGTGTGCCTCCAGCCAGTATATCAGCACCCTGCTGCCTGGGTCACATTGCACTGTGTGGACCGTACTGCCTCGATTGTGAGTAGAACTGGTTGGGAATTTTTCAACAAAATATTTTTTCATCAGAAAATGCCAATTCATCATAGACTTTAAGGCCAGAAGAGACCACTGTGATCATCTAGTCTGACCTCTGTGTAATGCAGGCCAAAAATATTTCAGAAAAACATCCAATCCTGATTTTAAAATGGTCAGTGATGGAGACTCCACTATGACTCTTGGTAATTTTTTCCAATGGTTAATTACACTCACTGTTAATAAATTATACCTTATTCTCAGTGTAAGTTTGTCTAGCTTCAACTTCCAGCTATTGGTTTGTGTTCTATCTCTCTCTGCTAGGCTGAAGAGCCCATTACTAAATATTTGTTCCCCATATAGGTGTTGTGGCATAGCTCCGACCTTGTCCCCGTGGGTCCCGCGCTTCCAGGCGGTTTATGCGAGCCTCAGAGGCTCACTGCGACTCTCCACGTAGCCCTTCTCTCTCTAGGGCCAGGGTACAATCTACTGAGCCCTTTTCATCATAAGCCAGCAAGAAGGTTGGTGAGAGAACTCCCACAGTCTCTGTTGTCCCTATAGGCTCATTCTAGAACAGTTTAGGCTCCTGTCCTAACACGGGCCTATCTTCCCCTCCCAGGAGGTGTTTCTGTAGTGGTGGGTTCGAGGGGAAACTCAGGCCCGCCCTCTACTCCGGGTTCCAGCCCAGGGACCCTAATAGCAGCAGCTGTTGGCAGCCAACCTTTCACTGCCAGAGCTGCTACACTTCCCTGGGCCACCTACCCACAGCTCTCCTGCTTCTCTCTCTTAACACCTTCTTCACCCTTACCTTAGGGCTCCCTTTCCAGTGGCTGGAGAGTATCTTCATCTTCATGCCCATGCCCATGCCCCACTCCCTGGCTCTCTTTGGCCTGATCGGAGTGAGCCCTTTTATAGTATCAGAGGGGCCTTAATTAGAATCAGGTGTTCATATTAGCTTAATGGCCTCACCTGACTCTTTGCAGGTTAATTGGAGTCGGGTATTCTCATTAGCCTAATGGCTTCAACTGGATTTTAATTGGAGTCAAATGTCCACCCTAGCCTGGAGCAGTCCCTGCTCTGGTCAGTCAGGGACCAGAACCCAGCTGCTTCAACAGCGGCCAGTAGCTTGGCCCTCGACTCCTCTCCTATAGCCCTCTGGCCTGGTGGGAGGCTGCTGCTGCTGCTGCTGCTTCTGTCCCTGCTGGGGCTGCTGCTAGTCCCTGGGCCTTTGCTGCTGCTGCTGCTGCTGCTGCTTCTCCTCCAGCTACTCCCCTGGCTGGGCCAGACACCCCCCTTCTCTGCTACCTGGCTGCTGGACCACCCTGCAGTTGTTGCTGTTCCTGCTGCTGGCCCACTCCCCAGAGGAGGGGAATGAGGGACCCCAGCCCCAGCCATTGCTACTGCTGAGGTGAACATCACCCCCTTAGCCCCCCCCCCCACCATTGCTGCCCCCTCCACCACCCCCAGAGGACACTTACCATCTGCCTCAGCTCCTGCCTCAAGGACTCAGCTGCTTGCTTGGCTTGCCATGCCCTGTTTCCACCATTTGGACCTGAAGCAGCAGCCAGCAAACATTGATTTTTGCAAGCGCATGTGAGCACATATGCCCCCCCCAGGACTGACACCCCCCTTCCCTGCAGTAGTCTCCCCCTTTCCCCTTGCAGCCCTTTGCTTCTCCCCCCACCCCCCGCCACTTTGCCCCAGTCCCTCAGCAGCTTCAGTTTGTTTTCCTGCCCTGCCTTTTTCCCTCTGCAGTTTTGTTTGCCCCTGCCTCTGAAGCTAGCCCCTTGGTTTCCCTGTCCTACCTCTAGCCTGGTCATCATCCCCCCCGCCCCCCTCGCGGTCCCCCTGCCCTGACTGGCCCTTTGCTCTGTGCGCCCATGCCCCCTCCCCTGCGCTTGTGCCCCTCCCCTGTTTCAGTTTGAACCCCTGCTTCACTGCACCCCCCCAATGCTATTATAATCCCCCTCCTGTAGTGCAGCTAGAGGAGCCGGAATCCCATCCTGTGTCAGTGACTGAACCCCCCGCCTCAAGTCCTTGATAACCCTCCCCTTCCGGTGCCCTCCTCCCCTGCCTGCTGCCTAGCAGGGTGCATTGTTCAACCTGTTCCCCATTTCCCCTCCTCCCCCCGCAGTGTCTATCCTCCTTCCCTGCTCATTATGGTGGTGGACAATGCAGGTGGAACCCCTTGGGCAGCCCCCATTGCCTCTCCTCCACTTGCCCCCCCAACCCCTGTGGCTTCCACCTCAACCACCGTCGCCAATCCACCTGCTACCGCCTCCGCTGGGGCACCGGCAGTGGCGGACAATGGGGTGAACTCCACTACTGCCACGTCCTTCGCCCCCTCCGATTCTTGGGAAGCCCCCCCAGCTGGCGGGAAAGGCCAAGGCAAAAAGAAGGGTAAGGGCCCCACCAAAAAGGCTAAGCCCTTCATGGTAGAGGCTGCCTCCTCTGTCGCAGCCCCGCCAATGGCTGCGGCATCCCTCCCTGTTGCCCCCTCCACCAGCACTGCGGGGGAGACGCCGCCCCCTGGGCATACTACGTCATCTCTCCCAGCCACTGCCTCTGCTACCATTTCTGGCGGCCGGGGCCCCTTCCCCACCTTGACCAGGAAGCACGGTGTCCGTTGCCTCCTGTTGCCCATCTTGCCCCTCATGGAGACCTACGTGTGGGCGTTGGCGAGGGTGGTGGGGCCCAAGGCCATCGTGGCAGCCTTCAAAATATTCAGGAAGGCAGTCTTCTTCCTGGCATCAGAGGCCGCCGCCCAGGAGGCGGTGGAGAAGGGCCTGACGGTGGGGCGGGGGTGTTGGTCCCCCTGGAGCCGCTGGAGGACCTGGGCGTCCGGTTGGTCCTGACCTCCGTTCCTCCCTAATGCCGCCCTGTTACCCGCTCTCTCTGCCCTGGGGAAACCAATCTCTGTTGTCAGCCTTCTCCCTCTGGGCTGCAAAGACACTGCCCTCCGCCACATCCTCTCGTTCTGCCAGCAGAAGCAGCTTCAACTGCTGCCCACGGCGTGTGATGGAGAGGCACTCGAGGGATCCTTTCTAGTCCCCTACCAGGGAGCCCGTTACTGGGTGCATTACTCTACAGGGGAAGCCTGGTGCTACCTCTGCCAGGCAATGGGGCACGTCCGGAGGGACTGCCCCTTGGCCCGGCACGGAGGAGCATCCGGGACCCCCGAGCCCTGGCAGGGTGCCGGCCCCATCATCACTGGCGCCCCTGGCTGCCCGGCACCAGGAGCCGCCCCTCCTCCTCCCCAGTCCACCACTGCTCCCGCTCCAGTGCTGGGGGCACCTCCCCCAGCATGCCCAGATGAACAGGAGAGCCCCGCCTCCGCTTCATGTAGTCTGGCGGGACCTATGGAGGAGGGTGTGGTGGGATTACTGCCAGGCGTGGGAGAGGGCCCACCCGAGGGTGAATCTTCCCTCCCCCATGCTGCCCCACCACTAGCTCCCCGAGCTCCAGTGCCACCACCCCTGTCCTCCAGCCCGATCCCTGTTACCAGCCCACATATGATGCCATGGAGGGCTGGGTCCAAGTACAGGGGAAGCGGGGCAAGTGGAAGGCTCGAGCACTACTCCTTCCATCTGATGCGGAGGCGCCCCAAAAGACCAGGAAGGGGGCCACCGACACCGAGCCTTCTGCCTTGCCCCCGGGTGTATCCTATCTGCTAGAGCCGGCTGGGGATGACGTGGCAGCAATGGAGGGTAGCACTGCCCTTCCTCCAGAGTCCCTCCCTGGGGGACCCCCCGATGGAACCCTTCCTGCCCCCTTGCCACCTGACCTCCCTGCATGCTCCGAGGTGAGAGTCGCTTTGGGCACTGGTGAGGAGGTCCCCGGGATGGTGGGTGGTGATTTTCCCTCCATCTTTGAGGAGATTGAGGCCCTGGGTCTGACCCCAGTCACCCAGGGGGAGGACGACCCTCTGCCAGTGGGCCTCGATCTGGGCAACTTCACCCGCCCCCGCCCCCCTTCCCATGCTCTCTCCCCCTAACTGCTGCTTCTGCTCCTGCCTCTGAGGAATCCCTGGACACTTCCACCAGCCCAGCCGCGGATGGCCCCCCGTTAATGGCCACCGAGCCTATTGAGGCGACAGCCAGTGCCACACAGCCTGGACCTGAGTCATCAGAGGGATCCCTCATTGATGCAGGGCAGCCGACCTCCTTCCTGGGTGGGGACCCCACTGCTGCATCTCCACCTATCGATGCCGTGGCCACACCAGCCTTGGGGCGTGAGCCCGGTATCATCAAAGGCCCCCTTCCCACTCCACGGAGCCCTGAGCCTGACCGAGAAGTGCCATCCCCCAGTCCCAAATCTGCCCCTCTCCCCAACCCTGCTCCTGCCCCTGATGCCGACCCCAGCCCCCTCCCCTCCACCTCCCGTGCTGCTCTTGCTGCCCCTGGGGCCATCTCTTTCCCCTTCCCGGAGGATGACCCCCAGGGAGGGGCCTTCATGTTCCCCTGTCCCGACTCCCTAGGGGCTGCTATTTTCCCTCCGCTGCCCCCCACTGAGCCAGGGTCTGAGGCAGGCCACATGGCGCCGGCACATTGGGCGCCATGTCGGTGGTCTGTCCCCTGTCTGCCCGTCTTGATAGGCCACGGGGCTTCAACAGGGGCCCCACTAGAGGACAGCCAGGGGCCTGTGACTCTGCCCCCTGATAGGCTGCGAGAGGAGCTGCAAGAGTTTCTCAAGGACGCCCAGGGGTCCCGGAACAAGGTGCAGCTCGCTCTTCAGCTCTGAGGGGACTTTTATCAAATCCTCTGAGCCGTAAGGGCCATTCTGGGGGAGGGTAAAGGGACTGGCAGGCAGGCTGCTTCGGCCTACCAGCGGGCCCACTGCTTCCATGACTCCTTGCTCACCTACGGGGTAGGTCACTGTTCACTGCACAGCCCAACGGGGGCCATGAGCACCCCTACCGGCGAGGATCCCCCCCAGCCCTCCCCATGGCACCTATCATCTTAGCAACATTAAACACCCGGGGCTGTAGGATGGGTCTCCGCAGGTGCCAGGTGCACTCCTTCCTTCGGGAGGGGGGGTACTCTGTGGTTTTCCTGCAGGAGACCCATACGGTTCCAGCCGCCAAAGCAAGTTGGCGGCTGGAGTGGGGGGACAGGGTCTATTTTAGCCACCTCACCATCTCTTTGGCTGGGATGGCTACCCTGTTCTCCCCTGACCTACGGCCCGAGGTGCTGGGGATCGCCGAGGCTGTGCCGGGCCGCCTGCTGCGCTTCCGGGTCTGCATAGGGGCTAGTGGTCAACATTTATGCCCCAACATCGGGCCCGAAGCAGCTGTGTTTTTATCAGCAGGTGTCCGCCTTCCTCGGCTCCTTGGATCCTCGTGAGTGCCTAGTCCTGGGTGGGGACTTTAACACCACCCTCGAGGAGTGGGACCACTTGGAGACCGAGCAGTGCCCAGCCACTGTGGATGTCCTCCGGGAGATTGTCAACCATCACTCCCTGGTGGACGTCTGGCGCGACCACCACCCGGATGACATCTCAACGTTCACCTTTGTCCGCATGGAGGCCCATCGGTCGTGCCACTCCTGGTTGGACCGCATTTATTTCTCACGCTGTCATCTTTCACGGGCCCACTCCTCCAGCATCTGGCCGGCCCCCTTCTCAGACCACCACCTAGCAACTGTGATGGCCTTTCTCTGTGCAGAGAGGCCAGGGCCGGCCTATTGGCACTTTAATAACAGCTTGTTGGAGGATGTGGGCTTCGTTGCATCCTTCCAGGAGTTCTGGCTGGCCTGGCAAGGACAGAGGCGCGCCTTTCCCTCAGCACGGCAGTGGTGGGACGTGGGGAAGGAGGGCGCCCGGCTCTTCTGCCGCGACTACACCCGGGGCACCAGCCGACGAAGGGATGCGATGATAGAGCAGTTGGAACGGTAGGTCTTAGAGCTGGAGAGGCGTCTGGCTGCCAGCACCAAGGATCCATCCCTCTGTGGAGCATGCCAGGAGAAGCAGGAGGAGCTCCGGGCCCTCGAGGACCATCGGGCACGGGGTGCCTTTGTTCGATCCCACATCCACCTCCTTTGGGACATGGATCATGGCTCCCGCTGCTTCTATACCCTGGAGAAAAAGAGGGGGGCCAAGAAGCACGTCACCTTCATCCTGGCAGAGGACGGCACCCCCCCTCACGGATCCGGTGGAGATATGCGGGAGGGCCAGGGACTTCTACGCAGGCCTTTTCTCCCCAGATCCGACTGACCCTGACGCTTGCAAAGTGCTCTGGGACGGATTCCTGAGGGTCAGCGAGGGTGACAGAGACCAGCTACAGCTGCCTCTCACTCTGGCCGAGTTTTCGGAAGCCCTCCGCCGCATGCCCACCAAAAAATCTCTGGGCATGGTCAGGCTGACCGTGGCGTTCTACCGCGTGTTCTGGGACATCCTCAACCTGGACCTGGTCACCATCTGGGCTGAGTCCTTGGGGAGCTCTGTCTGTCACGCAGGCGAGCAGTGCTCGCCTTGCTTCTGAAGAAAGGAGACCCCCACGACCTTCGGAATCGGTGTCCCGTCTTGCTCCTCAGCATGGACTATAAAGTTGTAGCAAAGGCCATCTCGCTACGGCTGGGGTCCGTGCTGGCGGACGTGGTCCACCCCGACCAAACCTACACCATCCCGGGCAATACCATCTTTGAGAATCTCTATTTGGTCTGGGATCTCTTGGAGCTCGGGTGTAAGGCTGGTCGGTCTTTCGCCCTTCTGTCCCTGGACCAGGAGAAGGCATTTGGCAGGATGGACCACGGGTATCTCCTGGGCACTCTGCGAGCGTTCGGCTTCGGACCCCAGTTTGTGGGTTTTCTCCAGGTGCTGTATGCCTCCGCGGAGTGTCTGGTCAGGCTCAACTGGACCCTAACCGAGCCGGTCAGCTTCAGGTGGGGAATAAGGCCGGGGTGCCCCCTCTCAGGCCAGCTGTATGCTCTGGTGATCAAGCCCTTCCTCTGTCTCCTCCACCGCAGGCTGATGGGGTTGGTGCTGCGGGAACCGGAGCTGCGGCTGATCCTGTCGGTGCACACCGACGACGTGCTCCTCGTGGTCCATGACCCGGGCGACTCGGTGCGGGTGGAGGCTTGTCAGGCCATCTACTCGGCGGCCTCCTCTGCCCAGGTCAACTGGGTCAAGAGCTCTGGCCTGGTGGACAGGGACAGGTGGCAGGCAAGCTCCCTCCCACCTGTGCTTCAGGCCATCCAGTGGAGTGCGGGTCCGCTGCACTATCTTGGCATTTACCTTTCTGCCACGCATCCATCTCTGCCAGAGAACTGGCAAGGTTTAGAGGACAGTGTGGTAGAGCGGCTCTGGAGATGGACAGAACTACTCCGGTGCCTCTCTCTCTGAGGGAGGGCACTGGTGCTCAATCAGGTAGTCCTGTCCATGCTCTGGCACCGGCTCAACACCCTGGTCCCAGCCCCGGATTTCCTGGTCAACCTCCGGAAGTCGGTTCTGGAGTTCTTTTGGCCAGGACTGCACTGGGTCTCTGCAGGGGTCCTCTACCTACCCCTGGAGGAGGGAGGACAGGGCCTGAAGTGCCTACGCACTCAGGTCCAAGTCTTCCACCTCCAGGCCCTGCAGAGGCTCCTTTATGGTGCAGGTAGTCTGCATGGAGCGTACTGGTGCACACCTTCCTCTGCTGCCTTGGAGGGCTCCGATACGACCGGCAGCTCCTTTATCTCCATGGAAGCGGTCTTCTGCGAGACCTCTCCGGGCTGCCGGTCTTCTACCAGGACCTCCTCCAGACCTGGAAACTGGTTTCTGCCACCAGGTCCATGGCGACCGCCAAGGAGGCGGATCTCCTCACGGAGCCCCTACTACACAACCCCCAACTCTGTGTGCAGGTGGAGGAGTCCCCCTCGGTGCACCAGAGGTTGGTCCTGGCAGAAGTCACCAGAGTCGGAGACCTCCTGGACTATGACCGGGGAGACTGGCTGGATCCCCTGACGCTAGCTCGGCGCATGGGGCTCTCCAGCCCTTGTACTCCCCAGCGCGTACTTCAGGAGGTGAGAGCCGCTTTACCGCCCAGTGCTCGGGTCTTCCTCGACTGGGTCCTGCGAGAGGACACACCCTGCCCACCCTCCACCCCAGGCCCTCCTGACCTTTTCATCAGGCTCCTGCCCCGTGGACCTACCAGGCCACCCCACCCCTTTACCGTGAGCTGGCTGCACGAATTGCAGCTGGTCTGGTTCCAGACTGCTCCACGAAAACATTTGTACATGCTCATGCTCCACACCCTTCATGTCCTCACCCTCACATCCCACCCTGACACAAAGTGGCAGGACCTTCTGCCACCTCTGGAGGGTGAGGAGCCCTGGTAGGCCAGCCTATATTCCACCCTGTTCCCGAGGCCCACTGGGGATGTCAACTAGAGGATCCTTCACAGAGCTGTGAGCACGGGTGTGTACTTGGCCTGGTTCACTCTCCCCTTTTGCAGCGTGAGGGAGACCCTGGCACATATATACGTGTAGTGCACCAGGTTGCAGCCCCTATTCTGGCTCCTCTTGGACATATTATATGTTTGGTTGCACTTTTCCCCTCACCTGTTCATCTACGCACTTCCCATCTGTGGCCCCACAAAGTCGCAGGACCTCCTTGTCAACCTCCTCCTAGCCCTGGCCAAAATGGCCATCTACAAAACCAGGGAGAGGATGTTGGCCGATGGAGTTTCCTGCAACTGTGGGGCCTATTTCCACTCCTCAGTCTGCTGAGCAGCATCCACTGGATCCCTTGATGCCTTTGAGGAGCAGTGGGCACTGTCCGGGGTTCTCTGCTCAGTGTCCCCAACAGGTTCCCTTCGTTTAACCCTGTGATCTCACTCCCGTTCCTGTTATCTCATTAGTTGTCCCCCGTGATTATTTGGTATCCCGGACCTGTGGATCCTCTCCTCCTGGAAACCAATAGGACTACTCTGCTGTACCCAACTGGCCTGGGTCTATCACAGTACTTATAGACTGGGATCCCTTAACCTTCTCTTTGTGTCACTAAATAGATTGAGCTCCTTGAGTCTACCACTATAAGGCAGGTTTCCTAATCCTTTAATCATTCTCAGGGCTCTTCTCTGAGCCCTCTCCAATTTACCAACATCCTTCTTCAATTGTTGACATCAGAACTGGACACACTATTCCCGCAGTGGTCGCACCAGTGCCAAATACAGAGGTAAAATAGCCTCTCTACTCCTACTCAAGATTCCCATTTATGCATCCCAGGATCACATTAGCCCTTTAGGCCACAGCGTCACACAGGGAGCTCATATTTGACTGATTATCCACTATGACTTCCAAATCTTTTTAAGAGCCACTGCTTCCCAGGATAAAGTTCTCCACACATAAGTATGTCCTACATTCTTTGTTCCTAGATGTACACATTTAGATTTAGCTATATTGGAAAACATATTGTTTGCTTGTGCCTAGCTTACCAAGCAATCCAGATTGCTCTGTATCAATGAGCTGTCCTCCTCATTACTTTTTATCTCAATTGTTGTGTCATCTGCAAATTTTATCAGTGACGATTTTATGTTTTCTTGTAGGTCAATCCAGGGTTCTCAAGTCAGGATAGAATTTATGGTCAAAACAAGAAAAGCCAATTACCCAGTGGGTAATAATTTGGAATAAGGACTTGAACCCAGGTTGCCCATGACTCAGAGGAGTGGCCTAACCACCAGACTATTGGCTAATCTGGGATGGGTTACTCTCTCCTTCTCTCTTTTTCCTGTGTGGGTCCTGCAAGAGATCAGGAAGGCATTCCCCCCACACAATGTATTCTGGGGTGGGGGGTTTTAATCTCCTTCTTCTAAAGCATCTGGGATGGTCACAGCTAAAGATGGGACATAGGATGGGATGAGGCAGGGCTCTGACATGGCACTGAGCATTTCTCTCTCTCTCTCTCTCTCTGAGGTGCTTTGCTGGCTGGTTCTTGCTGACATGCTCAGGGTCTAACTAATGGTTACATGTGGGGTCAGGAAGGAATTTTTCCCCAGGTCAGACTGGCAGGGACCTTGGGGAGTGGGGTGCCTTCCTCTGCAGCATCTAAGTGCGGGTCATTTGCCAGGACTATCAAGGTCTCTCTCATTTAATCATTTGCCTGCCATTGTGTGAGCCTTCGGCACTTGTTAGCCTCGGTCCCGCCTAGTCTCCGCCTTGGCACATAACAGTCTAGTCCCCTAGGGGCTGTAATATTTTGGTTTCATTTCAATTGTTGGATTTAGTATGCAGATGCTGGTATGAGTGGCCTGTGAGATAGAGGAGGTCAGACCAGATGATCTGGTGGGCCCTTCTGATCTTAAATGGTATGATTCACAGCACATGCAGGCATGATGTTGCTGGGGGTGCCAGCTTCCAGCTGAGATGTAGAACCGAGGTTCTGACCCATTGCTGTTAAAAATCCACTGACGCTTTTTGGAAGAGCAGGATGTTAAATAGACTGGTTTCCACAAACTTCCCACTGGGGTTGAGCTGGATAAACCTCACTGAACATTATTAATTAATTATATTTACAGCAGGATCCAAATGTCCCACTCAGGACCAAGGCTCCATCACACTAGGCACAAGACATACCAAGACCTCAACGTTCTACCTCAAAGACCTACCAGTCTACCTTTGAAATTGTCAATACTAGAAAATGTGGTTGCTTTAATGAGTAAAAAACCATAGTGTAGACACAATTGTACTGGTATAGTTAAAGCAACCAAACTTTCTAGTGTTAACATGCCCAAATGTACACTGGAAGGTCTTTGAGGCAGCTTCCTCTGGTTTGGGAAATGAAATAAGGTATACTGCGATATATATAACATTAGTAAGAAATTACCTCCTTAGCTGGCATAGTTGCAAAGGAATATCTTTTCCAGTATATACCAAACCTTTGAGTTCATAAATAAGGAAGGAAGGAAGGTGGTAGTGTTTCAATGATAACAAAATGTTCAAAACCACATATTTACAGTTCCCCTCTGGATCATTTTACAGATCAGCTGTGTCAAGCCATGTCACCTTTTTGGCAAAGCGGCCCATCTGTTTTGCATCAACACTCCTAAAAATTCAAATGGGAACTTCATCCACATGAAATATGGAAGTCTGAAATTTGCAAAAAATGTATTATTTCACTTCAGAACGAAATGGGTTCCCCTTGTCACTTACAAACAGTTCTGGTTTTGAGCCCGAACCAATAAAATGCGATGGGGGTTTTTTGCTCAAAATGGGATTGTGTTCATTCATGTGAAATAAAATATGACAATCTCACATAGCAAGGGTTCCAAATAATGTTGCAAATATTTTTCATGGCCCTAAAAGTGGATTTTATCTGCTCCCCACCCCACGGAATTACTGTCCAGCCCCTGGCTGATGCTTACAAACATTCTTTACAAGTGAGGCCTGGACCCTGGCTCAGGGGAGAGAATTAAACGAAAATAAAGACTATAGCCAGGAGCTAAAGAGAAGAATGGTGGGGTGGGGAGGGAAGTGCAGACTGTAGTTGCAAACTCTGCCAAGCATCAATCAGAGCTGGATAAAGGGAAAGTAACAAGCTCACTTAAAGTGTCAGCTCAGTGAGAGCTAGTTGATTGATTCTCCACAAAAGCAATTATTTATTCATAAATAAAACAAAAAAGGGTGATTTTTCAAAGATGCGTTATGTGCAGAGAGAACAGTAGCAAAGAGCCCGCCCAGGGAGGGCTGTCTGACACTCCCCCCTCATTAGCTCTTTTTTCCCCCATAACCTCTAATTTAATTATTTTAAATGGGAAAAAAGGCAGCAGGAAAAGCAGAGCCTTTGTATTTTTGGTAGAAGGCCTTTTCCTGAGTTCAAGCAGCAATTCCAGACTCACCAAAACCCACCCACCCACCCACGCACACTCCAAAAAAATGGATCCTCCATATCCAGGATGCACAGTCTCCCAAACTAGAATGGCCTGACATACTGTCTACAGTACATATTATAGTAGGAAGATGGCCTTGTATCAGAGGCCATGTCTGAGGCCTGGGCTAAAGTAGTAGTCAAAGCTTTGCTGACATAAAGCAAAGACGTTTTGATTAAACCAACATGCAAAAGGTGATGGGTGGTAACTGGGGTTGCCAACCCTCCAGGATTGGCCTGGAGTCTTCAGGAATAAAAGATTAATTTTTAATTAAAGATTATGTCATGTGATGAAATCTCCAAGAATACATCCAATCAAAATTGGCAACCCTCCTGGTAGCTAGCCATGTCAGAGGGTGGCACCTAACCACGTCAGAGGGGAAATATGTAACTTGTTTGTATTGGGATATAAAGAGGGGCGGGGGGTCAGAGTCTGGCCGAGAGGATAGTGGAAAGTCCCACTATTAATGCAGCCAGTCCATTGTCATGAACATACATGTATTAGTGTACCTGTAACCATTGAGACAGGACGTTAGTACTGGGCTTCGTCAAAAATAAACTTGACTGAGTTCCTTCACTGAAAACCAGGTCTGTGGATTTATTGGCCAGTTTGATCAGCACCTGCTGTAGGGGCAATCTGGCCAGAGTCAGTACAGCACGTAGAGAGAACACCACACACACACGCGCAGCCAAACATCTGACGACACATATATGACTCACTGCAGTATCAGAGCGCTTCATAGTCTTTAATGCAATGAGCCTCACAAAATCGATGAATCTACGAATTCCTCCCCATGAAACATTGCAGTCCTATTATCCCTAATTTACAGATGGGAAACTGAAGCACAGAGAGACTACACTGGGGAGCTGAAGATGTAATCTCCAGATCAAGTAGATATACCCACGCTAGCTCTGATTGAGCTGGTGCACTAAATATAGCCGTGTAGTGACAGCAATGCAAGCAGTGGGATGGGCTGACTGCCCCGAGTACAATCCCATCCGAAACTCTAGGTTCACACTTGGGGCGCCTGCCCCTCCTGCTGCCCCCAGCTACACAGCTATTTTTAACATTCTGCCTTAATCACACCTAACGCATGTACATCTACCCAAGCAGGAAATTATACTTCCAGCTTCACCCTAAATGATTGTCCATCGTCACACAGAAACCCTGTAATGGATCAGTGAATTAAACCTAAACTGCCAACTAGTGCTCTAACCACTGTGCAATCCCTCCCCTCATATGTGCTGGGTTAGCATGGGTGTATTTTAAATGGAGAATACCTAAAATACTAGAAAGAGCACAATTAAAACTAAAAGAGCACAATTAAAACAAACCACTAGCAAAGATTCAGATCAACTCCATTGAGAAATACATTCAGTCCCGGCCTTTGGGGGACACAGAAGCAGCCTGCACAAGTCATGAAAAACTGAGGACAGATGTTCTGTATTGCTGACCCCAGGCAGTCGGAAATCATGAGTGAACCCCCCCAAAAAAGTCAAGAAATTGGTTTTAAAATGATGATATTTTAAAAATAATGCATATGGGAAACTTTTTATTAGCCTTCTGTCTTTTTCATCTTCATGGGTCACGTCTTCCAGCATTTCCATGCATCCAGGAGGGCTAGAAATGTACATTTAAAAAAAATGAAAGCTGATTCCCATGATTCTAAGAAAACACCAACGTTTGCAAGACTCGCAATAAAATTGCAGGAGGTTGACAATGCTGGGCTCTTCTGGCCAGGAATCCTCTGACCAGAAGCCTTCATTTCCCCCAGCACATTTGAGACTGTTTACTGCAACCACTCATGCTGCTGCTTAAGGGCTGGATTGCACCCTTAGGTGCAGCCCGGAGCAGCTGCACCAACCCAGGAGTAGCCCTGGGTAGCCCCTGTGCCTCAGAGATGCCCCTCTGAGTCCCAATGCCTTCCCTGAGAGAACTAAATTACTGCAGCCTTTGAAAGTTTACAGTTTAACCATGCCCACCTCGCTCTCTCCCCAACACCACCTGGCCAGCTGCTCCTGCTAGCAAGTGCTGCAGAAGGGAGAGCCAAGGGTCCACCATCCCCTTCGCTTCACCTCCCACTTGTTGACAGGGGGCAGTGTCTGCAGAACAGGGGCTGTGTTCTACCCTAGACCTCAGAATCAGGAAGGCCTTACTCCGGTGAAGAGGTGAGGCCTGCTCTCCTGGTTGGCTGAGGAAGAGAAGGGCCCAGTGAGTGATGCATTCACATGCTGGAGAGTGAGCACCTGGCCCGACAGCCAAGCATACATCTTCTAGGTTGCTTTGGGGTTGCCTAGCACTGCACCACCAGTATGACCTCGGGTCAGGGTTGCCAACTTTCTACTCACACAAAACCAAACACCCTTTCCCCCCTGTCCCCCCTCCCCCCCCCCCCCCGTCGCTCTCTCTCCCCACCCTCACTCACTCATTTTCACCGGGCTGGCTCGGGGGTTGGGGTGTGGGAGGGGGTGAGGGCTAAGGGGTGGGGCCAGAAATGAGGCATTCAGGGTGAGGGAGGGGGCTCCGGGCTCGGGGGTGGAGCCGAGGGGTTTGGAGTATGGGAGAGGGCTCTGGGCTGAGGGAGGGGGTTGGGGTGTGGGAGGAGGAATGGGCTCTGGGATGGGGTTGTGGGTTCTGGGATGGGGCCAGGGATGAGGGATTTGGGGTGCAGAAGGGGGCTATGGGTGGGGGCTGAGGGGTGCAGGCTCTGAACAGCACTTACCTGAAGCAACTCCTGGAAGCAGCTGCATGTCCCTCCCTCCAGCTCCTACATGGAGGCATGGCCAGGTGGCCCCATGTGCAGGCACCGCTCCCACAGCTCCCATTGGTTGCATTTCCCAGCCAACGGGAGCTGCAGGGGCGGTGCCTGGGACAGAGGCAGCGTGCGAAGCCCCCTAGCTGCCCCTATGTGTTGGAACTGGAGGGGGGACATGCCACTGCTTCTGGGAGCCACGCAGAGCCACAGCAGGCAGGGACCCTGCTTTGGCCCCGCTGTGCCACTGACTGGACTTTTAATGACCTGGTCAGCGGTGGTGAACAGAGCCACCAGGGTCCCTTTTTGACCTGGTGTTCCGGTCCAAAGCTGAACACCTGGCAACCCTACCTCGGGCAGATATATTATTGCTAAACTGAACTAAACCCTAATATACAATAGCCAGATTCACTATAAACTCATCTCTCACATTTAAACTTACTTCACTTAACCACATCCTGATCTCCCTGCCAAGTACTCAGCACTTTGTGCTTTCCCTTTCAGCTACCTCGCCAGCAGGGACTTGCTAGAACAGGGCCCTAACGCTTCATTCATTCGAGAATACGCCGGGGCCCAGGCTTGCCCCAGCAGCAATGAAGGGGTTAACCCACTGACTCTTGTGCACGCTCACCTCACAGCCTGTGGCTATGTTGTGTTTTATTGATGCTAACTCTGGGACACTAGAGCCCATCCTTACAAACCTTTTGATTTAAAGATTTAACACGTTTAAATATTAAAGAGTGAATAAATAATAAATAGAATGAAAAATATTATGTATTGCTAAATGAAGACATCCCTTACAAGAATAGAAGTGACAGGAGAAGCCAGGTCTCTGTGCTGTAAAGAACGACTGCCCAGAAGAGATATGCATTAACAGAGAAAATGTATATGTTCTCACATCTGTTGCTTAGGACAGCACAATGGCAGTTCCCTTTGGTGTTCCCAATGCACTGACAGCTGCAGGCTAGGACCCAATTTACTCTGGGACTTGGGAGTTCTGTTGCCCTCTGCCACAAACAGACCCATTTCACTCATCCCTTTGTGATTTATATTTAGGCTTGGCAGAATTAGAGTTTTATTATTATTATTATTAGCAATTTGGACAGACAAAATAAAATGCTTAAAAATTGATATTGATTTACATTTTCACATGTGCAGGAATTTATGGGTGGGTCAGACAATAATTACAGTAGATTTTCAGATTTTAAAAGTTAACGTTTGATAACTGTTAAAAAACCAAGTGTGTATTGTGATTTGACGTTGACAAAGTAAAACTTAAATCAAACTCCAGTAAGTTCTCGAACAGCATTTTTTGCCTAGCTGGAAATTTCAATCAGCTGTGATGGAAAAAACATTTCATAGGTTTCTGTGTACAGTGAAATTGACATTTATCAGTAAAAACCTGCTCCTTCCAAGCCTATTTATATTGTAATAAGGAGTTCCATCTCCCCCACAACAAGAGGCAGGGGGGTTGGCATGGAGATTGTTAGAGAGATGGACAGATTAGTCATTATTATTTGTATTGCTGTAGGGAGACCTTGGGCAAGTCACATCACCACTCCATGTCTCAGTTTTCCCATCTGTAACATGAGGATAATGGTACCAACCTTCTGTGTAAAGTGCTTTGGGATCTATGGATGAAAGTGCTAGATAAGGGCTAGGTATGATTTATTAATTATTAGTGCCCACACCGCAATAGGCACTAATGTAACCCATGCTGGCAGAATGTGGGTCTTTGTTCCCCTTGAGTTTCTGCTCCCCATACAAGGGACATGAGTTTGCTACAGCTGCCAGCTAAGGAACTTAGCTCTTCAGCACAAACATTAGAAATTAATGGATTTAGCTCTACAGATCTCATGGGTTCAAACCCTGCTGGGGACACAAGTGGGGTCAGTCACAAATGCAGAAGAGGACAGGCCAGTCCCTATAAAAAGGGCAGCAGGCTCTTTGAGTAGTGTTTCATACAAATTACATCCTTTCCTTAAAGACTGCTCTCCTTGCCTCCCCATCCAGTGCAGGAAGAGGAGAGCAGAGACTTCTGCCAAGGAGGTACCAGCAGAGACCAAAGGAGTTCTCTAATAAGCAGGGCTCTGGGGAGAGGGTCACCTTGACACATACCGTGCTGGCCTAAGATAGCTGGAAAAAGCCTCTCTAAAATTGTACACTTGATGAGGCAGAGAGACAATGGACTCAATTCACATGTTCTGTCAGGAGATAACTCCCTCCAGGCCTTGCTCTCCCCATTCACCTTACTCTGTAATCATTGATTTTACACATATTGTGACGTGGTGAGAAGCTGACCCAGGGTTTGCACTCAGCATGGCCCAGGAGATGCCTAGCTGGCAGATGAGGGCATGAGGCATTCACACAACTCCCACTGGTGGAAGTCAGCAGAGCAGGGCCAATTTATACCAGCTGGGGAATTGGCCCAATATTATTTGTGAAGAGAAATGGTCAGGGCAGGCATTATGTTATGCCCCTGTGACCTTACCTGCTCTCTTCAAGTCAGAGGCTGGGATTTTTAACATAGCCCAAGGGAGTTAGGCACCCAGATGCCACTGAATTCAATGGGAGTGAGGACATAATCCCCTTAGGCATCTGAAGGTCCCAGGCTTACCCTTTGGTGCCTATAGCTTCTACTTCCGTACCACTGCAGAGTAGCAACTCCAGCCTTCTGTGTGCCCACTGCCAGTACACAGCATGTCTCATGCATCCCTGTGCTATCTGCTATTTCAAAAGGGAACAGAGAGAATGACCTCCTCTAAATCATCAGCCAGTATTTTCCCCCAGAATAACAGTCAGATAAAATGTAGATGCAATTTTAAAGTGCAGCAGAGAAAGGAGAGAATAAACAGTTTGGAACTGTAGTGCCTAAGAGGATCTCTCTGGAAACAACTCTAAATTATTTCACAAACTTTAGCTACAGATTAATTGCACATTATCTCCAACAATTTCTCTGACAATTTAGGGGATGATACAAAGAGCAAAGCTGCTGTAATATTCATGTTGACATTTCCCCAAAATGCCTCCATTCCCGATAAAGCTGTTGCCTTCTGAATATGGAAACTTTGCCTGGAGGCCTTGTTTAAGTGCAAAGTATTAAGGAGAGACGAAGCAATAGCAACACCTCTATTATGATGGACTAACACTTTTTATTATACACAGGACACATTCTCAGTTTGCGTGGATACTGTTCGTTAACATACTGCCTAAAAGGGCTTAAAAGACAGAGTTTACCATGATAGCTGTAACTAGAGTGGGTCAGAAAACAGGACTCCCCGCCCCACTCCAATGAAGGGGAGGAGGGGAGAGAATCCTTGTGTCTGAATTTTGCATGGGAAATTCCAGTTTTTCAGGGGAAATTCAAACAACAAAATATTGTGGGTGAAACCTGTAATATTTAGATTCTAAAATGCTGCCACAGGGCCTCATGCGAGTTGTAGTTGGGTGCCTCACACTCCTATAGGCCCAGCTTCCATAAAGGGGAACAAGGACATGAGGCAACAGAACTCTAGCTCCCACAATGCACTGCAGAAGAATATACAAATCAAAATACTTTGGTTTTCAAATTAAATATTTTGGTTTTCAGGGATTCTATTTTTGAGGGGGGGGGAATCTCTTTTTGTGTAAATTTTTTGTTAGTCAACCCCCCAATCTTCCATCAACAGTTACAACAGAAAATTTGTGAACAGCCCTCATTGTGGCACAGGGGACTGAAATCTCTACTGCAATTCACTGGCTTTGGTATGCATATCACAAAACAGCAAATTCATTTGAGTGGTATATCTGCTTCAAATGGGGTTGGTGAATGTCCGACATCTCTAGATTCTACCCTCTCTTATTCTGCTGAGTGAAAGCAAAGGACAAGGTCACCCCGCATCCCCGACCCCTCCACCTTGTGCTAAAACCGGAAAGAATTGACGTGGTGTAACTCCTCTATTGATCCAACAGGGACAGGGCTTACCACCCCACCCTAGAAGAGACTGTGGGGCCCACCGAGCAATCTTTGGAGCTTTGTGCCTCAGCACTTGCTCTGGCCCCTGGCTGGTCCCTCTCATACTTGGAACTGCCCTACCAAAGACCCCCCCCCCCCCCAGTGCCAAAGGGGATTATTTTATCCAGGGGATCTTGTAGGGTTGAAATCCTCCTAGTTTGGCCGGGAGTCTCCCGGAATCAGACTCTATCTCCCGGAAGCTACTGAAGCCAAACCGGGAGATTTTAAGCCGCTAAAAGTCTGGCGGCACAGCAGGACTAAGGCAGGCTCTGTGCCTGCCCTGGCTCCGCGCCACTCCCGGAAGAGGTCGGCATGTCCCTGAGGCCCCTGGGGGGTGGGAGCGGGGGGGCTCTGCGCGCTGCCTCCGCCCCCAGCACTAACTCCACAGCTCCCATTGGCCCCAACCCCGTGCTCCAGCCCTGAGCCCCTTCCTGCACCTAAACTTCCTCCCAGAGCCTGCACCCTGCACTCCCTCCTGCACATCAACCCCCTGCCCCAGCCCTGATCCCCCTCCCAGAGTCCACACCCCCTCCTGCACCCCATCCCTGAGCCCTCTTTGAGCCCACATTCCCTCCTGCACCTCAACCCCTTTCCCCACCTTGTGAAAGTGAGTGAGGCAGGGCCGGCTCTGGCTTTTATGTTGCCCTAGGCAAAAAAGCCACCCTCTGCCTCCCGCTCCCCCCCACCCCGCGGGGCAGTGGAGGGCGCCGAGCCCCACTGCGGGCCCACAATCCCCGACCGGCCAGAGCGCTGGGAGGAGGGCAGAGAGCCCGGCTGGGGCTCTCCGCTCTCCCCGGCGGCCAGAGCGCCGGGGGGAGGGCGGAGAGCCCCCGGCGGCCAGAGTGCTGGGGGGAGGGTGGCGAGCCCGCTGCGGGTCTCCGCTCACCCCGACTGGCTGGAGCACCAGGGGGAAGGCGGCGAGCCCGGCCGGGGCCCCGCTCTCCCCGACTGGCCGGAACGCCGGGGGGAGGGCGGTGAGCCCGCTGCGGCTCCGCTCTCCCGCCGGAGTGCCGCGGGGAGGGCGGCGAGCCCAGTCGTGGCCCCGCTCTCGGGCCGGAGCACCCCGCCGCGCCGCCCCCCTCCAGGCACCACCCCAAGCACATGCTTGGTGGGCTGGTGCCTGGAGCTGGCCCTGGAGTGAGGGTGGGGGAAGAGCGAGCAACGGAGGAAGGGGGAATGGAGTGAGCAGAGTGGGGTCTCAGAGAAGGGGCTAGGCAGGAGTGTTTGGGTTTATGTGATTAGTTGCCAACCCTACCAGGGGGCTGGAGGAGGAACTATGTGTGTCTTCCCCTGTCTCTCTCACTCCTGTCCTCTATTCCCCCTGCCCCTCCATGTCTCATCCCGTAACCTCAGTACAGCCCCTGGACTCCAGAGGGGCCTCCATGGGCTAGCAGAAGCATGCCACAGAGGAAGCTGACACTCCCTCCACCCCAGGAGAGATCAGGGCATGGAGTGCGACTGGAACTAACGATTCTGCTTAGCTTCCAGTTGCCAAGAAATTCAACATCTTTCATTGGTGACAGCACCATCTGGATTAAGTCAGGTCTGGGTGGCAAAGGAACCATCAAGGTAACACTACTCCAACTGGTGACAATAATCACCCTTCAACAAGACCAGGTTCTTTCAGCTTCACAGAACAAATCAGATTGTTCGTTCTCTACCAGTGCTGGATGAAAAATTTCCATTGAGACTGACAAACTGCTGCCACAATGCCTTGTGGGAATTGTTTGGGTGCCTCATGCCTAGGGCTACCATATGTCTGGATTTCCCCGGACATGTCCGGCTTTTCAGTCTATAAATAGCCGTCCGGGGGGGATTTTTAAAAATCTAAAAATGTCCAGGATTTCCCCCCGGTCGGCTATTTATAGACAGAAAAGCGGCGGCCAAGCGCCGCTGGGCACCCAAAGCCCCTTCCCGGCTCCCCCCATCCCCTGCAACCTTACCACGCTGTCCGGCCTCGCACCTGTCTTCCCTCTCCTCCCCTCCCCTGAACGCTCTGCCCTCTGCTCCTCCCCCTCCCCTGCTTCCCGCCAATCAGATCTTCGCGGGAAGTCTGAAAAGAAGCAGGGGCAAGCGGGAGGCAGCAGCAGGTAAGCTGGGGCGGGGGGGGGCGTGAGGAGGAGAGCTCTGGGGAGGTGCGGCCTTGGCCGAGCGGTGCCCGGTTGCCCCAGCGGCTCCGGCCCAGCTCGGGCCCCAGCACCCCCAGCCCGGACCCGGCCCGGCTCGGGCCCCAGCAGCGCCGGCCCGGCTCAGACCCCAGCAGCCCCACCCCAGATCCGGCCCGGCTCGGGCCCCAGCAGCGCCGGCTGGGCTCGGGCCCCAGCACCCCCAGCCCGGACCCAGCCCGGCTCGGGCCCCAGCACCCCCGGCCTGGACCCCAGCAGTGCCGGCCGAGCACCTCCGGCCCGGCCCCAAGCCCCGCAACCCCGGCCAGAGCGCAGCCCGATTCCTGGGCTCTTTAAAGCCGGCCCTGGTCAGGGGACAGGGAGGGGGGGTTGGATGTGTCGGGAGTTTGGGGGGGGCTGTCAGGGGGGCAAGGGTGTGGAGAGGGGTTGGGACAGTCAGGGACAGGGAGCAGGGGGAGTTAGATGGGTCTGGGGTTCTGGGGAGGCTGTCAGGGGGACAGGGGTGTGGAGAGGGGTCAAGGCAGGCAGGGAGCAGAGGGGGTGGGATGGGTCAGGAGTTCTGGGGGTCCTGTCGGGGGCAGGGAGCAGTTGGATAAAGCATGGGAGTCCCTGGGGGTCTGTCTGGGGGTGGGAGTGTGAATATGGGGTGGGGGTGTGGATAAGGGTCGGGGCAGTCAGGGGACAGGTAGGGTCGTAGGGCATTCTCAGGAGGGGGCAGTCAGGGGACAAGAAGCGGGGCGGTTTAGATAAGCAGTGAGGTCCTAGGGGGCAGTTAGTGGCAGGGGTCCAAGGAGGGGGCAGTCAGGAGACAAGGAGCAGGGGGGGGGTTGGGGGTTCTGAGGGGGGCAATCAGGGGGTGGGAAGTGGGAGGGAGTGGATGGGGGTGGGGCAGGGGTGGGGCTAGAGCGGGGCTCCTCCCCCCACAGTGTCCTCTTTTTTGCTTGTGGAAATATGGTAACCCTACTCATGCCCTCATCTGCCAGCCAGGCATTTCCCATGATGCACTGTGGCTGGGGACTCGCACAATGAACTGCAGCGACTCAGCAAGAGGGGAAAGCATGGTACATCAAGGGACAAGGTCCCAACCTCTAGAGAAGAAAGGGGCATGAGACAGCTGCACTACAACTTCATGAGGCAGGACAGCAGCATTTCCAACTTGACCTTTTTTTATTTAGTTGAAATTTTTTGAACTTTGACCAAAAAAATAGTTTCATTTTTCATTGAAAAGTGAACTTTTCTGTGGAAAAGCTCTCCATATTCTGGCCTGCTCTGTTCTCTATTCTAAGCCTTAAAAAGGGAATCAGTGTCCATATTGCAGAGACAAGTTTCAGATGTAACCAGGATATCTAGGTCTCACAAATGAGCTGCAGCCACTTGAGTATAGAGGGCCCGATCCAATGCCAGTTGGAGTCAAGGCAAGAGACTCTTCCCTGGGAGTGGGAGTGTTTCCAAAAAGGGATCACTTAAGGCACTCCCCCCAGTGAAAGAGCCCCATACAAAATGGGTCTGTGCAGATCTAACACCCAAGAATAGCAGCTTAGTCATTAACACCGTAGACAGAGGTCACTGAAGAATAAGAGAGAGAACCATGGCAAAGCATTTACAGCAGTTAGAGTGGGAAATGCTGCAAAAATGAGCACCGTCTTTTCTGGATTTAATGCTATGGTTTGGATGTGAGAAGAGTTGTGCAGAACAAAGATCTGAGGTGGAGAGTTAGATTTTTGGGATTTCTCCAAAGTCAAGATTTTTTTAAGTGATTTTGAGTGTCACAAGGCTTGGGAGCCCAACTTGAGAGTAGAGTTTTGAAAGGGGAGGAGAAGTGTATTCAGCACTTTCTGAAAACCGGGTGCCTTTAAAGTATCTAAGATGAGTAACCAAACTCACTAGTCACTCTTTGACAGTCTTGGCCCATACTTTTAGTAGGTTTGTATGTGCTTCTTATTCTTTTGGAGTGAAATCCTGTCCCCCACTGAGGGCAATGGGACTTGGACATGGCTCCAGTTATAAGATGGATATGGGGTTGCATTGCTGACAGTTCTAATCTTAAAAAACACGTTGAGAATATTCCACCTTTGCTCAGCTTTTCAGACAAGCAGCCCAGCAATCAATTGTTCTTCTTCACTGCTGCTGGAGAGAACCTGATTCTGACAGATTTATATTTAGCCTCACTTTAGTTTTTTTTTTTTTTTAAGAAAGGATTTCTGTTTACCTTTTGGGTAGAACTCCAAGTTCATCCAGGGAGGCAGCCACTGAACCATGGAAAACAATGAAAAGTAAAGGACGTACTAAGAAAATCCATTGTATCTGTAATACCTCAATTAAGGGAACGTAGTTACTGAGGCTTGAAGTATCTTGAGATCCCAAGCCATCAATTCCAAGAGCAGAAAGGGCTGCTAGTGGAGCTGTGAGAGACTCTTGGCTTTTTGGTTCACGAGACGTGGAACAGATCCACCCCAGATGAAAAATGTAATTTTGTTACTCTGAATTTTGTTGAAATCCACCAATTTGTCTTTGTCATCTCTATCCTGTTGTGAGACTTTTTTGCTGGCAAAACTTCCTTTCAAATTATCCCCCAAAGATTTCATTTTTACCACCCCCCTCGCCACACCCTCCAACACTGGTGGAAAGGTCAAAGCCATCTGTTTCACTTTCATGCGCAAAACGATTTGTGCAGACCCACATGCCGGTAGCTGTAGCAACAAAGGGGGATGGGGCAGAGGTGTTGGAACAGTTCTGAATTTCAGTGAGTGAGACAGACAATGTCATTAGCAAGGTCACCCGTCACCTGGAAAGTGCTTCCCCTTGAGGCTACTGGAACACTCACTCTAGCTAGCTGGTGTGTGCTAATGGGGATTAGGTGGGATAATTGCATCTTGGGGGGCACTTTGGCCTCATGTGCCTTTTAGCACTGGTACTTTTCTCTTGAAGCAAAGAAACTAAATCATAAAGAGCTGCACTGGAATTTGAAAGGTTTTTTTTTTTCAGGCTCCAGCCCTCTCCTGCACCTTCCACAAGTACCATCACAAGCACTTCCAGGTCACTGATTAATATCTCACATCCTTGGTGTGAACTGGCTTTTTAGGGAGACAGGAAGCTGTGGGGAGGTGCTACTTTAATCTGTGAAACCTTGGAAAAGTGACTGTGATCCCCCAGGCAGTGTCACTCTGAAGAAGTAGCTAAAAGCACAGCTTTCTCCCTAACCACCTCAATTAAAGTCCCTGTGATTTCATCCACAGACATGCAGCCGGGTTCATTTTCACAGGTGGAGCAATGTGACATCTGAACACATCTCCCCAGGCTCTCTGAGCATGGTCATTCTGAATGACTGGGTGGAGAAACCAGTGCACTCCCTCACCACCCTCAGCTTGCTCTGTGCATATAGGATCACGGTAGCCAGTGATGTAAGAGACCAATATCATCAAGTCCCTTCTGCTGGGGACAGGAAGGAGCCTCCCAACCAAGGGGACTGTTAAAACTGATTGTTTAGATATGATCAAGGGTTGGGCAGAAGAAGACATATATAGGGATGTCTCTGACCTGCCTAAACATCTGGCAGATGTTCACATCACACAGCTGGCAGAATCCACCAATGATTGCACAGCCCAGCTGGTTTCTTCCACAACACAGGCTTGAACCAAGATCTTTCATCCTAACGCAGCGAGTGAGCAAAAGGAAACGCTCCCAGGGGCCAACCTGTGCTATGGCTCAGAAAAGAGTTTTAAAACTACATGGGGCAGGATCCCACACCTTCCATGGCAGGTCCAGTGGGGCGGGAAATCTCATCAAGGCTCCCACTATGGAGTGTCTCCTACCTGTAGGGCAATGGGGTTTGCTCTTTGTGAAGCAGGCCAAGTGAATACCCCAATTGTTATGAATTGTGGGCAGGTAGCAAGAGGCCAGGCTCAGCCATGCAGAGATCATTATCCCAGCTGGAAGTGTTTGACACCCACAGCTTGTGTCTCCTGCCCATCTGTCAGCAGCAGGAGGGATACTTTAAAAGGACCAGCCAGGAAGTTGTTACAATCTGTTGAAAAAGTTTTTCGGATTCTAGGGGCCAGATCCTCAGCTCGTGTGAATCACCGCATGCCACTGACAACAAGGTGGTGCCAGGTGAGGACCTGACCCTAATGATCCCTTTAAAAAATCTTCCTCGCTGTCTGAGAAACATGAACAAAATGCAGGCACAGATTGTAACCAAACAAACAGCAGGTATTTACATCAACAGAAGCACAGACTAACATGCATTCCTCCTCCAGCCAAGGGGTGGGGGAGGAGGCATGGAGTTCTACTCCCCCCCGCCCCAGCTATCAGAGAGTGGCTGTTATACATTCCCTGATTTGCCTGGGTTTTCTGTATTGCTCCTCCCTCATTTAGGGGATATCAAAGCAAGGAGCCAGCTCCCTGCCTGCTAGAATTCAGCTGAGGCCACCACACCCTGACATTGCATGCCACAACTTTGCATGTTCCCTCTAATGACCCTTTCAGCACTTCCAGGGCTGTGCTGGCATCCATCAGCTCCAGCTGAACCAATTCAAAGCCAGACTGAGCCCTCCTTTTCTCCCATAGCGTAGACCCTTTCACCAAGAGAAGTCTCACTGAAACCAATGGATTTCCATGCGGAGTAATGCGCTGCTCCACCTGACTGAGCAGGACAGAACCCAGCCCTCAGTCACACAATCTGGCATGTTTAACATTCAACAGTGTAGGACTAACTCAAGGAATCCTACACAGCCTCATTGCACAATCTGTTGATGACAACACCCAGGGCTGGGCTGTTGGATACAGAGCTGACTACGGAAGGCAAATTGAAGTAGGACCCTCTTCCACGTTTCTTCCTTCTCATTCTCTCCCTTTCTTCCACTCTTATCCCCCTTGTGACTCCACATGGAAGGGCCAGACAGCTCTGCTGAAAGGTGTCACCCAAATATTAATTCACTAGCTTTTCAGAATGGATGCTTGGCCTTTCAGCTAGTCCCTTCCAAAGGCCAATACAATTAATAGCAGTGCTTTCACTCCCTTCCACTCCCGCAGTGGTCAGCTATTTGCCTGGTCATTACAGAGGGCCTCAGTCCCTTTGAACTCACCACTTTATCAATAGTGCATTAATGGTCCATGCTGCTTTCCTGTCCGCAGTACTCTGTAGTGGTTATTACACTAAGTAAAGCACATCTGCAATTAAATTAGGTGCTTAAAGAACAGACATCCTTGAATCGCCTGCCCTGCTGCAGAGACTGGGCTTCAGGCCAGCTTATATGTAAGTTTTGTTTTCCTAAAGCACTATAGAGGGAAACTGTGGAGAGAGGGAGTTTCTTGAGGTGCCCATGGCCTCTCAAGGACTTTTTCAGCAACCCTCATCTCCCATCCATCTCCCTCCCTCTCTGACTCTTAGCTAATAGCTGTTCATACCTGACTGCTCCGCTCTTTGAAGTCGCTGACCCACTGATTTCAACAAAGCCATATTGGCAGTTCAGGTCAAGCCAGAACAACTTTCCAGCACTCTGTCAAATTACCCGCTAACGTAACAGTGGACTTTGTTTTATATTTCCTAGGATGCCTTGATCACAATAGTCTCAGATGTGCGTGTCTGCTGGTTTCCACTAGTAATCTCAGCTGTTTTCTGACTCTGAGTGGTCCCTGGATGAGTGGTAACCTTCTGCAGGACAAGGAATGTCTCAGCAGGGAGGCACCCTAGCACACACTTGGAAACACCACAAGAGGGGCATTTCCAGAACACACAATCCAACTCAGCCATTTAAAAGTGTTTACCCAGGATGTTTCTGGATCCTGAAGCCACAGAAATGACAGTGAGGAAAATCGTCTATTTGAGTGTTTTCTGGGTAGCAATAGTACTTGATTTCCACTATGAACTGTAGTCTGCTGGGACAACAAGAAAACCAAAAGACAGTTTTCCTAGGATAGCACAAAGCAGACATCACTACACAGCTATGAATGATCACTGCCTCCAGAATCATCACATTCCCTCAACAAAGGAGGCTATGACCCACTGCAGAAAATACAGGGATTAAAATAAATTTACAACTAGACACTAACGCAAACCAAAACCTCAACTCCCAAATCCCTTAGGCTTGGGGGAAATTCAGATCTGGATCCAGTTCTGAACTGTGTGGCTGACCCCCTGCCTCTATAATGGGCCACACCAATCCCCAGTGCTAGAAAAATCCCCCTCACCCATAGCAACTTGTAAAGGGGTCCACTCACCTCTCATGAGTGCCCCCATCTCAAAGCATGTGCCAGCACACTCTCTCTCTCAGTCTGTGGTGGGTCTTTGGTGATTCAGTCCTCCAGCCAAGTCACACACAGTCTGTACAGGAAATAAAAACACCCTTCCAGGGAAACAGTCCAATGAAGGGTCTATCCCAGTACCCCTCGGTTGGCCTTTCTCTCAGCCCCTTATGGGCTCTCTCAAATTGTCCTGCTCTTCAAGCAATCCCAGCCCTCATGTGGGGCCATGTCCCCCAGGGCTCCCTCCCTGGAGAGTCTTTGCCTCTCTGGGCCTTTCTGGCCCCCAACTCTTCAGCTGGGCCACTAAAAGAGTTCAGTGCTCCTTATGGGGTGTGCCAGAGTCCAGACCACTTTCCCAATGGCTGAGGGGTACCCAGACCCATCCTCTACTCTGGGCCCATGCCCAGGGACACTATAGATAGCAGCCATCAACCATGTCCCTTTAACTAAGCTATGGCACTGCTACAATTCCCTGGGCCACTTCCCAATGGCCCCAGCACAATCTTTATCCTTAACTCAGGGTCTGAGCCTGGTTGAATCCCAGTCTGGAGCACCTTCACTTTCCCCTGGGCCTCTGCCAGCACTGCTCTGTCTGAGGTCCTGTAGTTCCTTTGACAAGCCAGGCATACCATCCACACTCCTCCAACTCTAGCAAGGAACTGAACTCTGCTCTGGCCCTGCAACTCTTCTTATACTAGCTGGCTGGGCCCTGATTGGCTGCTCCATGCAGCCTCAAAGATTGCCTGCTTCCCATCAAGGCCGGCTCCTGGCACCAGCAGAGGAAGCATGTGCCTGGGGCGGCACATGCTAAGGGGCGGCATCCCGTCCATTCTTCGGGTGGCTTCAGCAGTCCGGGCGGCCATTCTAGGCAGCCTAAGGCCAAGAGAGGGTTCACAGCTGAGATTCACTGGCAGAGATAGGTGCCTATCCCACTGGCTAGCTTAGGCTGCCCTCTGCCTAGCATGCTGGCTGTGTGCAGTGCATTTGAAGGCATCTCTCTCTCCCCATGCATTGTACAGGAGCTTAGGCACCTCACTCAGTGAATTGCAGTGATGCCGAGTCGCACAATGTTTAACCCCTTTTGCGCATTCAGGCCGCTGAGCTGAGGGTCCCTCTCTGCTTCAAATGGTTGGGGATTTTCTCTTGCTCCTTAAAACCTTAAAATCTGCCATGATGCCCACACAACCCTTCCGAATGGCCGGGCAGCTGGTGGGCTGTGATCACGGCTTATAGCACTACTCAGACCTCACCGGGACCATGCACTCCCCCCATCATAACAGTATAAACTCTTGGGAGGCGCATTTTTTATTTGTATGTGTACAGGGGGCCCTGATTCTGGATTGGACCCCTGCAGGCACTACCACAATATAAATGATTAATATTTCTGTACAGAAAATAAAACGGTCACTAAAACTCAGGCATGTTTTTCAATCTACCCATACCTGCACTGGACAGTGCAGCCTCACTTTACTAACAGAGCACCATCAGAGTCTTAGTCCAGGAGTCCGAGTCCTAAGAGAAGAAGGATGGGCCACTGGTTAGGGCAAACTCAAAAGAGCCAGGATCAGTTCCTTGCTCCACCACAAACTTCCTGGGGGGCCTTGAGCAAGCCAATTAGCCTCTCTGCACCTTGGTTCCCCAGCTAGAGATTGGGGCAAGCAGTATTTCCCTATGTGTTATGAGGATAAATCTATTAAAGATTGTGAGGGTCTCAGATATTATGCTGGTTCAGGCCAGAGAAGAACCTAAAATAGATCTGAGTTTCACTCAAATTGCTCCTAGGAAAACACATTAACAACAAAGGAGACATCACCATGGGCATTCGTTGATAGCAAAGGATTATTTTTTTTCAATCTCAACATCACGTGACAATACTAATTAAATGCATTTCTGACCTGCTGGGCTTTTTTAAATATTTGCAGTTCTCCACAGTGCTGTTTGGTTAATGAAATGAAATTAATGAGCTCATTAGATTGTGCCTTAATCTTTCAGATATAAGTCTGGCAGTCAGGATCACTGTTCTAGTTGCTGCTCTTGCAGTTTAACTCAATGCATTCTGCACCAGGAAGCAAGGAAAAATTGAGATTATCAGTTATCAGGGCAGCTAGACAAGAAGGGAAATCTGGGGACAACCTTCTCCAACCTTCTGTAGTGTCCCGGGGGCAGCTAGCCCTTTAAGGGCATTCTGGGTTCAGCCTCACCTGTGACCGTGTAACCCTTCTGCCAGGCGTTGTCAGCAGCAACAAGGGCTGGATTCAAATGTCTAAGGGGCCCCTCTTAAAATTAACCAAATCCCACCAATACAAACTCCCACCCAGAATTTCTGGGGTCACTGAAACATTTTTTCTGGGATCCCTTAATAGACAATACTCCCCAACTCTCAAGCACCATGTCTGTGTATGAAATAGGGAAAACTGTATTTGGGGAAAAGGGAACATAGCATTAGCTTAGGAAAACACAGCAACAATCTATCTATGGAATGATAAATAACTTCGGCAGCCATCCAAGTCCATTAACTCATTTCCCCACACACCAGTGTGAATGTTCCAAAGGAAAGATGTCCTTTACTGCTTCCCCCTCCACTGCACCCCAGATGCAGGAACCAGACCTGCTGAGGGAGATATCAGGGCAGCCTGAATTCAGTCATGGGTGAGACTCAAATGGCTAGGAGGGCTGTGAGGTGCTCCACACAGAGAGGTCAGGGTAGAGATGATTTTCCAATATTCTCAGAGACCCTGGGAGAAAGATTATGCCAAAATAGCCACTTGTTATATGGAATAAGTGAAATAAATATTGTTTTATTTATAGATCGATGGAGGAGGCAAAGTAAGGTATTATGAGATTAAGTTGAAAGGACCATGCTGTATGGCCCACAAAATGCTAAGAATCTGCTTAGATTAAATCTAAAACCCTAAAATGCCTTTAGGGAGAAGGAGTTAAAAACTTGACACTCTTCATTCCCTTGTATGAAGGGCCAGCTGGCCCTTGTTTGTTATGTGGTTTGCCTTGGAGACAAAGTCCCCGCATATTGAGTTCTGAAGATCAGATCTGAGGTGAGGAGGGCCACTGCCCAGCCATGGACTGATGGCGGTACACATGGTCACCCACAGTTACCCTGGCTGCACCAGATCAGTAATAATGCTGTGAAGTTCCTAGATGCCTGGAATAAAGATCAGAGGGGTAGCCGTGTTAGTCTGAATCTGTAAAAAGCAACAGAGGGTCCTGTGGCACCTTTGAGACTAACAGAAGCACTGGGAGCATAAGCTTTCGTGGGTAAGAACCTCACTTCTTCAGATGCAAGTAATGGAAATCTCCAGAGGCAGGTATATATCAGTGTGGAGATAACGAGGTTAGTTCAATCAGGGAGGGTGAGGTGCTCTGCTAGCAGTTGAGGTGTGAACACCAAGGGAGGAGAAACTGTTTCTGTAGTTGGATAGCCATTCACAGCCATTCACAGTCTTTGTTTAATCCTGATCTGATGGTGTCAAATTTGCAAATGAACTGGAGCTCAGCAGTTTCTCTTTGGAGTCTGGTCCTGAAGTTTTTTTGCTGTAAGATGGCAACCTTTACATCTGCTATTGTGTGGCCAGGGAGGTTGAAGTGTTCTCCTACAGGTTTTTGTATATTGCCATTCCTGATATCTGACTTGTGTCCATTTATCCTCTTGCGTAGTGACTGTCCAGTTTGGCCAATGTACATAGCAGAGGGGCATTGCTGGCATATGATGGCATATATAACATTGGTGGACGTGCAGGTGAATGAGCCGGTGATGTTGTAGCTGAGTTTCTCCTCCCACGAAAGCTTATGCTCCCAGTACTTCTGTTAGGGTACATCTACACTACAGCGGGGAGTCGATTTAAGATACGCAAATTCAGCTACGTGAATAGCGTAGCTGAATTCGACGTATTGCAGCCGACTTACCCCGTTGTGAGGACGGCGGCAAAATCGACTTCTGCCGCTTTTTGTCGGCGGCGCTTACTACCACCTCCGCTGGTGGAGTTAGAGCGCCGATTCGGGGATCGATTGTCGCGTCCCAACGGGACGCGATAAATCGATCCCCGAGAGGTCGATTTCTACCCGCCGATTCAGGCGGGTAGTATAGACCAGACCTGAGTCTCAAAGGTGCCACAGGACCCTCTGGAATAAAGATGTACAGTGGGTATGGGATATTCAGTGCTACCAATCTCCGCTGTCTAGCGCAGTTGCTGCTGTTATTCTTGGATTTGTTTGAAGACTCCTACATGTTAACTAAAAAAACCTCCCACTAGCTACTTCCCACTAACTCTGTGAATTGGTATCAAAATAGACAGAGCTGCAAGGCAAGCACTAAAATACTCACCTAGATCTTCTTAGTACTCATAAATGCATAGTTCAAGTGTTGGGCACCTGGATTCATTAGGGGTGATCTTACACTATAGCAACCTCATTGTCTTCAGTGACTGAAGATCAATGAACGAATTGCATTGGTGCAAAGCAGAAGGAAATAAGTCCCATCATTCAGACATATCTTTGAGGGGATGCAATTTATGTTGCCTGATCAGCAGTTTGCACCATGGCCAGAGAGAGTAGAAAAAGCAGGAAGGGAAATTATTATCTTCATCACAATAGAGCCTCAATTCCGCAGTCTGGATCAGGTGCTGGGCCCTTACCATCAGCAAAGGTAGACACAGAATCTGTGATACCGTTTGAAACAAAGAGCAACATGGGAGTGGGATAACAGGGGGAAGAGGAGGAAGAAGAAAAGGTGGTCCCATTGATTAGTGAATGCACACAGCGGTGTTACCTGACATGCCATGTATTTATCCATGGCCGGCTGGTTTTTTTGGAGGCATCATTGCGGAGTTGGGTTTGAGGAGGGATTTGAAGGAGGAGCATAGCAGACTTATGGATCAATTCATGGAAGGTGTTCCATATAATACGGCAGCATGGAAGAGGATGTCGACATTTGTGGGGGAAGCAGACAAGTGGGTGTTCAAGGCATCGGTGGTGGGTGACACAATAAGACATTTCTTAATGTAGTGACAAAATTCTTGCTCTCCAGTGACAGCAACTTCTACATTGTCTGTAAATCAAACTGGCACGTGGCATGCTCAGCCAATGGCACACATGGGACAGGTGACCATGTCCCTGGCACATGAGCATTAGAGTTTGTATTTGACAAGAAAGAGGCCAGTTTTGAGAGGGAATGCACAGATGCAATTACCTGTTTCAAAAGAAGGATCTCCTATTCGTGTGCAATGGTAGTGTTTGTAACAAGGACCCTCCATTAGTTGAGTCAGAATTCAGTGGTCTCGCATCTTCATTTCCTTTCCTAGTTCTGCATAATCATCAGATTTTTCATCTTCCTCCTATTGAGAGTAAGAGAGAGTTTAGTGCTGGAATTAGGAAAGTTTATGCTACACCCTATGGTGAAAATCTGGTTTGCTATACAACAAATTTTGGTCTCGACAGCAATTTAATTGAATAATATATATGTTAACTCACATATGAGCCAACTCCCCAGCTGGTGTAAATCAGAATAGTTTCAAGGGAGCTAAATTAATTTACAGCAGCTGAGAATCTGACCCACAAGTTTCTAAATGCATGGGTTTGTGACATGCAGATTTTTGTGTGTAGGAGTTTAAATGTGTGTGGATGTTCACATGTGATCACATGCATGTTTCAGTGTATGTGAGTATCCCCATCAGCAGTCATTGATATGGGTGTGCACTGCAAACCACTTTTAATCCACACACGCAGCATTTAAACATCTAATATGAATGAATCTGCTGTATAAGCACAAATTCATGTATATCTGTCTGCAGGCAACTCCAAACATATACATAAACTCGCTCCTGAATGAATGTATGTTTAGGTGTCTTTTTGTGCAGGGATGTGTGTGCCTGTTTATAGGTATCTGCCAAGATGGGTGTTTGTGTGCAAAAGATGCATTCATATTTGTTGTATAAAAAAGCTGAATGCCAAAGGCGGATTGCCAACGGTTCAGAATGTGTTCTTATAAACGCTGCCGAGTTTTCAAAGTGCATTTCTATCTTATCTATGCTGTTTACCAATATGTTCAATAAATCATTATTCTTTATCTGATATGCTGCTTTCTCTGCATTCTAAGTGAAGCTTACAGTTAGCAGGGAATGGTACAGGAGGGGAATACTAATGGAATAATAAATGGAGCAGCTGTGTCTAGCAAGACTGCTGTTCTGCCATGGGATTCTCATGACATCACAAACCAGGAGGAAAGCTCAGATCACTGGGGGGACCCCTACGCTGGAGAGAACAGGCTAGTGTTATGTAGCCTCTTCTTTTGTTAATTACATCATCCTTAAGATGATGAGACATTACAAAAGAAATCATGCAGCCTCTCCTGCGCTGGCTTCCCCCCTAAACGCCCACCAATCCACAGACCAAGGGTGTCCCCAGAAATTTTTCACAGAGGATGCACCACTGAAGCACTCTCACTTTACCTTAGCAGGGCGTCTACACGGACGCGTTTTTAATCTCACACTTAGCGGCAAAATAGGCAATTAAAAAACTAAAAGGTCAATGAGTGGTGCTGCAACCCCCAAATAACATTCATCTTGGGGTCCTCTCAAAAGGAGGGGCAAACTGCCCCTTTCCCCACACACATATACCCCAGGCAGCCCTGGACTCCCCACACCTGAGCTGCATCCCTGCCAACTGTATGCGCTTTGCATAATGTGCAGGGCCACCCAGAGGATTCGGGGGGCCTGGGGAAAAGCAATTTCTACGGCCCCTTCCATAAAAAAAAAGTTGCAATACTATAGAATACTATATTCTCGGGGGGCCCTTGCGGGGCCCGGGCCTGGGGCAAATTGCCCCACTTGCCCCCCCCCCCCCCCCCCGGGCGGCCCTGATAATGTGCATCTGACTGTGGGCATCGCTACCACAGGCAGTACCACCCTGTGCTCTTCCACGTCCACTGGGTCTCAGCCAGAGCCTACCTATCTGTGCCTCGAAATGGGGAGGCAAAAGTTTTGGTCTCTCTGGGCTGGAATTTGCCCTGATTCCAGCTGGTGGCCTAGCCATTCTGGGGCAAACCCCTCGTATAAACCTGGAAAGGTAAAGGTGCTATTTGGACAAGTACAACTAAGTGCTGCAGACAACTCAGGATAAGCCACGACAATGAAAATCTCTGGCTACGTCTACAGTACCACATATGGCAGTATAAGTTACGTCGCAAAGGAGTGTGATGATGCCACCCCTTTAGACACCCAATTAGGGTGTCTAATTGTAGTGTAGACATACCCTACAGGAATGGGCTGGGCTATATCCCCAGGGATTGTTGGCTCTTTCCATTTCTGTGACCAACGTCTTTCCCTGTGGAGAGACAGCATAATCTAGTGGCTAGGGCACTAAACTGGGACCCATTCTTGGCTCTGCCGCTAACCTACAGTGTGACCTTGGGCAAGTGATTGTTTCCTCTCCCATCTGGTGTCTGTCTTCTCTGCTTAGACTGTAAGATCTCCAGGTGAGAGACTGTCTTTTTACCAAGTGTGTTTACAGTGCCTAGCACAACTGGGACCTGATCTTGTTTGAAGCCTTAACACACTAATGAAAATGATCTGCAAAGCCAATTTGACAGCTCCAGCTCACCCCAGTTCAAACTAGGGATCAAGCAGCAAAGAGATCCGGTAGAAAGGCTTATATCTTTCATTTCCACTCTCTGGCAACCCAAAGGCACCAGGAGTGAAATCCTGGCCCCACTGAAGTCAATGGGAGCTGTGACACTGATTTCAGTGGATTCCACCCCAAGACTCAGTCTGTGTGCTGAAGGCTTAGCAGCACTGGATGGATATTTTTTGGCTGGGGGGAGGGGTTGGGGGAGAGAGTAGGGATCAAGTCACGTGAAAATCAGCTACAGCACATCTTAAAGCCTGCTACAAGGAAGTGTGACATCCAATTTCTTGGGAAGGGGAGGCAGAACGGTAATTAAATTTTCTGATCTTGTTAGCCAATTTCTCCAATCACTGCCCCTGAACTGGAGAACGGGAAAGGAGAGGGGACACACTTGCGTCAGCAATGCTTGTGAGGGAAATTAGGTTTTCACGGATTATTGGGTTAGTTCCACTTCTCCCACTTTTTAATTTATTTGTCTGCATGTTTCGTGGAGCTGAAAGGCCGAGAATTTCCCCCCCTCTTTTTCTAATTAAATCTGTAGTTTTGGAAGAAGAAAACTTGGGGGGGTTGAAGGGGGAGAGAGTTGAAATCAGAGGATGACAGCCAAACTCCAGTTTTATTTCCTGTCTTTCCTAACTTTCTTGTTGTGTCCTCTTCAAAACAGAAGGATTCTAACACAATTTCTGGTTGAACTCTTACTAAATAGCCTCTGGACATTTTTACTAAGAAATACCCACTCACTTGCTTTAAATAAAAAAAAAGAACAGAATTTACTTACAGACTGCTGTCTCTTCCTCTTTTTTATTAAATGTCCCTTTATAGTTCAAAAGAAATCAAACCAAGAATTAACATTACGGGCCCTCCAGGGTCTAGTTCAATGGGCAGTAATGTCACCACTCTTTCTGATTTCCTTTGAAATACAAAACAATGACTAAAGCGAGCATAACCGCACCTTACAGGTAAATTGTCTGCATGTTTACTTATAGACTAACCAGTGAGTGTTCTCTCAGGAACAATGTCCAGCGGCTGTTTTGTTGAAGCCATCTGAATTTCAGATAGAAAGAGAACCTGACTAGTACAAGAAGTGCCTGGAATCATGGATTTTTTTATGAGAGACTTGGAAAGTAGGGTTGGGGGGTTGTATTAAATTAGTTGTAGGGTGAGCAATGGACAAAGGCCTCTGGAAACATAACAAAATATGATCAGAAACATACCTTAGGAAAAACAAAAAGGCAACATGGCTCATGAATAAAAGAGCTGTAGTAGGAACGCTATTGTCCCACTCAACCATGCACTCTAAAATATACTGTAGCTCCATCACAGAGGTGAGGGAAATTGTTAAAGTGACAGAACACTCACTGTACGCATGAGAAGTAGCAGGACTAATGCCCACGTTCTCCCGGCTGCTCTCTTGGGGAGCAGACACTTCCTAACCAAGGGATGTAGCAAGTTCTCCCCTACTTGGGAGTCCTTAAATCCAGACGAGAATGTTGTTCTAAAAAATATGCTGTAGTGCAACCACAAGGTGTTGGGGGTAAATGCAGGAATCACTGAGGGTAATTCTGTGGCCTGTCTTATCCAGGAGACCAGGTCAGATGGTCACACTAGTTCCTTTTGCCTTTAAAACCTATGGAGATTAATACTTAGGGCTGTCAAACAATTTTAAAAAAGTAATTGTGATTCATTGCAGTTTTAATCGCACTGTTAAACAATAATAGAATACCATTTTAAATTTATTATAAATATTTTGGATCTTTTTCTTCATTTTCAAATATATTGATTTCAATTACAATTCAGAATACAAGTATTGTGTGCCCACTTTATATTATTTTTATTACAAATAATTGCGATTAATTTTTTTAATCAAGTTAATTTGTTTTGAGTTAATCGCTTGAGTTAACTGCGATTAATTGAGAGCCCTATTAATACTATAATAGAGGCACCTTGCCTCAAAGGATGCCACAGAGATACAGTGTATTGGGAAAGACCTTGGTATGGAAGGGTTTAATTCCTGTAAATACAAATTCATAAAATGAGGATAGTCTATAGTTCCAGCCAGTGTGATCTCAGTATATGGGCAGTCCCTAAGGTTAACTGGGCTGATGTTAATTTTAATACTCACAACTGTTTGAACATAGAAATATAGGAACTGCCAAAGTGGATCTGAGCCGTGGTCCATTTAGCCCAGTCTCCTGTCTTTGCCAGTGGTAAGCACCAGATGCTTCAGAGGAAGGTGTAAGAACCCTGCAGTGGACACAGATGGGGCATAAGGTCTCAGCCTGGTCTTTAAGAGTTAGAGATTGGCTTAGACCCTGAAGCAGGAGGCTTAATATCCCTTCCAGAATTTATGTTAGCATTAATTAGTACATGTTCAAATGCCCAGCATGCTTCTGTATCACACTGTGCCTACTAGGATCTCAAAGCACTTTACAAAGGAAAGTGAGTGTTATTATGCCCATTGTACAGATAGGGAAGCTGACAAATGGAGCCAAGTTCAGACTCGGGGACTTCAAGAGGGATGTGTTTGCATACAGGAGGCCTGAATTTGGCCAATAAAGAGGTAAAGGGACTTGCCCAAGATTACAAGGGAATAGAACCCAAGTTTTCTCGCTGCTTATCCACCACTTGAACATAGTATCACCAGGATGGCACTATCTCAAAGTGAACTCACTGTGGAATAAGCATCCTCTTGCCTTCACCCATAAGAATGCCTCCACCATCACTTCCAGCAGTGCTTTTGGAGACACAGACTTTGAAAAGACAAAGGCAGGAATCAAGTGTTATTGTTAGATTATATTTGGGCCCCTTGGCTCTCAATTTAAACCAGCTGGTGATCTGGCTGCGGTACTGGACTAATCACTTTCAGATTCATGTCAAAGACAAGAGTCAATCTCAGTCACTTTCTTTTCTGAACAAAGCAAATGGACACCAAACAGGCTATGGTAAACAAGACTCCTCTTTCACATGGCAGCTGAAATCTCTCAGAAGATTGGACCTTCTATAATGGAGCAGAGGAATTGCAAAATAACTGTGGTTATTTCAGTTCTTTGCCCCAGAATGCAGGTTACAGAACAATAGCTATGGAAACCATGAAGTGTCATTTAATCTCCAGGAGCTGGTAATTACCATGCAATTTCTATTATTGTACAGGAGGAATCTGTGAAATGGTTAACCTTGTTGCACAAAAATGTTCTTCCTTAAATAGCTCTGGGAGAGTTCTGCTGTTTTGACATGCATTTTGGTTCACTGTACAGGAAGTATCATTATTTAAAAGATCTACTGTTTTAGCAGATATGGGTCTATAGTTGCGTTTTCTCTTCTGATTAAATAGAAGGTTACTCTGCTGTTTTTATTCATAGGCTTTTCTCTGATTCTTATTGCTGCACAACTTGAATGCCTCCAAAATGTAATGAGAACTAAGTCTCAAAACTCCCAGTGAGGTAGGGAAGTAATATTATCCCCATTTCACAAAGGGAAAAACTAAGGCATGCAGAGGTTAAGAGACTCAGAGAGGCCCAAGCTCACACAGAAAGTCTGTGTCAGAGCCAGGGATAGAACCAGATGTCCTGGCTCTAACAGTAGATGCTCTCACTTATGGAGGACATTGTAGAGAAGGTAAAGTCTTCAAAGCACCGCCCTCCTCTTATCAGCATCACCTCAGTCTTCCTCCTGCAGCTTCAGCCAGCTGCTCTTCCTCCAGGTTCTAGGCACTGAAACAGCTGGTGCTGATGTTTGCCATAGAGGATATAAGTGTTGTCCTCCTGCTTCCAGCACTTCAGTCCACCTCCAGGGGAGCTGCACAGTGGATAAAAGTTCCATTTGGTGAAGGATTTCAAGATTTCAACATCTGGCTTTGCTCTGAATCAGAGCAAACCCTGAAAATTTGAAATTCTCCAGGCAGGAAAATTCCCCCCCCCTCACATTTCATTTTGAATTCAGGGACCCATTTAGTTTCAACAAAATCATTTTATTTCACTTTGTTTTATAATTTGTATCATATTATAATGTATCATCTATATTTATTAAAAAATCATAAAGTTGTTTCAAAATGAAAAATTGAAATGTTGAGTTCCGAAAATGACAAAATAGATAGTCAGATTCTCCCACACACACCTAGTTTTCTTCCAAAACAAAATTCTGGCAAAATCAACCTGATTTCAAGAAGCATTTTGATTTTGACAAAACTGCCTAGTCTGACAGAATGTGGTTCTGTTGAAATTCTTCTGCCTGGCTCTGAGCACCAGCTCTCCCATCAGGTAGTCCTTTGCACATCCAGTAGAGAAAATGGTCTTTTGAAACCACTACCATAACACTGCTTTCCTCAATGGCTAGGGAAAATCACCTTTTTCTGGAGTTCTTATATTTCCTGTCTCCAACATCCTTTTAACAGCCCGGCCTGCATCCTCAGCTTCAGAAATCCCTCCCCGTCACCATTTTCTAAGTGGATTGGCTAAAAAGCAAGTGATTTATAAAGGAAAAACAAGTGGAGGCAGTTCTAATTAATTGGGCATAACTGTTACATCTGTACTAGCACACGATGGAAAACATAGGGCAATGATGGTTTATACACAGATGCAGCACAGTTTAAAATTCCTGCCACCTCTGCTTCAAACAGGGAAGAAATCAACATATATTTCCCATATGTTGGCCAGATAGATACAGATGTACATACATTATGGTCTAGTAACACCATTTGTTTTAAAAGGAACCAGGCATGTGTATGTACCAAACTATCTTGTGGTTGTAACCACTAATAGGTATATCTCCATATACTATCTCATAGAGCTGGAAGGGACCCTGAAAGGTCATGGAGTTGAGTCAAGTCCAGCCCCCTGCCTTCAATAGCAAGACTAAATACTAATTTTGCCCCAGATCTCTAAGGCAAGGATTGAACTCACAAACCTGGATTTAGCAGGCCAATGCTTAAACCATTGAGCTATCCCTCCCCACAATAAACTGCTTTTCCAGTTCCCTGCTCCTCACCCTTTGTGGCTCATTCCTTGCTGTACTCCTGTAGGTCTTGCTCAGGGCTCTCACAGAGTTACCTCAGGTGATCAGCCCCCAGGATATTCTAGCCTAGGTGTAAGTAAGTAAGAGCTGCAAAGCTCTGCCTGGATTAGAGGCCTCACTGATACTGTGCTCATCCATTTGTGTCACTAGGGTTTCCGGGGGCACACACCATGGTTCTTAGTACTGCAGTGAGCTGAGCTGCTCTGTGGTTCTTCCCCAGTAACTTGTGGGAGAAATGGTCAGTCACCCTGCGTACCCGGGGAATTGTGGGAAGACATTGGAGGACTATCAGCCACGCAAGCGATGTAGCCTGCATCCTCACTGCAAAGTGGGTAGGCACCAGCCTGAGTGAAAGCCTCCTTCAGGATTTAACCTATAGCCCCAGACAAGCCAGCTAATGCAGGACGAAAGCACCACTGAGTTTGGGTGAGAGGGTTCTGTTTTGTGTGTGGACAGAAGCCAGGTTAGGGCAGCTCCCTGAGGAAGAGCCTGAGTTCACTCTCCAGTGAAGACAGGCGCTGAGACGCTGATCTGGGCTCTCTCCTGGATCGCACTTCTATTCACTAATGTTTTGCTCAGGGTTGGCCGAGCTGTGCTGAGCACTGGATTCAGGGACAGGCAGCTCTAAGCCACCTTCTGGTCCCCCAGGTCTTTGGCTGCTCTAAGCTACGCCAACCAGAATGGCTCACTAGGGACCAGTCCAACAGTTTTAGATGGCTGGAGCACAGCATGCTGTAGCAAGCCCCCATCTTACCCCTGCCCTGCCCATGTACACACCTATACGTGGAGAGCCAGTGGAGAGCAAGAGACATACAGCTGGCTACAAGTCCCCCAGGCATTCTCCTACAGCAGGGCAACCCCATACTTCCCTGTTAGGGCAACGGTCCATCCCCTTTGTACCACCAGAGTGATACAAAGGGATCAGAGACATCTGCAAAGTACTACATCCCTCCCTCCCCCAGCAGCAATGGGAAAGCAAGCAGAGAGCAACATTATTTATGGGCTGCTAAGCTGCATACTGCCCCCTACACAGGGCTTGTGACAAAGCCACCAACTAGCCCTTAGCAACTCACAGGTCTCTCTGACCATGTTAAAACCTTCTCATCCACAGTGCTTTGAATGCCCCCATGGCCATGATAACCAAGTACCTCACAAAACTCACGAGAGGCATGATACCAATATTATCTCCATTTTACAGAGCGGGAATGGAGGTACAGAGACGCTAAGGAACTTGCCCAGGGTCACACAGGGAATTGAACCCCAGGTCTCCAAAGTTTGCACACTAGCCACTGGACATTCCTTCCTGTCCATGGAAAGATGAATGGAGACAGATTGCAGATTTGAACCTTGACCCTGAAATTTAAAGAAATTGGACTCGAACTTAGTGAATGCAAAAGCTGATCTTATGCATGGGAAGCTGGATTTCAGCATAGCAGGGGCCCCTCCATTGTGAGACACTACGATATCACAGCTGGGGTAGGAGCCAGGGGGTGGTGTGTTGCAGAACAAGAGGGGAAAAAAATAAAAGTCTCATTCTTGTCCAGAAAAAAAAAAAGGTTTGTTCTGCTTTCAGCAACATTGTAGCCAGGAGGATGGGCCCCTGGAGAGCAACAGATCACATAATGCAGGTGTCTGGTTTTAGGAAGGGAAAACACGCCAGTTTTCCTAACCGTGTGTGCCAGAAGCTCTGTAATTGAAGTTCATCTTGACCTCTCGCGTTGGCCGGCTCTTTGGGAGGAAACAGAAAGGCTGGACATAATCGGAACAAGTTCATAATTAAAAGCTGTTTAGCCTTTATGAGTTCCCAGTTCACAGAGCTGGGGTGGGAGAAGTTGTTTTCATTTTACCTCATTATGTCTGGAGCAATGAAACCGTAATGAATCATTGGAGTTTGCCAGGGCCTGTTGCTGGCTGAACAAAGAGGGCGTCAGATATGTGAGCAAACATGCCAGAGTACATAGAAATGGGTTTGGATGTACTGGCATGGATTAGCTGCCATGAGTCTGCAGTTGGGGGACAAGGGCTGTCAGGGGTAATTACACTCTGAAGAGAGGGAGTGACTGTCAGCACTGAATACTAGATCTAGATAGGCACTGCCTATAGCTCCACCACATCGTGCTACGTACCCCGCATTTTCCTTTAGTACGTTCCTACTGAAATTTCATGGCTCTCTTTCCTTGGAGCTTGGGGGCTACTGAAAATGATGGACTGGCCCCAGTTGATTCCTGGCATGGTATACCCACCTGCTCCCAGCCACACATGCTACAAGGACTGAGGAAACAGTGACACACCAGTTCATATATTTACCTGGAGAAAAGCTACCTCTACAATTTGCACAGCCTGCATCAAATTGTAGTTCTCTTCTTCTCCAGTAGGGTGAGCGAGCCAGCAGTCTAATCCAGCAAAACTGGCAAAGACCCTGGAACACAATCCTTGCAGCAGACCTTTCTTGTCCTTGTACTACTCCACCACTGAGTTCTTTGGTCTAGCTCCCACCCACTCCTTCTATTTATAAACTCTTCCTCTTCCCCTTGAGTTCCTATTGGTTCCACTCTCAGACAGAGTCTCTGGGTGTGTCCTGCCAGGCTGCTTGCCCACAAGGGAAATCACCCAGTTAGCTTCAAACAGCTAATGAACATGCCCAATGCCCACCATACTCACTTTCTAAATGATTCTGGCCCATTCAGCAGGGTCATTCCACCAAGCTCCAGCAAGTCTGCAGAGTAGGGTTGCCACCTGTCCAGGTTTTCCCAGGATCATTCCTTTTTTGAGGTAGCTGTCCAGGAAAATCTGTCAAAGTGCTTAGTACACACTGCTAACTATACAGTTTTATAGGCTCAGAATCATCCAAGATGTCCTGGGATTTTTGTACCTCAGCGGTGGCAACGCTACTGCAGGCCAGAGTCCTCCAAAACACAAACAAGAGCTATGTATCCTCCCCACTGTGTCTTCCTTTATTTACACCACTAAATGCTGCAATGCAAGCATGTAGGTTACACTTGCATGGTCAGGATGTGGTGCAACTGCAGTACCACAATCCTTTGTGTACATCGCTGTTCCCAACATGCTGCTAAAACAATGCATTGGGGAGGGGGGTGACATGTCTGCATGGGATTTTCATTTTTTATCTGTCTAGTTTCCAGCAATGGCCTGAAGCATGCAGTAAGTGTCCACTCAATAAAGCCCCTGGGGAGGCATCATCTGCCAAGAATGGAATGAAAACATCATTATGCAGAGATCTCTAGCCCTTGATCCTGTGGAGAAATAAGCTTATACTATAATGATTGTTCATCAACAGCCTGACACTAAAGATCAAGATGTTACACTCTCATCCCTACCAGGCTCTTTGCAGGTTTTGAACCCAGCACCTTCAGGGCTGGTATTGATCATGAGAGCTAAAGCAACCTTATGAGTAGGGGCAGCAGATCAGCCATAGATGGGGTCACGTGAACACTTTACCAGTATGGCACACTAGAAACATTTTTGCTCTTATTTTGCACCTAACTGGCACTTACCTGTATTGCACTGGTTGCCCATAAGGGGCTCTAGTGGGTACTAACCAAGGAGGTGCTCTCAGACCCCTCTCTGACTTACAGAATGTGTCCTGAAGCTGCGGATGCAAACCCTGAGATTGTTTCTGGGAGAGAAACTGCTCTCAGAGTCTTCCTCAGCTGGGCAGGATTTCAGTAAATGCAGTTGCTCAGGGGTCAAGATGAAGTAGTAGCTGCTCCAAAAATTAGGCATGTAGGGTGGCATTCACAAGTGTCTAGCTCCCAGGAATTAGGCACCTAAATAACTGTGAAACCCACCCTTGGAGACCTATTGAGGCAAAACCCCCATGAGTAAAGAATAGATTCTTCTATTGTTACTCACATTAAGTAATACCTTATTCCATGACCTGTTCCATTGAAATCAGTGGGCTACATACAAAGTAAGGTACTACTCAGTATGAGGAAGAAAGGTAGAATTTGGCCTGAAGAAACCAGAATTGGGTCCATAATGGTCTCAAACCAAACACAGTAGCTTTGATTAGAGAGCTAACATACCATATATCATTTCCATAGTTTTCTGTAATAGTTATGCAGACAGCAGATATATTAAATATTCCCTTGTAAAATTGTGTGGCTTGAGATTTATAAAACTTTTTTTTTAATCTATTCTGGATCTGTCCTTATTCTGCAAAAGCTTGTGGAATTGTATGCATTTTCACAACACTAACGTTTTGAGAAGGTGCAGTGACTTTGCAATTTAACTCTTCTTTAGGAACCTCAGCCCACAGATCTAGAATGCCAATCTGATGCCCTGATGAATAATATATATCTTATCAGACGGGGTGGGGGTGGGGGGAGTTTCTCTGCAGCCTGGAGAATACTGATGGTGGGACTGAAACAGACAGTGGCAAAGCAATAACATGTTTTCATAGAAAGGGTGGGGGGAGCCCAAAGATGATAAAAAGAACACCTGCACACTGATTCAGGGATGAAAGAATATATACGATGGCAAAGATTTGCATTGGCTTCAGGAGCTCCTGCTGCACTAAAGCAAGGCAGAGAATTTACAGCAAATTAATGAAACTAATTTTCTGACTGGAATCATCTTCTGTGAAATATCGAGTCTTTACTCATTAAATAAATTATCTGTGTCTTCCAAGACATTAAGAACGCATTGTAAATTACAGCCCTTCATAAATAATTTGTTACTGCCTGGGTTTAAATATAGAGGGAGAAAAGAGGAGGAAAGGTGAGGAAAAAAGAATATGAGAGAATTGAACAACAAAGAGACAGAGGGAATGTAAGAACAAAGAGGAAAAAAGAGAGTGCAACAGGGAAAGAAATAACTAGAGAAAGAGAAAAGAAAGAAAGAGAAAAAGTGGGCAAGCAAAGAAAAACAGGAAGGAAGGAGGGAGTGATGGGATGGAAATGGAGAGAGAAGACAATACCATTGTGTCCCCTTTTGGGTCAGTGCTACTTACCACTGGCCAAACATTGCAGGGAATGGCTAGGTATATTTAAATAATATGATGGCTTTTAAAAACAAATTCACTTCAACTGAGTTTGCGGTTGCTGTGTAGGAAGATTCTCTCTGACGGGGTTAGGGGCAGGGAAGTAAATAAGGAAACCGCAAATTGTAATGGGAAAGTGGAGAGTATTGGCTGAAAAGGAATGTTGAATTTGCAAATGAGGTTCTTCGCACCAGACACTTCATTACAGGAGTTAGGTGCATCCAGTCAGGGATTGAAACATACCATGTGATCATGTATCTAACTGAAACTAACCAGCACAACTCAAATTTCAGACCTTGCCCCCTTGCAACAAATTGCTCATGCAAAATCTACAGACCAGGCCTGAGCCAGTGAAAAGCTGTTTATAATGAATACATTGAAGAAAATCAGCAACATGTCAGTTCACGGATGGAAGCAGAGGTGAAAAATTGGTGCCTTCTCGGTGCATTCCAGCTGACCTCTGCTGTGTCTCTAAACTGGAGCAGAAGCAGTGACGATGACTGTCACATGGAAATCCAGGATTATGAATGAGACTGGAAGAACGCACCTTTATACAAAAGGAGGTGACCCACCAATGCAGGCTGTGTTCCATGTTCCAGCATGATTCCTGAATGCAAAGGACCCAGGATATCAGTGCTGGGCAGCTGGAATTGGAGTCAGCTCGTGCTCACTCCTTGCTAATGGAAGGATAGCAAGATACTAGTTAGCAAAGTCAGTTGCATTCCACCATGGTTTCTGAAATCCTGTCCAGAACATTATGCATTTTAGTATGGCTGGAAGAGTTCCTTCCTCAGTGGAACAGTTGCCAATTTCAGGAAGCTGCACTCCCAGATGTTCTTGCCTCTAGTCACCAGGCAGGAGAGGCAAGGATCAGAGTCACAAGTGGTGACTCAGATTTCCTGCAATGCTTCTAGGATTTGTTGTTGTTTACATGGGCCAGCTTCTCCGAAAAAATGGTGTCATGTTCCTCGGCCTGAGCTTGGTGAGAAGCCATCCCTTGTATAGCACCTTCTCAGGGAAGCAGCTCCTTGCCAAGAGGGATTCTGAGAGAAGCAGGTGCACTCCACGTCAAGAAAGCAATTTATGAATTAGAATCATGTAGCAAGGCATGGCTTAGCAGCCTTTATGGTGTTGGAGAAGTAAGCCTCTTGGCTGCATTTAGAAGAGGGGAATGAGTTAGAAAGAATTGCTGTGGCAAAGTCTCTCTGTGTCTGCTTGTGTTTTATGCCACTGAAACTTGAGATTTTATTATTATTGCTTCTTCTACCATAGGTTGTCTGAGAACCATAGAGATCTGTGGGAAATGATGGGACATCGCAGAATTGATGGCAGTGCTCAGTGAGTTGCTGTAGCATCTCATGATTTTGTCTAGTTTTTGTCCTCCTGGTTCAATAGGTTTTAGGAGAGTTTTGAGGGTGGCCCATGATGATAGCTTCTTCCCTCCTGGAAACTGGGAGTACTCTGATCTCAGACTGGGTGAGTCAGTGGTCCGAGCAGCATAGGAGGGTTATTCTTGTGTTCCTGTCAATCCGAGTCCAGATCTAATGTGTGACTAGTGGTGTGTGGCGGCCCAGAGATTCTGTCAGAGTCCTCAGGGGGGGACACTGGAGATAAACTTCAAACCATCACATCAGAGCCATTGTCAGAATGCGTACTGAAGCCTCCTAGGACGATAAATCACTATTTCAAACACACCTCAGCCCCTGTATGGAATCCCTGCTGGGTTGGAGGTCTATAGATCAGCAGGATATCCATACTGCTGTTGTCTCTGGACTCACAGTTTAAGTGGATGCAGTTGAATGATTTTACTTTTAGGGAACTTCACTTGCATTTGACATTGGCTGGGAATAGAATGGCTGCTTCCTCTCTACTTGGAACTTCTCTGGGTGTGGGATCTGAAGGGTACCACATAGCATGGAGGGATGAGATGACTGAACAGTGATACCAGTTTGTATACTAGCCAGTTCAAAAATAGACAGGCTACATTCTTCAGCGCAAAAGTGCACTGCTTAGTGCAAACATGCTTGAACATATAGGGAGAGTTCACACACATTTATATAGTTTCCACAGTGCTTACTAATTTTCTGGAACCTAGAGTCTCCTTTAGACTGAAATGTTTGTGTCACTTATGGGCAGTAGAGCAGGTCTAAGCAACCTCTGGCATTGTTCTCCACAGTCTGCACACTCCCGAGTCTACCTGGTTCAAAGTTGGAAACCAGCTTCCCCAGCTACTTTCTTCTCCCACACGACTGCCATAAAGATGCTTTTACCCTAATACCAACCTACAGCCAATTAGACTTAACGTGTGGTAAAATTCCTAGCAACTCTAATGGGTTCAGAGTTAGGTCAACATGTAGTGCTATTGAGAATCCCTTCCAAAAGGTGTCTCTTCTGGCTATACCTCTCTAGGAGCAATCCGAGGGCATTCAGCAGAGCTCCTATTCGGGAAGACTGCCTCTAAAGGTTTCCCCTCCTCCCCACAGAAAGGAACCCACAACAGCCAGTGCCTGTCCCTAATGCGGAAGGAGATATCACTCCAGTTTCAGTTTGGGAGATATCACACCTACTTTCCATGTCTAATTTCTATGATTTTTGGTGTCCTCATAGGTTACCTCAGGATTCTAGACATTTCATTTTCTGGCAAACTATCAGATATGCTCAATATTCGGACAGAAACTGGAATTTCTATAAACTCATGAAGTAGCGAGTCCAGCCAAGCATGAAGTAGATTTCTCTTCTCCTTCACAGCTTCATTGGCTCCTATTTTGTGTCAAGATGGTGACAAGGGCCAGCATGAGGGGAGAGGCTGAGAATTCTCCTGTCAGCCAGTTGCTTGCATGCAGTTGCATTGCATAATTACCTCCTTGGAGCTGGCAGTCTGAGGGTCCAGTCACTGAGTCTCAATCCAATATGTTGTCTCACCGCAGGTGCACAGCTCCCCAATTATGATCCAAGAGAATTTGGATACAGAGATTTATGCTCCATGTTTTTGTGCTTTCAAAAAGTCTGTACAGGAAAAGTTAGCTGCTGGTGAAATCCATCCATCTGTGACATTATTTATCCATGTTGTAAGGGCTGTTTATTTTGTTCCAGGCTGGAAACTAGGCTGGGATCATGGCTTAATTATATGGTTTGTTGAATTAATTGTTCCTTTTGATCTTCCTTTCTCCCAGGAAGCCCAGGGAAACAAGAGACTTTGTCTAAACTGCAGGGGAGGGGGGGGCTAGCAAAGGAAAAAATACACTCGTAATTGTAAATGCCTTTGCAAAACATGCTCTTACGCAAAAGAGCGTGTACTGCAGGGTTACACACCATGGGGAAAAATATGCAAATCAGTTGAAGGTTAGGGATGGGAATTGGTGGTGGTGGTTGTTGTTTTACAGTTTGAGACAATATGAGAAATATGTCTGTGCTATAATTGCTGCTCTGATCATTAACCTGGATGCGGAGTGTGATTTACTTCCCCCTTCCACCCCCCGCAGACCTGATGAGTAACTTATCTATTGACCCAGAAGGAATAAAGAGCAACAGAAGCCGTTTGAGAGTACGGTAATGAAAGTTGCCGTGAGCGACCAGCCAAGGCTCCAAATAGACATAAAATCCAGTTCATGTGTGTGCTCTGAGGTCCTTTGTTCCCGCTTTTCCACATGGTCAGCTGGCTAGCCCCATAACTCATAAGCCCAAAGGGGTTATCCCAGTGATAGTCGAATTAATACCTTGTTTGTTAGCAATTCAATAGGAAATCAAAATCATATGTAGTCTAAGGACTGCAGGATAACAGCCTGGCTAGATAGGTTAAAGTCTTCGCACTACAATGGTTTAGGTAAAGCCTATACTCATGCCCTAGCATTCAGGGGGTCTTCATCAGACTGACAGGTTCTGCCCCTCATCTTAGCACCACAGTGTCACAGATGGAGTGGTTGGGATATTCACAGGAGCACAAGTGACTTAGGCACCTATCATCAATGGGATCTGGTCATCTTAATCCCTTTGCTCCCTTTGAGAACCCAGCCAGAGACGCTCTCTGTAATGGAAGCTTCCTGTCTCTCCCCTCTTGGCTGGTGACATCTCAGTTGGACTGCTGGGCCACATTGATATTTCAAGAAAGCATCCTGTATTATCTAGGACTTGTAATCAAGCTATGGGATGGAGGAGGAGCTGGAGTTGGTAAACATTTTTCAACTGAAAAATTTTCCTGCCAAAACCATATTTTTGGGGGTAGAGAAATGTCATTTGTAACTGCATTCTGTCAATCTGTTGACAAAGAATTGCTAAACAAAACAAAGCTAAAATCTTCTGTTTTGTTTCCAATCTAGATTTTGGCTTTGTTTCTGTGGAGAACATCGCGTTTTATTATTTTAGGTCTGAGGGACATCAAAGCAGTTGGGTGGAAATGAGAGAGTGGATTGAAACCTCAGGAATCTGTGAGGGCCCACTGGGTTACTAAGAGCCACCCAACATGACTCAGGAGCACTGAATACATGGTCCAAAGTCAGCAGTGGGAGGAAAACCAGACTTCTCTAGACTGGCTGAAGTCGCCACGCAGAGTCTGACTCCAGAGATAGGGCCACCAGGGATGACAGAGGTCGAGGCTGCTGAGAGCGGGGCAGTGAGACCAGAACGGGGGAACATTGGACTCTGGCTTATGAAAAGGAATCCTGAACTGGGGTGTGAAATAAGATGTCTGTGGCTTGAAAAGGACAATGGGTATTTCCAGATGATCTGTACCGGAGTTCATTCATAGGTTTAACTGTAAATAATAAAGTACAAGTTGGTTAATTCACTGTGGTATAGAGGGATTTCTCGGCAGCCCTTCGGAGAATACCTACCATGCTTATTCGGGGACCACCACTCCTGGGGACAAGTGCCTTGTAACAAGGGAGCAGAAGGAGGGCTGCCGTGAGGAACAGTTTCCAAGTGAGAAGCTTGGTGGTGGTGGCAGGTAAGGACCTGGTCGTAGCCAACCCAGCATTGTGACTGTTTCATTTTTCAAAAGTCAATTTTTTTTCAAAATGTTAGATTTCCCCCTCCCCCCCGTTTCTCCTCTGTTTTTGCCGCAGAATGCAACAGAATGAACGATGTCTACTGTTTGTTTGAGGAGGTTCCATTGTTTTCTTTTTTCTCCCACAGTTTCCCCTCAGTAACTTTTTAAACCTTTCTCAGCTTTGGAAAAGATACAGAATGGTAGAAGGAAAATGGAAACTGTGACTTTGCAACTTTGTAACTTTTCCAAAATTGAAAATGTTCTGAAAAGGAAAAAGGAAAAAAAAGGGGGCGGAGGGAAGTAAAAAGTTACAAGTGGTGGGGAAAAAAACACTTAGAAAATTTTTTTTAAAGTGCAAATAAGTGGATTTTCCCACTTCATGTCTCTTTTACCCCCTTCCTCCCCCCAGTCTAGAAATGGGTAAAAAAGGTAAATAAAAATGTTTAACACTTTAAACTGGAAAGAAGGTGGGATGGGGTGGGAGAATAAAAGAGTGATAGAAGGGGGGGCTGGGTCTCTCGTTAGTGAAATTAAGGGTTTTTTTAATGAAACTAAAATGTTCATTTAATTTTGAAAACTGTTGCTTCAATTTTTTCCCCCACAAAGAAAGAAAGATTTCGGCAAAATGAACACAGTTCACTTTCTGTCCAAACTTTTCATAAAACTACCCTCACAGACTTTTGACCATCTCTAATAAAACATGCATTGACTTTGGGATCCTGAAACCAGTTTACAATCCTGTGCCTTTTACCCTCGCTCACTGTAGTCCTGAATTGGACCTCTAGAATCTTCAAGTCAGTTTCCCCCCCTGGTTTTCCTAAAACGAAACAAGGATAAAACACCTTTAAAACATGCTGGATCCGATCCTGCTCCCTCAACCCCTACACTGAGTAGTACCTCACTTCATGAGCAGTCCTTGACTGCAGTGAGACTATCTGCATAATCAAGCCTACTCAGCATGAGAATTGGACCCCAGATAGATATACTGTCATTGCCCAGCTGATCATACTCCTAGGGCATCCACTGTAGACTACAGGAGAAGCTAGAAGGTAGCACCCTGCTGCAGCTAACATTGCGGGGAATCTGGGGATGCATGGAGATGAGGCCATGGCAAGTTTGCTGGGAGACTCTCCAGAGCCAGTCCTTCCTGGTCTTATCCCATTCAGCAGTAAGGAGTGAGCTGTCAGCACTAGCAAGCCATTTCAATCAGCAGATCCCTCTCACCGGACACAGACCCAATCTTTGCTGAGGAGGAATGAAGACTGCCCATGTCTGTCTGTCTTGCATTGTGGCTTTTCTCCCTCATAAAGCTGTCTAGCCAAATCTACCAGAGGAGTGAAAGAACATAATGTCAGGTGTAATACAATAACATAATCAGGGTATGGGGGAAGGTATGCACCTGTCTGGCTGTGGTACCCGAACGCCTCCACCATGGTGACAATCTCTATAGCTGAGCCTGAATTTGATTCTCTTCTTTGAGCCCACCCTTCCAGCTGCCCCATGCCTGTCATGGGGCCTGACGCGAAACAGAAGCAGCAAATGGTTGTTGAGCAGTTGGTTTTCATGTGATGGGGTGTGGCTACAATGGTGCAAGTAGCACACACCCCAGGGCCCACGAGGTTATGGGAGCCAAACCAGGAGACGCCACTCTGCCTCGGGCACCTTTGTGATTACCCCACACTTCACCTACAGGCAGACCAGGCAGCTGCCCTCCCCAGGGGCTGCGAAGAGCCTGAAGCACCTCCCAGCTGGGATGTGGGGAAGTGCTCCCATCCCTTCCTCACCCTCTCCCTGCCCAGTCATGGGAAAGATCCCAGCCACAACTCAGGCACTCAGCACTCAGGGCTGCTCCTGGCAGCACCACGAGTGCTCACAGGCCTCAGCCACAAGTGCAGCAACCCACCTGGCTCCAGGTCGCCACCCTGGCTACACCCAACACTCCATGCCTGGCCCCCATGGGCCCTGCTGCCCAGGCAACCCATAGCTCATCTGGAAAGGTACAGGGGGGGTGGACTGGGGGTGCAGGCTAGGATGGGCTGGAGATGAGGAGTGCAGGGGCTAGGCAGGGGTGCCTGGGTCCCATTGTGGTTGAGCTGAGTGGCTCCAGAGGGACGGTTGATGGGGGCAGATGGGGCGAAGGTCCCCAGACCCAGAGGGGAGGAGATGGCCAGGGGAGGGTGGATGGGGAGCAGGTTCTTGGCCACAGGGGTGGAGGATGCCAGGGGAAGGTTGCAGGGGGCAGATGGAGAGCAGGTTCCCAACCCTGGGGATGGAGGAGGCTGGGGGAAAGTTGCAGGGGTGGATGGGGAACAGGTATCCTGTCCCCAGGGTTGTAGGAGGCCAGGGGAGGGTTTCAGAGAACAATAGGGCACGTGTCCCGGGCCCTGGGAGCTGTAGGATGAGGAAGTCTGGCGAGGGTTGTGGGGGGGAATGGAGGGTGGTCTCTGATCAGAATTAAACTCTTTATTCTGTTAGAATGTGTTTCTTCTAATTAGGCTACGTTTACTGGTGCACTCTCGCACCGATGCAACATTTTGACAGTGGAAAACCATTGGCAACCTGGTCTGATCTGCCAGTTTAAATGGATTCATGGAGTGACCCCGAAGTAGCTGGAGCACCAGTGAATAGTGTGTGTATCTCAGCAGTACCTAAAGATGGTACATTTGTAGGTGAGAGCTGGCCTTTTACCTAGGTCAGGGAGCAATTATATGATACAGAAGCAGACAGACCATAAATGCCAGATTTAGGGCTTGTCTATTCAAACTGATAGTTTGCAGGAAGCTGAAGTGTGAATCTACCCCACCGACGTGCATTAACAAACAATCCGCTAATGTGCTTGGAGCTAGTCTGGTTTCAAACAGGACTAGATCAAAGCGCTCCAGCAAACTGCTAATGCAGTCTCAAGAGTGGCCTGTATATTTGTGAAAACACTTTTTTGCATTTGGTGCCCAGCCATGTGACTGATGACTTTAAAGCAAATGCTGTTTGTGCTCAAACTGCACATTTTTCCATGGACAAAGATACAAAGATTAGGGGTTTGGTTCCCCATTGCATTTCCCCCTTCTTATAGTGGTGTCACTCCATTCATTCAGTTCCAGTAAAATTGCACCAGCTTGAAACTGGAGTAATACAACAGTGGCCGAACCCATTGGGCTTTATGACTAACTCCATATGTGCTTTGGATGTGCCTTGCTATTTAAAGTTTGACATATAAAAGCTGAGTGTTTTATGTTGATACACTATGTGTATTTATTACTAGTGTGGGACAGCTCATAAGTGCTGTTGTGCAGATTTTCAATTACACACAATTTACTGGTAAAATGTTAGTTAGGTTTAAATTTGAATAGGGGTGCTTCATCACACAAAAGCTAGATTTTAGAGACCATCTCATGCGTGACAGAATTACCAACTTAAGATCATTTCTGTGTGGCTACTGCAGTATAAAAATTAGCATTACACATGTAGATAGCCTGCCTGTTGTGCTTGTGTATTTATGGAGAAGATGGGTAGGTTCTGATGTTCCAAGATGGTAAAGGTAAGCATCATTTTAGAGTTTGGATCAGGAATTGGGACTTTAACCTATTCTTGCCGCAGGTTTCTCAGGAGACTTGCTACTCCCTTGACAGGGGATCATACACAACCTGGAAGTGCCAGCTAGCAAGTCGAGGGCTGAGGCTTGCCACCCAGTCACAGCCCTGTGTGGAGGCAGCATGACTTCACACCACTGCCAGGAGAGCACTGGTAAGCAGTCACCTCAGAAAGGCACACCGGCTATTGGAGATCCCTGTCTGCCCCCAGGGGGAGAGCAAATGAGAAATCTGTGACAGCCTTTCAGACACTCCACTTCCCTCCCAGGACCTGAAGAAGAACTCTGTCTACAGGAGTGAAAGTAACATTCAACATTTAGCAGTACGGAGGCCAGCTCCGGCCCCCGGAAGGGGCAGGACGTCGGGTAGAAGGGATGGGGGTGGGGGTTAGCGTCCCCCAGCCAGCCCATCTGTGCTGCCTGGCCCGTGCCGCCCAGGCCTTCAGCGGCACTTTAAAGGGCCCAGGGCAGCCGGAGCCCCGGGCCCTTCTAAATCGCCAGCACCGGGGCAGCAGCTCCTTTTGCCTCCCCCCGCCCCCGGCAGCAGCCTGGGGGGTGTAAAAGAGGCAATGATGTTAAAGCAGGGTCCTTTGCCGCAGCAGCGCTTTACATCTTTATGGCACCTCTTGCTCATAACACACACGGCTGGAGTCTGATCAGTGATTGCAGTTATAAAATTATTTAGTGGGGGGTAACATGCCCTTGTCACAGGTAACAGGTTCTTTGCCCGGCGGCGACTGAGAGCTAATTAAGAAGATAAAGTTGGTGAAGCACACGGAAACTTTATGAGCACTAGTTAATACAGACAAATATAACTGAAATCATATAAAAATCAATAAACATAAGTATAACAATAAGATAAGTACAGTAAAGTGGTTTCCTGCATTGTTCATACTTACAATCTTACATTAGAGCAGTAATCTCACTTAACAGTGAGAGTAATTGCCATTGGAACAACTTACGAAGAGTCACGGTGGATTCTCTATCACTGACCATTTTAAAATCAAGGTTGGATGTTTTTCTAAAAGATCTGCTCTGGGAATTATTTTGGGACAGTTCTCTGGCCTGTGTTATACAGGAAGTCAAACTAGATGATCAATCTACAAATCTATGAATTGTGCACATTTATAATCTAATGGAGACCATTAGAAACGAAGATAGAAAGAAAAGTAGGTGGAGATCACCCTGAGAGAAAGGCACTGGGCCAGGCTTCCTACCCATGTGTGACAGGCCAATTTCTCTGTTTAATAACTGGGTTGGAGGTGGTGGGGGAGGGACAGGGAGCAGCCAACCTGCCCCAGAGAGAAGCCCAGCAGGCAGGAGCTGGGAATCAGCTGACACAGGTGATCAGCACTGCATGAGACTGGCCCACACTCTCCACTGGACAATACAAAGGGAGAAAACCAGGAATGGGGGCTCTGGTAACTGAGCAGGAGGCTGCAGGCAGGCAGACCCCATGGAGCCACTGCTGCAGGGACAGAGAGGGCCCCACTGGTAACTACCAGAGCCCAGAGGACCCTGTCTCAACCCCTACCAGCCTGCTGTTTGTGTTACTTTTTTCACACTTTTCTTTCTTATTTGTGAAGACAATAAGCAGAGCTCTGAAGAGAGAGACAGAAAACTAACCTGGGCGTGGCTGACTGGCTAGGGCCACCAGCATACACCCTGTCATCCCCCAGTGTCCCAACACGAGGTTGGGTAAGCACATCTTTTACACACCTTTTCCTATTCCACCCATTCACATCCAGGACCATATCTGAGAAGGTTTCAGCCCCTGCCCAAGTGTGGTTGTGTAACCTACCTAGGCAGCCATGTCTCCCAGCGGGCAGCCATAGATGTCGAGATTCAGCACAGAATCCACTGTGCCAGCCTTGCCTTTGGCAGACTATCTCGTTGGGTGTTCAACAACCACAACATCAGAACACACACTAGACTTTTAGTTTACAAAGCGGTGGTAATCCCAGCTCTCCTCTAAATCTGCGAGACTTGGGAGACCTACAGACAACACCTGAAAACCTGGAACACGAGTACCAGCACTTTCGCAGCAAGATCCTCAACATAAAGTGGGAGGATCACCGCACTAATGTCAGTGTCCTCACGGAGGCCAACATCTTCAGTGTTGAGGCCCTGAATATTCAGCCCCAGCTGAGGTGGAGCAGGCACTGTGTGCGCATGCCTGATGCACACCTGCCAAAACAATTGCAGTACACCCAACTCACCAAAGGAGAAAGCAAATGGGGAGGCCAAGAGAAACACTTCAAAAACACCCTCAAGATAAACATCAAGAGATGTGGCATTGATACCATGCAATGGGAGACAGTAACCCAGGACAGGACTAACTGGCGAAGACTTGTCAGAAAAGGAACAATCGCTTTGTAGGAAAACTGCCGTGCCCTAGACGCAGAAAAATGCCAGAAAAGAAAGGGGGAGATGACTGTAATGCAGAAATCATGGCCCAACCCTGCCTTCCAACACCTGCAATGTCTGCCAGTGAGCCTGTGACTCAAGGATTGGACTCCTCAGTCACCAAAGGATCCATAAAAAATAAAACCTGTGGAAGAGATATTCCCTGACCCTGAGGGATCACCGATGATGATGTGTGGTATTCCAGCTACCCATAGTTAAACTTCCCATCACTGACACAAGCCCTTTGCATCAATAAATCAGGTACATTAATGTGGTTATCTCTATAGCTACCATATTGCAAAAATACTCTAAGATGCTACCATTAGTTCATGTGTGGATTATCTATTTGTCACACAGCACATTGCTAAACTATCACAAGATACATATTGCTAAATTTTATAAACTTAGGTTAAGCACATAATACTCACGCTGGCTTATGCCAACTGCCAACTTCTACTGGGCCTCAATCAATACCCTTAACACTTAATGCTTAAGACATATAGTCACGCCTATTTTAATACGTATATTTGGTTCTTCTACTTGCTATTACAGCTTCAGTAACATCCACCATTATTTCTATACAAACACTTAGCAAATAGATTATATTTTACCTCAAAACATATGCCTTCAAGATCAGGTCAGGGGTCAATGGTCAACACAGCACAGCAAGGGGCAGGGCAGCAGGAGTGGGGAATGCAGCCAATGCTACACCGACCCCATGGCCAGGGAGCAGCCAGAGATGGATTGCCAGCACAGGGCCTGGGGAATGGGAAGCCCCCACCAGGCCAAGTCTCCAGGACAAGGCTGTGGCAGCAGCCCTGATACAGCATTGTCAGAGTAGTGTGGGATTCAGCTTGGGTCAGGTCTGAAAACAAACCTCTCAGATTCACAAGGAGGTTCAGGTAGGCTGTGATCTACTTGAGTTTGGGTTGAGCTTTGAAACTGGGCCTGAGCCAACCTCTGTTGTGCAGGGCAGCCAAACACAGCTTTCACCCCAGCTGCTGCTCTATCTGGGCACTGAAGCCCCTACCCCGCCAGAGGAAGATCGCCCTGAATGGGAGGGCTGAGGTTTGGGGCAAGCAGCATGCCCCAAGGAGCCCAGGGTGCCAGGTAGCACAGGCAGTGCCCATGGGGGTAGGGGTGGGGGAGGGTGGCAGGGAAGGCACTCAACTTAGCCTTGAAGATGCACAGCAGGGCAGCTGTGGCGGTATGATGTCCCTGCTCTGCCTGATCACCCCTTTCCCACTCAACCCAGCTCCAGCCCCCACCTCCAGGCACCCCTCTCCCCAGTGCCAAGGGGGCTGAGGTCCTCCATCTCATGGCTTCCCCAGGTACAGAGGAAACATTGTGTGGGTGGAAACATAGCCCAGATCCCACACTATTTCCATTGTGGGGACACTAGCCCGCCCCCACCCCGTCCTGCCAGTTCCACCCCCCCTGTAACCCACACTCCCTTGCCCAGCTCCCAGAACAGATGCATACAGTAGGTATCGGGATGTCCAAAGGAATGAGGCAAACCCATTACATCATTTTCCTTTCTGGTCACATCACTACATTGCTGTCATTCTGCAATGCATGACTCCCATTGTTTTGGTTTGTAGATTGCAGCCTTGCCGGTTCAGTCCTGAGTTGGTTCTGCCCCGATTCAGGATCTGTGCAGGCTGTGCCCACATACAGCCCCAGGCAGGGCGATGGCAAAGGGATGCCAGTGTGCACCTCCTCTCACTCTGGCCTGCTGGCTCTGGGCCTGGCCTTCAGGTATCTGCACTGAAGAGCATTGCCAGGCGTGGGTGCCCACATCACTCCACACTTTTCTGAGGGGTTTGCTGGACATTTTCCTTCCAAGGAATTTTAGTATTTTCCATGTTTTCAAAATGCATGGACAGCTTCCTTGGGTGGTGTGTCACCCTCCAATCCAGAAAGCCAAGGTTCAGATGAGCAGCTCCCAACAGGCAACTGCCCCTGCCCTAGTGGTGCAAAGGGGCCAGAAAGCCACCACAGCTTGCCTGTTGTAGGGAAATCCCCGAGGTGGCTGGCTCCATGTGACCCCCATGGCACAATCATGCCATGACAGTGCCCAGTTACGGGACCAGCCCCCAGAGCTGCAGTACCCGGGCACAATCTTAGAGAATCTCCTGGCATGTTCCAAGCAGTACTGGGGCTGACCCAGAGGAACAAAAGAATGCGGTATAAAGGCATGGTCACCACCTCATGGGTTCTGCACTCCGTGGAGTTCAGCCAGATTCACCATTCAGGCCCCAGGCTGCAGATGGGAGATGAGCACGGAATCTAGTGTTCTGAGTGGGGCTAATCTGCAGCTTTGATTTGGTTCTCGCACTGTTAATGCTGCCCTTTGGCGTGTTTCCTGTGGTTTGATGTGCATGTCTAATGGGAAAGGGAAGCCTGCTTGAGCTATTGGTTTTGTTGCTCATTTGTTGATTTTTTAATAGAACATAACTAGCCATTGGCAGGCTGCAGTTAAATACAAGGCAGGTTTATATTGCTGTGAATGAATTCATAGATGGCAAGAAGGAGCCATTCTGATCATCTAGTCTGACCTCCTGCATAAACACAAGCCATAGAACTTCATCACAGTGATTCCTGCATGGGGCCCAACATGTCTTTTAGTGAGAGTTGTGGCTTGGAAGTCAACACAAAGGGCTAGATCTTCAGCTGGTGCAAACCGGTCTGGGGCCACTGCCGGATGATTGACGCTAGCTGAGGAGCTGGCCCTTTCAAGTGTTTGTCAAGCAGCGTGGGTGCTGGGGCAGCAACAGCAATGCCAAATCTCTCCTGGACCAACAGACCCTAAAGGTATGCTTACACTGTGATAAAACACCAGCAGCATGACCATGGCTGGCCCAGGACAGCTGGCTCAGGTTCTGGGGCTAAAAACTGTGGTGTAGACACTAGGGCTCAGGCAGGAGCCTGGGCTCTGAGACCCCACAAGGGGGGGAGGGTCCCAGATCCCAGGCACCCAAGCCTGAACATCTACATCGCTATTTGTAGTGCTGAAACCTGAGCCCCACGAGCCCAAGTCAACTGACCCAGGCTCTGAGTCTCTGTGCCGTGGGGTTTTTATTGCAGCATAGGCATGCCTTGTGAGAGCAAGAAGACAGGGCAACAACATAAAGAAACAGCTCAGAGGGAGAAGACTGTCACAGGATTGTTTGTTTTAATCAAACTTTTCTGTTTCTTAGAGCAAAACACAATTTCTTCCGGAAACCATAAATCTGGGAGAAACAACAACAGAAGAATTGGGCTCTGATTTCTGTTTTTCATTGAAAAATGTAACAATTTTCATGAAAAATTTTTTTTTGGGGGGAATGAACATTTTCCAAAATTTCCCACCAAAAAGAAAAAAAGGGAAAAAAAAACAGTTGGCCTTTTACAGCCAGCTCTGTCCCTCACCAGTCTAGGCCCCTTCTGAAACCTGACCAAGTTCCGGACCTCCCATTATTTCTGCAATGGAGATTCTTGCACTCTGGCTCTCTCTTCCAATGCATTCCTCCCTTCCAGACCACTTTTTTGTGCTACAACTCCATGCCCAACCATGTAAATGCTGCATCCTGGTAAGCAGAGTAAATTCAACATCTTCGCTGGTTTCTGATTAAACCCGATGAAGGAAGGACAGGATCAGGCCAGATGCTGAATGGATACTCTGTACAAATCACTTCCACTCTTTGTCTTTCTAGTACAGCTGCTCTGCATAAAACCTAAGGTGCGTGACTAAGCAGGGAGCAGGGAAGGTGTGACCAAACCTGTCTTTGCAGGAGCACAGGGGAGTTTGATTTGAACCTCAGCTGTAACTGTATTATCATGATCTAAAGACCACCTTTCCCATCCAGCATCGTGGTTGAGAAGTGAGTGCTAGCATTTTGCTTGCAAGCTATGATGGGAGCGGGCAGAGGACAGAAACGGGGGGGCAAGGGAGGAGGCTTATCAAACAGCTGTGTCCGTTATACCCCATTAAATGTTTTCTTTTTCCTGGGTTGTCAGAGTGCAGGAGGAAGATGGTGTCATTTGACCCCCTGAACTACCGGCGACCAGTCACATCTGAGCTCACTTGCTGGCATGAGCACTGCTTGCACAGGCAGCAGAATGAGGGGAACTGGCAAAGATGAATCCTGACTGAAGCTAGGCTAATGTCATGGGGGACACGGTGTTTGTTATTTTCCATTTCTTTTTAATCTATGGCAGACAGGGCTGGCTCGGGCTTTTTTGCCGCCCTAGGCAAAAAAGCCATCCGTCATCCCCCCCGCCTGCCCCCAGCGCGGCAGGGGAGGGTGTCGAGCCTACCCACGGGCCCGCAATCTCCGACCGGACAGAGCGCCGGGTGGAGGGCAGAGAGCCCCCGGTGGCCAGAGCGCCGGGAGCAGAATGGAGAGCCCCCGGCGACGAGAGCCCCAGGAGGAGGGCGGAGAGCCCAGCCGGGGCTCTCCGCTCTCCCCGGTGGCCAGAGCGCCAGGAGGAGGGCGGAGAGCCCGGCCGGGGCTCTCCGCTCTCCCCAGCGGCCAGAGCGCCGGGGGGAGGGCGGCAAGCCTGGCCGGGGCCCCGCTCTCCCCGACCGGCCGGAGCGCCGGGGGGAGGGCGGCGAGCCCGCTGTGGCTCCGCTCTCCCCAGCGGCCGGAGCGCCGTGGGGAGGGCGGCGAGCCCAGTCGTGGCCCCGCTCTCGAGCCAGAGCACCCCACCGCGCCGCCCCCCTCCAGGCGCCACCCCAAATACATGCTTGGTGGGCTGGTGCCTGGAGCCGGCCCTGGTGGCAGAGGTTTTCCAAGCTAAGCACAGGGTTCTGCTGGCTGTCCAGAGCACTGAAAGCCAACATGGCTGCCTTTGGTTTATTCCTTTCTTGTGCCATTGATGATGTCAGCAGGATCATGCCCAAGTCTTCTGGTTTAGCACTCTGCTGCTGTTGCCGGCTCAGCATGCTCTCTTATGATGATGGGGCCACAACCAGCACTACTGCATCCAGAATCACAAGGAAGTCGGAGAGGGATTCTCATGGCCTATGTAGAGCAATGATGCATAGCCCAGCATATACTACCAAGCAGAGCTGCTTTTACTGGTTTTCTTGTGCCTGCTGGTTCCTCGGCAGCTAATCTCATTCCCAGTGCACAGTGTCTAACTCCAGGGAACAATCGCTGTCTGTAGGCACTGTCTGTGAGCATTGGTGTGAACTAACAGAAGAGAGTGATGTAATAGAAAAGGCAGTTGCGGGTAAGTTGCAGGTAACAGCGGGTGAGACTCAGAATATCTAGAGAGTCATTTCCATTCAGATATTTGACAAAAGTATGAACGCTTACTCGAAAATGATCAGAGATGCAAAGTGTCCTAGAAAGTTACTGAACTAGTTGCTAGGAGACATGGGTACTATTCCCTCCTCTGACACTGACCTGTTGTGTGACCTTGGGCAAGTCATGTCACCTTTTTGTACTTCAGTTTCCCCTCCCTCCCTCTGGATGCCCTGACTATTGAGACTGTAAATTCTTCAGGGCAGGATCTGTCTCTTACAAGATGTATCTTCATCCCTAAAACAATGGGGCCCTGCTCTCAGCTGGGGCCTCGAAGCACTACCCTTATATAGATAATAATATAAATTATCAGGATCCGCCATCTCACACAAATCCCCTTCCCCCAAACAGGCCTCAGTTCACTCTATCTGCTGTGTTATCTTTTTGGGGAGGGTCCAGCTAACCTGCTACTTTCCTCCAGCCTTATTTATATTTGAAATATGTACAGGACTCTGGACTGCAGGCCAAAGAGTATAATGAGGTATTGAGGCATTCTGAGGGAGCCCTTGGAATAGTAGTCCCTGTATGTCCCATAGCTCCTGTTAATGTGACCGTTCCAGAGCTGTGGGCACCTGCAAAGATTCCTGTGCCGATAGGGCCATAGAAATGGATTCGATTATGACCCGAGTGGGTCTGATTGGGGTAATGGGCTGTTGCCACTAGAAAACAAATCCAAGTTAGACTGGTGAAGTGGGAGCCATCTCGCCGCCTCCCTCACCTCCTCCGAGAGTTATTACTGACAGAAAGAAGGAACACTGGATGATAGGAGAGCATAGTAGTCAAAAAGCCAACCTGGAAGAGAGATATAGGGACTTTCACCAGACTTTTCTGAACCTTCACAAAAGGTCCAGTGCTTGGATTCCATGGGAGAATGGGAAAATTTGGAGCTAGAGGAAGATTTCCTCTTTTAAACACACTGGTTGCGGGCAGAGCACTGGGCAGCGCGGAAAGCCTGGCTCTGAAGGAGAGAGAGGATGTATTGCAGTTCCTGGGCCACACACCTGGCCCCGCCAGTTCAATAAAATGTCATAAAAGCAGAGAAATTTCACGATAAACACAAATAGATCAATAGGATTAGAGCTGCTCTTAATAGCTGCCTCAGGCTTTTCATTCTACACGTTCCAAAATGTCCAGTAGTGAGTAATTAATGACTGACCCAAGTAATTACTTTCTTGATTTTTCTCAAAACTAGAATTCACGGAAAGAACTTTGAGCATTCCTTGTGCTACACAGCAAATTAATTCAGTAAGTGCTGATATTACAAGTTCAGGCTGCCTTTTAAAAACAACACCATTCAAAATGAGTTAAGATTGCGTCTTCCTGGCTCACCGGTGTAACCCTTTACCACCTTCACGGCTCCCTATGTTAAAGGAGAGACCACAGCCATGTTGTTCTAGGTGCTGGATACACAGTGAGAGGCCATCTTTGTTCCAAAAAGCTCACGGTCTAAGGAAGAGGAAGAGAGAACAAATCAGTAGAGGTGATGAGGAGAGAGAAGGAAATGGAAGGGGAGAACAGGAGGCACAATGATATGGCAGAGAGGATGACAAGAAAGGAGGGAAGATAGGATGGATGGGAGAGTCGTTCTGTTCCCAAGAGAGTCTTGTCCACTGTGACAAGTCTGCCATGTCTGGGGGTCTACTCCCAGCACCAGTCCAGAGTTCTAGGAGTGGGGAAAGGGGGCAGGTCCCCAAGCTATTTTCAACCTTTCGTCTCGTTACCTTTGATTTCTGTAATGTTATTTGCTGGCGTGAGGCTGGAGCGTGCTAGCTCTCCCACTGCTCTGCTCTCTCTCTCTGTATCTACTGACACACACAGGACCCCCAGGCACAGCTCTACAATGACTGGCATGACCATACCTGGTTACAATCCAGGAAAGAACACAGCTGGTACGCAGCAGAAGAGACCATTTGCATCACGCCTGCGAGGAGAGCAATCTTTTTGCTCTTTATCTATTTGTGGTACTGGTCTGATCCGCCATCACCACAGTATCTGGGCACCACACAATCTTTAATGTGTCTGCCCAACCCTGGCAGGGCAGAGCTCTTCTCCCCATTGCACAGATGGGGAACTGACTCAGCGACTTGCCCCACATTGCACAGGGAGTGGGTGGAGCAGCAAGAAACGTGGGTCTCCCAAGACCTAGGCTAGTGCCCCATCCTTTCTCACTGCCCCCAAGTTGTTCGGGACACTGTCCTTTTGACCCATCCCAGATTTCATTCAGCCGCAGCTGGAGGGGTACTAAATAGCAGCATGCGCTGGTCTGTGCGTGCATGTAAGAAAGATAGTAAAAGTCAATAAGCAAATAACTGAAGTAATCCTTCCGTCCTCACCGGTAATGAATTATTTGTCTCCCTGCCCCCAGGAGCATGGCACGGTAAATCTGACACAGACCTCCCGTATGCATTTTTAATCCCTTCTGCACAGTGCAGAGCAACGAGTGACAACAAACCCCTCCAGCAAAGGAATCGCCATGGTTCTTTTCCCTCTTCCTATTATCATATTTTTAATTGGCTGGAAACGACCCTGGCTATGTCAAGACAAATCCCGTTAAGTCAGTACTTCAGCTTGGAGCCGAGAAGCCAGGCCCAGTGAGACAAAAGCAGAGGAAATCCATTTGAAAAAGGAGTTTACCCTGAGTGGAAACCCAGTGTGGGAGTGTTGGTGAGTAATGAATGTCTGAATGTTTGCTTGGTACATTTCCATTGTGTTCTCTGTTGCAGGAGCTCTGAGAACAGTGATGTGCAACCACTGCTGAGGCTTGAATGCAGAGTGAATGATTAAGAGGTGCGCATGGAGATGAATCTGCTGACTTGGTCAGACAGAATGCCAGGGAAGACCAGAATGATTGCAGCAGAAAGGATATAAAAAGAAAATAAGGTGGCCATAGTCCATCTGGTAGTTCAGAGGCCAGCAGACAGAACCAGAAATTTGGAGAACAAACAACCAGCACTACAGAGAAATCAATTCTAAGAACATCAGCAGCAGGAGGCCAGGGGAGAGTTGGTGTGTTGGGTAGGACAACAGGGAGCACTATAGGATAAGGAGACAGTAGAGAAGCTACAAAGTGAGGCTATACAAACTTGACCCACATTATTAAGCATTAGGGCTGGTCAAACATTTCCTGCTGTAATGTTTTTTCAATGGAAAATGGCATTTTGAGAACATGGCATTTCCTGAACATTTGGGGGCTTTGTAAACAATAAAGTTTCACTTTTTGATGATGAAAATTTGATTGCTCCCCCCACCCCAGTTTTGGGGGTTTTGATAAAAAAAATTGAAAAATTTCTAAGAAAAAAGTCAATAATAAAAAAGTCGTTTTGATTGACATTTTTCATGGATGAAAAAGTAATTTCTCACCCAGCTCTTGTAAGCATTGACACAAGTCCCCCCTTGAGGCCAGAGACGAGCAATCCAGCCTTGACTTCCTTCCCTCAGCCTTCACTTTAGAGCTTGAGCAGGAAATCCCTGCTCACTCTTGCACGGAGGGAAGCTGAGGCATTGTCAGAGGTAGAGGCAAGGTATTTCAGCATGTGTTCAGCTTTAAGCAGCTGGGGAATCCCACTGAAGTGCCTAGGCTGCTGCTCCCACTCTGGTGGATGGGAACTGAGCGAGTCTTGGCTCTGTCTCCATCCCCTCAACATATCAGCCAGCATAGCTGAGCAGTGCCGAGGCTCCAACACGCTGCCCCGATGGAGCAGGCTGGAAGCCTGGACCCAGGTCTGTCTCTCAGAGTCACAATTTCTTGCCTCCATGCCAGGAGGGGTGGAAGTTCCTGGAGAATGGTGGGGGACAGAGAGATAAGCAGGGGAGTGAGGGGAGGTACTGAGATGAAGCAAATCCCAGGGGTTTTCTCCCTGCTCCTTTCCAGCCCCTCTGGCTCCCACTCCCTGCTCCCGAGCCCAATCCCAGGCCCCAAGGCAGACACTGCAGCCTCTCTGGGCCCCAATCTCACCTCTGGCCTCCACCTACCCATAGGTGTGCACAAATTTACATGGGGGTGGAGCCCCCACACTCTTTCCACTGCAGGGACGCTAGCCCCTCCTGCCCCTGTGGCCTGCTGTGGGCTGGTTCTTATTCCAACCCAGCCTCACGACTGTAGTCTGATAGGGTGACAGTTCCTCAACTCGCCTTTCCTACAACATGCTCTGTGAACTAAAACTCCCTCATTCCTGAGGCCTGGAAGTGAAATCTGGAGCTCCACCAAGCCACCCACATTCAGGCTAAGAAGGAGTAAAGCACTGGGAGATATTTTAACAGAAGAATTACGCTTGCTCAAGTACCAAATAAACATCTAGCACTTCCCAGATTTTTGTTTGTCGTTACTGGGGTTACTCGGTACCCCAAGCACTGGGGTGCCAGTAGCCTGCCTGGTGTACTGCATCTCAGAGGCAAGGACTGGAGGTACTGCAGCAGCTAGGCCCTGCCACGCTAGCCCTGTTGGGTCCCAGTGACCACTCAGACATATGTATCAGGGAGAGGTTTGTACTGGGCCTGGCAGGAAAGGGGAAGGCCTCACAAAGCCTAGGGACAGAGGCTAAGTGAGCAACAGGTTTCTGTTTGGTCCCTGGAGCAATCCAGTCAAGAGCCAGGGGTCTGGAGGGCTACTGTCGGGGTGCCTGCTCCAGGCCACTCTCTGTCCCAGTAAATAAGCCTTTGAGGGTTCCCAAGCCAGGCTCAGTTAGTGTCTCTTATTGGGGGCCCTCTCCACTGTTTCTGTTCCCAACTGCAACTGCTCCCCCAGAAGTCCCACACAGACCTGCCCCAGCTGGAGCATCCAGCTCTCGTTCCCAAACCAGAGCCCAGCCACCTCCGCGCAGGACCTTCCCCCTGACCTGGCCAGAGGCAGGGAGTGCAATGCGAAGGGGGCTGATGGGAAATGTAGTACCTGCTTAGCCAAGAGAAAGGACTGTATAGTGAGGAGGGGGCTCATGGCAGTTGTGGTGCCCTGCTTTGCAGATCCATCACACCTCTTTCTAAGCATCTTGGTTTGCTAATGAATCAGTTATTTCAATCTAAAGTGAGAGGGGTGGGGAAGAAAGGAGGGCTTAGAATTAGTGTTGACACTTAGCCTTAACTATGGAGTCCTGACGACCATTGCCTCATTCATAAGTAGGGTGACCAGATGTCCCGATTTTATAGGGACAGTCCCGATTTTGGGGTCTTTTTCTTATATAGGCGCCTATTACCCCCCACCCTCTGTCCTGATTTTTCACATTTGCTGTCTGGTCACCCTATTCATAAGCCACAGAAGCAGATGACTTAAGCTATCAAAATCCTGGTTTCATTCACGTAGTTCTAGTTACTTAAAGGGGGAGAAAAAAACCAAAATACAGAAAGACTATGATAAAACTAGGAAGAATTACCTCTAAGCAAAATTTTCATAGGGTTCTGTATGCCAGATACTTTAAGTCTAGAAAAGGAATATTTTTTTTCGTGAGAAAACATGTCATCTAGCATTATCTAGTATAAAATAAAGACTAGGTAAATCTGAGATGACCAGGATTCATGTGAACTCACGCACCAGTTGTTTAGCAACGGCATTGGATTGTTCCGTTGTCCTAGGGGAGAAGAGGTGCCAATTGTTTACACTGACCTTTTTCTATCATGTTAACTTCTACGCCCTTTTATTGAGATAGGCAGCCCATCTGCTCCTTATAAAAATACTACACCACTAACGCTGCACACAGTAATGTAGATGTGAAAACACCACATACCCATGTTCTGGAACTAGAAGAGATAATGTAACAATGTGGCAATGAGCACAGTATAAGAACCTCAGTAGGACAGAACCTTCTACTAGTTCCATCTCACGTCAGTTTTGGCAGGAGAGAGCTATAAAATAAAAACAGTATTTTCATAATGTCTTAAGCATTTAAGTCCAGATTATTAATGTTTCTAATCATGGTTGGGTGACATTTTTGGACTGAAACTTTTATTCAGTGAAAAATGCAGATTGGGTGACATCAAAACATTTAAGCATTTCAAGAATTCATGTAGATTTTGCTGAATTATTTTGTTCGGAAAAACCTGGGAAAAAATTATGAAAAAATTGAAACATTTCCTTTGGACATTTTTAGAATGGGATGTTTCAGTTTTTCAAATTCAGAACAACTTTTTGTTTATAAATTTCTGTTAAAAATAAAATTTTAAATGTTAAAAATTGAAACAAAATATTTTAGTTGACCTGAGAGAAAATGTTTTTGACATTTGATTCACTGAAAATGTTGAAAAATTTGTTTTTTGGTTCAAACCACAACAATTCTCCTCCATCCCTGATTTTTTTGGAATCGCCAGTGAATCTCTAGTTCTAATACCACTGTTCAGAGGACTAAGAAGGCATAAGTAGAGATCAGTGTTTTTTGCAAATCCAAAATAACACAAAATAAAACGAAAAAGAATGTATAAAATGAAGCACTGCTCAGATTTGGCCCAACCGTCATGACTGAGGCCTGGTCTACACTACGGGGTTAGGTCGAATTTAGCCGCATTAGGTCAATTTACAAATGACTGCGTCCACACAACCAACCCTATTCCATCGACCTAAAGAGCTCTTAAAATCGACTTCTGTACTCCTCCCCGGTGAGGGGAGTAGTGCTAAAATTGACCTTGCTGAGTCGAATTTGGGATAGTGTGGACACAAATCGATGGTATTGGCCTCCGGGAGCTATCCCAGAGTGCTCCATTGTGACCGCTCTGGACAACACTTTAAACTCTGATGCACTAGCCAGATACACAGGAAAAACCCCAGGAACTTAGCGTGGCGAGCTCAGCAGCAGAGGTGACCATGCAGTCCTCCCAGAATTGCAAACGAGCTCCAGCATGGACCGAAAGGGAGACACTGGATCTGATTGCTGTATGGGGAGAAGCATCTGTGCAGGTTGAACTCTGATCAAAAAGAAGAAATGCTAATATATATGCCAAAATCTCACAGGGCATGTTGGACAGAGGCTACAACAGGGACACACAGCAGTGCCACGTGAAAGTTAAGGAGCTCAGGTAAGCCTACGAAAAGACAAAAGAGGCAAACAGTCATTCTGGGTCAGAGCCCCATACGTGCCGCTTCTATGATCAGCTGCATGGCATTCTAGGGGGGACCCTACCACTACCCCACCATTGTCCATGGATACCTGCAAGGGGGGAGTCTCATGCAACAGGGAGGAGGATTTTGTGGATGAGGAAGAGGAGGAGGAGAATGCGCAGCAGGCAAGCGGTGAATCCGTTCTCCCTGGCAGCCAGGACCTTTTCATCACCCTGGAGCCAATATCCTCCCAAGGCGGGATCCCCAACCCTGAAGCCGGAGAAGGCATCTCTGATGAGTGCACATTTGTAACTACAGTACAGGGTTTAAAAGCAATAGTGTTTAATGTCTAATTTGCCCTGAAGAATTGGGATGCATTCGCGGCCAGTACAGCTACTGGAAAAGTCTGTTCACATGTCTGGGGCTGGAGCAGGAATCCTCCAGGGACATTTCCATGAAGCTCTCCTGGAGGTACTCTGAAAGCCTTTGCAGAAGGTTTCTGGGGAGGGCCGCCTTATTTCATCCTCCACGGTAAGACACTTTACCACACCAAGCCAGTAGCAAGTATTCTGGGATCATTGCAGCACAAAGCATGGCAGCGAATGGTCCTGGGTTTTGGTCACATTCAAGGAACATTTGGTCTATATCTTTCTGTGTCAGCCTCAGGAGAGTGATAGCATTCATGGTCACCTGGTTGAAATAGGGGAATTTTTGTAAGGGAACAGTAAAAGGACCCCATTCATGCTGGGCTGTTTGCACTTGCCTAAAAGGGAGGGATAGCTCAGTGGTTTGAGCACTGGCCTGCTAAACCCAGGGTTGTGAGCTCAGTCTTTGAGAGGGGCATTTAGGAATCTGGGGCAAAAATCTGTCTCGGGATTGGCCCTACTTTGAGCAGGGGGTTGGACTAAATGACCTCCTGAGGTCCCTTCCAACTAGGGTGACCAGATCACTGACGGGAAATATCAGGACGCGGGGGGGGGGGGGGGGGAAAGGGGGGATATCGGGACGCGTGGGGGGGGGGGACAAACAAAAAAAAAAAANGGGGGGGGGGGGGGAGGGGGGGGGGAGGGTGGTGGTGGGCGGGGGGTGGGGGGGGGGGGACAGAGCAAAAAAAAAAAAGGCTGTTTTGCAGGTGCCGGCTGCGCCGTAGCTGCTGCCCCTCCCCCCCCCAGGGCACATGCGGCACGTCCCGCCGCCCCACGGGGAAGGAGCCGCTGGAGCGAGAGGTGTGGGGCTCCGGACCCCGGCAGTGGCGGGGGAGAGGGGCTCAGGGCCATGCGAGTGGGCACATAAAGTTTATCGGCTGCGGGGGGGGGACCCCGGCCAGCTCCTCGCCCTGCCCTGTAGGGGGGTAGTGTCCCCGCCCCGTTTCTGCATGTCTCGTCGGCCGCCGCAGGCCAGATAAGGAACCGAGTCCCCCTTCCCCCCGGCTCCTCAGTTGAGCGGCATTCCTCCTCCCTCCCAGGCTTGCTGCTGGAATGCCGGCGCAAGCCTGGAGGGAGGGGGTGGTGGCCGGCTTCCAGTTCCTGCGGCTTGTGAGTACGGACACTGGGTGGGCAAGGGGGGCTGGCAAGGGGGCTGCTCCCCCGGGAGGGTGACGGGGGGGCTCAGCTGAGGAGCCAGGATGAGGGGGGAGAGGGTGACTCGGCTCCTTACCTGGCCTGTGGCAGCCGGCGCAACATGCTGGCGCGGGGCGGGGAGCCGGCCGGGGTCCCGTCCAAGCCGATAAACTTTACATGGCCACTCGTGCGGCCTCAAGCCGCTCTCCCCCGCCGTTGCTGGGGTCCGGAGCCCCCCCGTCTACCTCCTGGGGGAGCAGCCCCCTTGCCAGCCCCCCTTGCCTGCCCAGTGCCCCTACTCACCAGCTCCAGGAACTGGAAGCCGGCCACCACCCCCTCCCTCCAGGCTTGCCCTGCCATTACAGCAGCAAGCCTGGAAGGGAGGAGGAGTGCCACATGCATGGGGAAGAGGTGGGGCAGGGCGGGGATTTGGGGAGGGAGCCAATAGGGGATGGAGGGGGCGGAGTCAGGGTTTGGGGGGGGGGGGCAAGAGCCCTTCCGGGAGGGCAAAATTGCTTGTTTGTCCAGTGTCCCGACCGCACATTGGTCGGGACGCGGAACAAACAAGCAAATATCGGGACAGTCCCGATAAAATCGGGATGTCTGGTCACCCTACTTCCAACGCTGATATTCTATGATCATCCCAGAGAATAGCCACAGGGTGGGGGTAGGTGTGTGCTGCATATCCACCCAAAAACTACAGCCCCTCCTTTTAAATGTGAAACTCAACCCATTGCTTGCTCTGGGAAAGGAGAGTTTGAAAATATTCCCACATGTTATGAAGGAGTAAGAAGCCAACCCCGCATTCCAAAAAGCTTACCATGGCTGCCTGGAAACCGAATTCTGTTGTCCAGCCATGTGTGATGTGTCACCATACCGGCAGACACTGAATATAAATGGCAAAATGCGACCTTGTACCTAAAGCACATGTGCTGTCTGCTGTGAATTGCTTGATTCACTGTGAAAGAGTCTCCCTTTTGTTCTCAGAAATGTATCATCTTAAATTTTACTCTCCCTTTTTACCTCCCCACCAAATGCAAATGTTTCTATGCTCCCCCTATCATCTCTGTCCCTGAGGTTATTGCAGATTAGAAGGCAAAAAAAACCGCACTCCCAATGACATGTTTTCCGAGCTCATGCAGTCCTCCCGCACTGATAGGACACAGTTTAATGCATGGAGGCACTCAGTGGCAGAGGCCAGAAAAGAATTAAGTGAGCGCGAAGAGCGGAGACAGGACGCGATGCTGAGGTTAATGGGGGAGCAAACGGACATGATAAAGTGTCTGTTGGAGCTGCAGGAAAGCCAACAAGAGCACAGACCTCCACTGCGTCCACTGTATAACCGCATGCCCTCCTCCCCAAAGTTCCATAGCCTCCTCACCCAGATGCCCAAGAACGCAGGGGAGGCTCCGTGCACCAGCCACTCCACTCCAGAGGATGGGCCAAAGCAACAGAAGGCTGTCATTCAAACAGTTTGATTTTTAGTCTGGCTACAATAAACAATGTGGCCTTGTCCTTCCCTCCTCCCACATCCCACCTGGTTATCTTGTCCATTATTTCATTTTTATTTAATTAATAAAGAAAGAATGCATATTTTCAAAACAATAGTTACTTTATTTTGAAGGGGGGAGGGTGGTTATCTTACAGGGAATTAAAATCAACAAAGGGGGCGGGTTTGCATCAAGGAGAAATACATACAACTGTCACACCAAAGCCTGGCCAGTCATGAAACTGGTTTTCAAAGCCTCTCTGATGCGCCGCACACCTTGCTGTGCTCTTCTAATCGCCCTGGTGTCTGGCTGCTCAAAATCGGACGCCAGGCGATTTGCCTCAATCTCCCACCCCGCCATAAACATCTCCCCCATACTCTCACAGATATTATGGAGAACACAGCAAGCAGCAACAACACTGGGAATGTTGGTTGTGCTGAGGTCTGATCTAGTCAGCAAACAGCGCCAGTGAGCTTTTAAACATCCAAAGGCACATTCTACCACCATTCTTCAGTTGCTCAGCCTATAGTTGTACTGCTCCTTACTACTGTCCAGGCTGCCTGTGTATGGCTTCATGAGCCATGGAAGCAAGGGGTAGGCTGGGTCCCCAAGGATAACTATTGGCATTTCAATGTCCCCAACGGTAATTTTCTGGTCTGGGAAGTAAGTTCCTTCTTGCAGCTGCTCGAACAGCCCGGAGTTCCTAAATATGCGAACGTCATGCACCTTTCCTGGCCATCCCACGTTGAGGTCGGTGAAACATCCCTTGTGATCCACCAGTGCTTGCAGCATCATTGAGAAGTACCCCTTGCGGTTCACGTACTGGTTAGCAAGGTGGTCTGGTGCCAAGATGGAGATATGCACCACAGTTAGGGAGCCCCATTGCAGCAAAGCCATCCACTATGGCCTGCACATTTCCCAGAGTCACTACCCTTGATAATAGAACGTCAATGATTGCATTGGCTACTTGGATCATAGCAGCCCCCACAGTAGACTTGCCCACTCTAAATTGATTCCCAACTGACCGATAGCAGTCAGGTGTTGCAAGCTTCCACACGGCTATCACCTCTCGCTTCTCAACTGTCAGGGCAGCTCTCATCTTGGTATTACTGTGCTTCAGGCTGGGGGAAAGCAACTCACAGAGTTCCAGGAAAGTGTCCTTATGCATGCGAAAGTTTCGCAGACACTGTGAATCATCCCAGACTTGCAATACTATGCGGTCCCACCAGTCTGTGCTTGTTTGCCTGGCCCAGAATCTGCGTTCCACTGTATCAACCAGCACCACTGCCGCCATGATGTCCTAATTGCCACGGCCCGTGCTTTCAGGAATGTCTGTGTCCATGTCCTCATCAAAATCCTCCTTGTGCTGGCATCTCTGAGCCCAGGATACTCCAGGATAATGCGCGAGGTGTTTACAATGCTCACAACAGCAGTGGTGATGGTGAGCTGAGCAGGCTCCATGCTTGCCGTGGTATGGTGTCTGCATGGGTAACCCAGGAAAGAAGGCACAAAACGATTGTCTGCCATGGCTTTCATGGAGGGAGGGGCGACTGACGACATGTACCCAAAACCACCCATGGTAATGTTTTTGCCCCATCAGGCATTGGGAGCTTAACACAGAATTCCAATGGGCCAGCGGAGACTGCAGGAACTGTGGGATAGCTAACCACAGTGCACCACTCTGTAAATCGATGCTAGCCGCGGTAGTGAGGACGCACTCCGCCGACTTAATGCACTTAGTGGGGACATACACAACTGACTCTATAAAATCGACCTACTTTCATAGTGTAGACATACCCTGAGTGGAGGAGGGCCAAACTTGAATGTGTGGCTTGCAACCTGGTGCATGGGGTTGCAGTTCCAATGATGAAGGACCAGCATGGGGAATTGGGCCCTGCCCTGGAGGACAAGATCTGTGACTGCAGGCTCTCTCTGCAATGCCCACCCCCTCTGGACCTCCCCTCTTCACCAGGCCAGGCAGGCTTGCTGTGCAGCGCCCTCCCAGCCCCAGGGGCAGGATCCAACTCCCCCACTCATTAGGGGGGATAAAACAAAATGACAAAAAAGACAAAATGCGAGGAGCTGTGATGGGGCTGAAGTAGGATGACCAGATGTCCCGATTTGGGGGTCTTTTTCTTATATAGGCTCCTATTACCCCCCCCCCCCCCAAGGTCTGATTTTTCACACTTGCTGTCTGGTCACCCTAGGCTGAAGACTTTCATTAGCAAGGGGTGCTGCAGGTCAAGATTGATATGCCGGCAAAGCAGAGGGCAACACCACTGAAATGACAGGGTCTGTCTAATGAACAATGTATTTCCCTTGCAGTGTATAAGGTGAACGCACACTCTACTACCACATTTGCAAGAGGTTAGAGATTAGCAAGAGGATCCAGTAACACAAAATGAAGTGGGAAGCATACATTTTACAACCTTCTGACTTTATTGCTTCTGCCAATTGTATGGGACATTTTCATATCCCGCGCCCCTCCATTTCTGGTACCAATTATAGCTCAAAACAGGGAGGAGGGGACTGCATGGTGAGAGGTGTGTTTTTTTTAGTGCTGTTGAAAAGTGCTGGGCTGGTAGCTCTGGAGAAGGAAAGTCTGGGCATTGACAGTAGGGGAGAGCACAGGAATCAGTGCCAGTTTCCCTATGCTACTTTGCCAATATTACCTAGACCATTCCCTAGAGGAGCCAGCTCCAGGAGTGAGGCCAGCTCCATTTCTGTAGCCACCAAGAACTCAGTGTCTCTGCTGACCATACCCACAAAGGTAACAAGGCCAAACCTGAGCTCATGGAGTCATGTGATTATGTGAAACTCTCAGTTTTCATTGAAAAGAAAGCAACAGAGGGTCCTGTAGCACCTTTGAGACTAACAGAAGTATTGGGAGCATAAGCTTTCGTGGGTAAGAACCTCACTTCTTCAGATGCAAGTAATGGAAATCTCCAGAGGCAGGTATAAATCAATATGGAGATAACGAGGTTAGTTCAATCAGGGAGGGTGAGGTGCTCTGCTAGCAGTTGAGGTGTGAACACCAAGGGAGGAGAAACTGCTTCTGTAGTTGGATAGCCATTCACAGTCTTTGTTTAATCCTGATCTGATGGTGTCAAATTTGCAAATGAACTGGAGCTCAGCAGTTTCTCTTTGGAGTCTGGTCCTGAAGTTTTTTTGCTGTAAGATGGCTACCTTTACATCTGCTATTGTGTGGCCAGGGAGGTTGAAGTGTTCTCCTACAGGTTTTTGTATATTGCCATTCCTGATATCTGACTTGTGTCCATTTATCCTCTTGCGTAGTGACTGTCCAGTTTGGCCAATGTACATAGCAGAGGGGCATTGCTGGCATATGATGGCATATATAACATTGGTGGACGTGCAGGTGAATGAGCCGGTGATGTTGTAGCTGATCTGGCTAGGTCCTGTGATGGTGTTGCTGGTGTAGATATGTGGGCAGAGTTGGCATCGAGGTTTGTTGCATGGGTTGGTTCCTGAGTTAGAGTTGTTATGGTGCG
>NC_048306.1:50648569-50860479 GCF_013100865.1 Trachemys scripta elegans | reverse complement strand
CCCCCCGCCCCTGCAGCCTCTGTGCCCCCTGCTCCCCACTCGCCCTGCAGCCTCTACACCCCCCCACCCCTGCAGCCTCTGTGCCCCCTGCTCCCCACTCACCCTGCAGCCTCTGCACCCCCCCGCCCCTGCAGCCTCTGTGCCCCCTGCTCCCCACTCGCCCTGCAGCCTCTACACACACACACCCCGCCGCTGCCTGCCCTGCTCCCCCCGCTCACCAGGCAGAGGGAGAAATGCAGGCTCCACGTGGACTCAAACACTTCCGTGCTGCTCTGTGGGGGAGGAGGGAGCAAGGGAGGGGGAGGGACTCTGGCTGCTAGAGGCCCTAGTGGCTGCAAGCATGTTTCAATCAGGCCAGGCGTCCAATCAGCCACGCCGCACTCCGCAGGAGGGGAAGGGGGAAATCCCGGACATTTCTACTTCATTAGAAATCTCCCCCGGACGGCCATTTAAGGCTAAAAAAGCTGGACATGTCCGGCCACCTCTGCCTCCTGGAACCACAGCTCTCTGAGCCTTAGCACACCTGTCTCTTGCCGTGGGCCCCCACAGGGAGTGTCCTGGGCCTCCTCTCCTCTCATTCGTCCTTTGTTCTTAATTGGCTGGAACCGGCTAGTCAGCTCACCAGTTGCTGGGGACCGCCCCGGCAGGGGACTGAGGAGCCAGGGCAGGGCAGCCCCAGGGGGAGCGGAGCCCCGGAGAGTGGGATGTGGGCTCCGCACGGCAGTGCCCCGCCCTCTATGGCCCCGCTGCTGCTGTTGCTTCTGGCCGCCCTGCCGCAGTCCCTGGGATGCTCAGGCCACTTCGCCCAGCCCCGGCTGCGGCGCTGGGGGGCAGCCACCCTGCAGGCGGCTCCGTGTGCTCCGCGGGGCGGCACCCTGCCCAAGTGTCCCCCGCTCGGAGCCTGCCCGGTCCAGCCACAAGGTATGGGCTCTGCTCCTCTGCGGCACGAACCGCAGCGGCCCCAGGATGCCCCCTGCGCACGATGCACTGCTGCTGCCAGGGTCATCTCTAGGCTTTTGCCGCCCAAAGCGAAAAAGAAAAAAAAGAAAAAAGGTTGGCGGAATGCCGCCCCTGAAAACGTGCTGCCCCAAGCACGTGCTTGGTTTGCTGGTGCCTAGAGCCGGCCCTGTCCTCTGTAACAACAAACTCCCTCTCCCATCACCTCATTAAACCAGTAACACCCAGGGAAACTGTGTCCCACCCCCTCTGCATGCAAACCATTGAAAAAAACAAGAAAATCCTCTATTCTGTCACATCCTCAAAAATCCTTAATGTCTTTATTCTCACAGCAGCCCCATGGGGTAGGTCACTGCTATTATCCCTAACTAGGGCACAGAAAGACTAAGGATATGTTCACACTGAAGCTGGGAGTGCGCTTCCTAACATGGCTAGATAAACAGCTTAGCTTTGCCTGAAATAGAGAGCTAAGCTGTGTTTACACTACCCCACTGTCAGGGGGCTGGGAAAAAACCCACAACCTGAGCAACGTAAGTTTCACAGGCATAAGTGGTAGTGTACACAGTGCTATGTCAGCGGGAGAGCTCTCTTTTGTTGGCATAGCGTGTCTACATGAGTGATTTTACAGCAGCACAGCTGCAGGGGTGGCATGGGATGTGGCTCGAGCTAGCCACCAAAGTACATACCCAGCGGATCCCCAGCTACATTGATATTTTGAACACACTAGCTTGAGTGCACGTGTCTGTCCATCCGTGCTGGGAAAAACGTTCCCAGATGCAGTGTAGACCCACTCTAAGCAACTTGCCCAAAGTTACACAGGAAGTCTGTGCAGAACAGGGACTTTTGCTTCTCTACAGTGGAGAGGGGACAATAGAGGAGATTGGATGGAAGCAACAAAGATCCCAAAAAAGTAGATAAATCGCATAATCTATGGCACGTTTGTTCCCCATGACAAACTCTACCTTATTTGTGGCAAATCAGAACCTGCTCTGAGCTGTGCCAATTGGACGTTGTCCAAGATCTACAAGAGAGCATTCTGGGGTTCCATTATTTGATCATCCACTGTCTGCCAGCACATTCCTGCCTCCTCCCGCTCAAAAGAAGAGATTTTTATTGCTTCACTAGTTAATTTTCTCTCTCTTGGGAAAGTCTTGCTCCTGTCCTATGTGTGATAAGAGCTGTAAAATTCATATGGAGACTAAAGAAGTCTAATTACAGCAATTAGCATTACTAATTTTATTTCAGCTATAATCTTAAATCAGCGTACAAACAGATATTCACACTATCAATCACTGGGTTCCACATTTAATGGAGAAAAGGGGGAAATGAGCCTGCATTGGTCTGGCTGGCAGGCAGGGCTGGGCTAATCACTCCCCTTTCACCTCTGGAGTCATGATTTCAAACTCAAGCCGCACAAGTGCAACGAGTTGTGTCTTCTCACCCTAGTTCCAAGAAGATTAGACATTATCCCCACTGTTTGGAGCAACTGGCAATTCCTGTTTGGAAGAGGCCCAACATTAGAAGCCCAGGCTATTCCACAATTGGAGCGAGATGCTGTGACGTTACACTCCATATTCTTTACGGAAATATACTTCTGATATGGATATATTTTATGCAAAATGGGTCATGTGAGATATCATTGAAAAGGTTATGATTTATTGAATGTGATTATCCAATTTGTATGCATATATCATTTCTGTATCTAAAGTTAGGAATATGGACTATATAACAATTACAACTGGGTGTGTATTGGGAAGACAGCCACCAAACAACAGGCCATCAGATTTGATGGATGTACCTATTGGGATCCAGGAGTGGGCGGGCGTAAGGCCACCCACTACTAAAGGAACCCCCCCCCCAGCCTAAGGGGAGGATCTACAAGACCCGGAAACCAACTAAGTTCAGGGGACAACTAATGTAATAACAGGGACAGGAGTGTGGTCAAAGGGTCAAAAGAAGGGAACCTGATGGGGACACGGAGCAGAGAACCCCAGACAGCACCCACTGCTCCTCAAAGGCGTCGCCATGGATAGCGAGTGCGTAAATAAGAAGGTGAGGGGAAAAGTGCAGCCAGAAATGCAACATAATATTGGTGAGGAGCCGGTATGGGGCTGCAACCTGGCGCACTCCAGGTAAACGTGCGCCAGGGTCTCCCTCACACTGCAGAAGGAGCAGGTGTCTGGGACATGGGTAAACCGCACCAAGTACACACCTGTGCTCACGGCCCTATGAAGGAGCCGCCAGCTGATAGATTTGATGGATGTACCTATTGGGCTTCAGGAAGTGCTAAAGGGTCCTCCCCCAGCCTAAGGGGAGGATCCACAGGGCCTGAAACTCAAATAATTACGGGGGACAACTAATGTAAAAACAGGGACAGGAGTGTGGTCAAAGGGTCAAAAGAAGGGAACCTGATGGGGACACCGAGCAGAGAACCCCAGACAGCACTCACTGCTCTTCAAAGGCGTCAAGGGAGCCAGTGGACGCCACCCAGAGGAACTCTGCCCGGATACGTGAACGGACAGAGGATCGGAAACAGGCCCCACAGCCACAGGAACCTCCATCGGCCAACCTCCTCTCCCTGGTTTTATAGATGGCCTGTTTAGCCAGTGCCAAGAGGAAGTTGACCAGGAGGTCCCGTGACTTTGTGGGGCCACGGATAGGGAGTGCATAAATGAGAAGGTGAGGGGAAAAGTGTAACCAAAAACGTAACATAATGTCGGTGAGGAGCCGGTGTAGGGGCTGTAACCTGGCACACTCTAAGTAAACGTGAGCCAGGGTCTCCCTCACGCTGCAGAAGGAGCAGGTGTCTGGGACATGGGTAAACCGCGCCAAGTACACACCTGTGCTCACGGCCCTATGAAGGAGCTGCCAGCTGATAGATTTGATGGATGTAGCGGGGTGGTTACCCGCTCCTGCCCTGAGGGGTTTAAAAAGCCCTGGAGGAGGGCTGTGGAAGGGCAAGAGGCCTGGGCTGATTGGGAGGAAGCAGGCTCAGCTGGGGCCATGCCCAAATCAGGGCCCAACTGGCCCTATAAAGGCTTGAGCCAGGAGTTCCAGCAGACAGTCTCTCTCAGACTGGAGAGGGAGACAGGCCTGGCTGCTGGGGAACTCACCTAGGGGACCTAGAGTGAGGCAGGGCTAGGGAAAGGCCTTAGGAGCTCAAAAGCCCTAGGCCAGCAACTCCCCAGGCTGCAGGGCCTAGTTCTAGGCCTACCTAGGTATTGGGCTTGCAGAGGGGCTGCCAGAGGGTGGGTAAAGGCAGCCAGTCCAAACCCCTTGTTGCCTGTGATGATCGGCTGATAGACTGCAGTCCGCCCCAGGGCACGGGGGCTAAACAGAGACTGGCAGTAGCCATGACTGAGGTGATGTAGGGATAGTGGGTGGGGGTTCCCTGGGGAGGGGAGACCCTAAGACTGAGGGGTTACTGCCAGGAGGCAGCGCCCCAGATAACAGGGCACCGGGTCTGGGAGGGATACGGGGGCCAAGCGATAGCTGGACACCAGCCTGCAGAGGGCGCTCCAACAGCTGGATGAGCTAATTCCTGAGAAGACCAGCAGGAGGCATTGCAGGGGTGAGTCCTGCACACTTACAATGGGCCATTAGGAAGAAACAACAAGACTGTGAAGATACTAATCTCGTTTCTTCCTGGGAGGAGTCCTGGGACGTAACTGTGACACTACTAAATCAGGTGGTCTTGTCACCTGATTCTAAACATTACCTTGGACTTCTTGGAACTCTACACTAAAAGTTCATAGGGGTGTTAAGTTTGGGAAACAAAAGATTCCCACCATATGTAAATCTTATTTAAGGGTGGGGAGGAAGGCAAACATGACTTTCCAAGAAAAAGGACTGCGGAAAGAATCTGAAGGGACAAAGGAACTAACCTGAAGGGAAAGGCAGGGGTGAGTCCAAACTGAGACAGGAAGAAGAATAACTGGAATTCTGAGTTACAGAAACTCTGCATCCTGCCTAATTCAACATTTAGGGTTAGAGATTACATTATGTAACCTGTTTCTTTAGTGAATCAAGCTTAGTTTGCGTGTTTCATTTTATTTGCTTAGTAATCTGCTTTGTTCTGTTTGCTATCCCTTATAATCACTTAAAATCTGCATTTTATAGTTAATTTTTTTTGTTTATTATTGAACCCAGTTTGTGCAATTTCTAACTGGGGGGCGGGCAAGAAGGTGTGCATCTCTTTCTTCACATTGAGGAAGAGGGCAAATTTTTATGAGCTTGCACTGTGCAGATTTTTCTATACTGTGCAAGACAATATACCTTTGGGTTTATCTCCCAAAAGGGGTGTGCATGTGAGTGCTGGGTGAGTCATCTCACACAGAGCTGACTTCAGTCTGTGTCTGCAGTTGGGTGTGGCCCTACCTGTGTGTGTCTGCTGCAAGAGGCCAGATAGCCTAATTCAGCAAAACAGGAAGCGGGAATCCAGGCTGATGGAGCAGGAGAGGCTCAGTTAAACCCCAGTACATCAGATAGCATCCCGGATGGGGGGGGGTCCAACCCATCACAGATGTATTGCTGTCTGTGTGGGCACCCTGGACTCGATTAGCAGGTGTTGTAGCAAGTCATGAGTGAGGTAGCGCTGTGGAGAGCAGGGAGAGCATGCAGAAAGCATCTTTATGCTATGCCTGGCCTGAAGTAGTCTTATTTTCATGAGCCCTTAATTCAACAAAAAAGTCTGAGCAAGATAAGCCATGAAGAGGAAGAGATGGGAAGAGAAAAGAATGCAAAGCACTTGGTCCAGCTGCTACTCACAGAACCACGATGGACAACCATGTATAGGATCCATCTCTCCATGCTTGCCTGCCTAGTGGAGATTCTAGGTTTGGTCTTGTAAGAAGGGCGAAGATGCTGACTACTCTGCTATCTCACACCGATCCTCTTAATGGGCAAGAAAAGAAATGAGGTTAATGCTAGTCTGGAACAGACCAGATGTTCAGCCTTCCATTCAGATGATAAAAAACAACAACATTAAAATGGCCAGGGTGTTTGATGGCATCAGATTCCAGGGGAAGATGGGGACAAATGAGGATAGAGCTAACACAATCCAGGCTCAAGGGTCAGACATGACATGATGAGAAGATACCGTGTCAATCAGATTTGTAGGCAGGTATTGACCATTCCATTTTCTTATTGTTGATGAGTCTTATTACTGAGGTGTCCCTTCATCGTCTTGTTGGGGCTGAAGGGTAGTGGATAGATTGTCTTAAATAATGCTGATTCAAACCTGTTGGCAATGAGTTTTTTCACCAATAATAAGAACGGCTAACCAGTATTAGTTGTCTTGAAGCTCAGTGAAGATGTGGCGTTCTAAAGCAGGGGTTCTCAACACTTTCATGGCATTGACCACATCTAAACAGATTCTCTTGTTGACCACTTCCCTTTGCCTCTAGGATCACATTCCTCTGCTCTCGTTCATGATCACAGAAAATTCCTGTGGAAGTTCCAGCAATGGTTGTGTCACCCTGGCTGGAGTGGCTCACGACCATGAGTGCAGACCTCAGGGCGGACTGTCAGAAAGCAGAGCAGACACCCCCAGCTAGTGGTGTATTCTATAATTAGCCGTCACCCACCCTGTAACAAATGTGAACTCCTGGATCACTGTAACAGTCTCACCATGGAGTCACAGACAGTCCCCTTGGACTCTCCAATCTATCTTGTCACCCAGCCTAGCTGGACTTAGTGAGAAATGGTCCTTTACACCAAAAATTGCAAAATGTTCAGGTTGTTTCCAGTCTCAAGAGACCAGTCACTTACCTCAGATTAATTGGTACCCTAGATTTCACACCAAAGACAACGCCTGTAGTCAATCCTGTAATAAACTATCAAAAGGTGTATTAACTAGGAAAAAGAAGTGAGAGTTATTTACAGGTTAAAGCAAGCAAACATATACACACCAATGAGTTGCCATATATGGTTCCTAAAGGTGAAAGAGATGTAGCAATCTGTCCATTCAAAATATCTTTCAGGATGGACCCAGACTGGCCCTGGGGACCTTTGCTCTAGTTTTGTGTTGTCTCTGGCCCTGTGAGAGTTCAAACAGCAAAGAGATAAAAAATGTTCTTGTGATCCTGTTTAATCTTTTACATTTGGCCTTCCAGTCCATAAGACGAGCTCCTTTGCACATAGCGTTTCCAAGGTGGTAATAGGGCCATTCACCAATCCTTTGTATTGTGATGTTCCTTAATGCCCTGTTTAATCTTGATAGGCCTTCTGAATGGATGGGGATGAGGATTCCCGTGCCCGGTTTCACAAGTTCAGAGCAAGCATTTTCAAAGTTATAAAGCAAAACTTGCATATTTCCTTGTAGCATGCAATACAGACATGACAAATGTGATTAATACATGCAGCAACTTACAAGCATTTCATAGAGTCTAAACACTAAATATATTCTTATAAAAGACTAATACCTATTTTGAACAAAACTAACATACAGGTGAGCTGGTTTGGTTTCCAGCTACGAGTCTGTCAGTTCTTAGCTAACACCTGCGGCCTTGGCCAGAGCTGGCACTTGGTTTACCAGCATCCCAGGCTGATCTGGAGCAGCAATATTAAGAAAGGGTTTAGGCTAGACAGCCCAACCCTTACTCATGCTGATGAGCACATACTAAAACACAAGTCGTCCCGCTGACTTCAGATGGAAGGACCTAGTCAATGTAGGTCATCTATTGCAGTTTGATAGCTGGATACAAGGATACACCGCCACTGTTTGACCTGCCAGCTCTCTGCAGACCCCTAGGAACAGCTCTGAGGATATCAGTTGTCCATGGATCACAGTTTGAGCACTACTGATCTCTCCTAGTTTTACTGAACTTCAGACTTTTTCTGTTGGCTAAACCCTGCTTTCCTTACCTAGCACATAATCAAGCAAAAGTTCCAAGCCAAGCAAAGACTGAGGATCTGATCTTGCAACTCTCAACCTGTTGAATATTTGTTATTCGTGCTAATAGTCCCATTGACTACAATGGGGCTACTCACAAGAGTTCAGATTTACAGGGTCGGCCCTTGAGTAAGGATGGCAGGATTAGGTCTTATACACTGCACTTCGCAGCTAGCAAGTTGTGCTGTGTAGTTTGAGAGTGTCCTCCTTTCTCTTGCTCTAAAACTTCTGCTAGTGTCACTAGAACAATATGCAAATATTCCACAACAAACAGAGAACAGATCAGAATGCCACATAGACATAATGCCGAAGGTAAAAAATCTCCCGTCTCCCTGTAACGAATCCAGCTCTTTGTTTCCACAAGAAAGTAGGATGCTGGGTAGGAAGCAGTGGAAGTTTGACACTGTTGCAAGGAAGACAGGACCCGCTCTGTGAAATAGATACTGTCCAGCACACTCAGCTCAGTTTGGTAATCTAGGGCATTGCAGGTGGTTATTTTCATAAGCGGGAACACACCCTCCCCTCCTCTCTTCCCCCCCCCCCCCCGCCCCCCAGGGCTGAGCAGCAAGCCCTGGAAATTAGCAGCCTTCACAGCTCAGAGCATAAGGATATGCTCTGTGAAATCCTCATTTTATAATGCGGCAGCAGCAGGCAGAGCTGTCACCCAATTGCTGGAGCAAACCCCGTCACCTCCATGCCAGCCATTAACTGACCTGGATGGTTTATTAACTGCTGCATCCTCTTCCTATTCTGGAGTGATTGATTCCTGTTCAATACAGTGGTTCTTAAGAACTGTAGAGGGGAAACAAAATGCATTCACCAGTGCTATCACTGGTACAGGCTTTTTAGGCAAATGCAAGTAAACACAAAAATCCAGGTAAAACCCAGACCTCCACGCTCCTTTTCTTTCCCCGCATTGCAAACAAACAAACTGAAAAGAGCAAAATGCTTCTAAGGCTGGTATTTTATTTCTTGCGTAATGATTTTGTTTGAGACATATGCCCAGGCCTTCTGAGTAAATAGTGTCTGTGCTCCCAGGGCCTCTGCACGCTGCACTTGATTGTATGAGCCACACGGCAGGGCTCGGGCGCAACAGACGCCTGGCTTGCTCAGATTAGGTGGGAAAACCGAGCTGTTCAATATGCTGAGATGGCCTGGACATTTCCCACAGGGAATCCCTTTTAGATCTGCATGAATGGAGATCAGGCATCCTGGCAGGAGGGAAGGATGAAGAGACAATGTGTAAATAATGCTGACGAGTTAAATGGGGCTCAGTCTGAATGTTACCAACAAGGATCCCAATCCTACAAATTGATTCATGGGAGCAGGTCTCTGAGAATCCTCCCTGAGCTTTCATAGGACTGGCGGGAGGGACAACATACAGGCCCTGACCCTGAGCCCAGGTCACTTCTCCTTCCCTGGCCAACTCCCTCCCCCCATGCAGATCCCAGGACATATCCCTATCTGGTACAGGGAAAGAGAGCTGACTTCCCTGTCCATTCAGGACAGGCAGATACATGCATGAGACCCACCATCTTGGCCAGCACTGGGGATTGAACCAGAGACCTCCAAAGCTAAATGCAGGAGTCTCTACAGCTTAAACTAGAAAACCAACCTCTCAAACCAAGCAGTACAACAGATTCACATCTTCTATGCATGGGTCACAGAGGGGCTAGGTAATACTAGGGTTACCATATTTTAATTTTAAAAAAGGAGGGCACTCCAGCCCCGCCCCAACTCTGCCCCTTCCCCGCAGACCCAGCCCCGCCCCAACCGCTCCCCTGCCCCACCCCTGCCCCTTCCCCAAAGTCCCCGCCCCAACTCTGCCCCCTCCCCTGAACGCTCCACCCCCCTGCTCCTCCCCCTCCCCTGCTTCCCGCGAATCAAATGTTCGCGGGAAGCCTGAAACAGGGAGGCAGCAGGTAAGCTGGGGCTGGGCGCGGCCCAGTCCGGCCCCCACAGCCGAGTGGCTCCCTGTGGCGGCCGGCCAACCCAGGCCAAGAGGCTCTGGCCCCGGCGTCTCCCGCCCCAGCAGCCCCGGCCGAGCACCCCGGCCCCAGGCTCCCGCCCGGACCCAAGACCCACGCCCCTCCCTCCCTATTTTCCTGGACATGTCCGGCTTTTTGGGATTTCCTCCCGAACGGGGATTTGAGGCCCAAAAAGCCAGACATGTCCGGGAAAATCCGGACATATACACCCTGACCAGTGAGTTACACATGCAGGATAGTCTCCTGTGAGCAAGGGTTTAAGGGGTACAATCAATCCCAGTAGAATTATTTAGCCTGCAAAGGGGAAGAGTAAGAAGGGAGTTAACTGAAGTATAAAACTCAGACAGCATTGCAGTTAAAGCCAAGCCAGTGTTTTGTATTACCCTGCCCTACAATTTAATGTGTAAACAAAGGGTGCTTGGTCAAAATAGGAGGCCATAAATTAGAGACAAATAAAATAAAAACACACTCTAACACTGCCCAGTTGCCTATGGAATCCACTGCCACAAGTGAGACACACACCAGCGTAACAGGCTTTTTAAAGGACTGGATAATTTTATGAGCATTAATAACATTTGCAGCTATGCAAGCAAATAAAATTTTACAGGAGTAATCAAACTTCATGCTTCACTGTGAAAGCTGATTACCGGTGAGTGTGGGGAAGGAATTTACACTCGGGGGTTGCAGCACTGCACAACTAGCCAATTGTAGTAGGGGAGATTTTTATTGTTGTTGCTGCTATTATTTTCTCCTTCTAAAAGATGAGCTATTGGCCACTGCCAGAGAGCCTGATCTTGTAACATGGAAGTCAACAGGAGTTTTGACATTGGCTTCATTAGGTCTAAGGATTGACTATAGAGACTTCATTCTGGAATAAATCTGAACAGAACATTGCTCTAATCTAGCAGGAGAGTCACTATGGGTATGTCTACACTTAAAATGTTACGGCGGCATAGCTGCACCACCACAGTGCTTCAGTGTAGACACTACCTACACCCACAGGGGGGATTGTCCCATTGCCATAGGTAATCCACACCCCTGAGAAACGGCAGAATTTTTCTGTCAATCTAGCACAGTCTACACCATGGCTTAGGTTGAGTTAACTATGCCACTCAGGGGTGTTGATTTTTCAACCCCTGAGAGATGTAGTTATGCCACCCTAATTTTCAAGTATAGACCAGGCCTATGTCCTATATCCTGGAGAACAGGTTCGTGCTGAACCCAGACTTTGGTTGTAGAATCATGGGTTCCATATTCAGTCTCTGTCCTTCATTTCCATATCAAATGTACTGACTTGACTAGTGAGAAAATAGCTCTTTGTTGGGTTTTTTTTTAATCTCATGTCCACACTGTAAATGCACCCTGATATTTAAAAGTCAAGCCAGGTTCCTTACCAATTAGAAGCTACCTAACAGTTTATGTATACTGCAAGAGGAAGATGAGAGCCCATCTAAGTATTTCTGATGCTTGATCCTGAAGGACACTAATACCACAGTAATTAATGGGTTAACCCAACAATATGCAAACTACTTTGGAAAGCTGTTCAGCAAAGAAAGGTTTTGTTCCTATGTCTACACCTCCAGTAGAGAGAATTCACATACAGTGCAGGCAGCTGGGGAGCAGGTTCAAGGAACCACCAAACATAGCAGAAGAGCTACAATGACCCCATTGTTTCAAAGTAACCGGCACATGGGTTTACAAATCAGAACGCAAAGGGATGAAAGGGATTTACTTATCTTGCCAGACCCTGGGTGGGAGAACACAAAAGGAGCTATGAGGCTTGAAATCAAGCAGCAGAGACTCTTTCCAAGAGCCACTACTACCCAATAAAGCCAACGTTAATGTACAAACAAAAAGCTGGACTAGGTTAGCGAAACATCTGCGCAGGTCTTTTCATGGGTTCACTGCAGTTAGAGTCACAGCTGTGTCTGGTACCTCCCAGGGTCTGGAGCCTGAATACAAACCCCAGACCATAGACATGGGAACTAGGGGAGCGGGGGATGCTGTAGCACCCCCAGGTTTTACATGGGACTCTGCTCCTGGTCCCGTGCTTAGAGCTCCTCACCCACCCCCACCTGCGGCCCCAGCCTCGGCCCCCTTACCGCATCCCCCCTCTCCCAGATCCATGGCCCTGCTCCCAGCTCCAGCTCTGGGGGTAGCAGGGGTCATGGACAGGGATAAGGGGGGATGCAGCATCCCCACTCTAAAAAGTGTTCCAGCACCACTGCCTCAGACCTTTCCCATCCGTTCATCCACCAAGTTTTACAGCCACACCTATCACCATGGAACTGAAAGCCTTAGAAATCTAAATCATCCTAGTGGGTGGTTTTCACTCAGGCCTGAACTGCTGCTGTTTCCCTTTCTGCCCACCTGGCACCTCTTCACTGAGCCGTAAGGTTCTCGTGTGGGCCAGGACCTAGTGCACCGGGTACTGGGGCATAGGCAGGGGGCTCTTTGGGGATTTCTTGACTCCAATTTTCCCCCAGCCCCATCTCTCTCAGAAGGCAGCTAGGCCCTTTGCTTAGTTCTTGCTGACATGAACAGCATTAGTGGGGGAAACTTTAATCAGCACTAAAACACTCTGACATTTCATTTGGCTCTTTCCCGTATTTGTATTTCTCATGCCTTCAAATCCACACATTTTCACCCAGTAACTATAACCAAAATTGTTCAGCTCAAAGGACCAGATCCTCAGCTAGTCTAAATCGGTGTGTTGCAATGACTGCAATGAAGCTGCGCTGATTTACGCCAGCCGGGGATTTGACCCATTAACTCCACTGGAGCGATGCCAGTTTACACCAGCTGTGGAGCTTGTTCCTCATCTCAATGCCCAGAAGATAATTCTGCTTCACACATGTGCCTGGTCTCCATGTCTGTGACACTAGGACTCGGGATAGAATAATAATTTTTTTGATAATGTACCCCTTGCAAAAGAACTCAGGGTGCTGAACAACCACTCTGGGAACGATTTCTCATTCATTAATAAGAGGACAGGAGGGAAAAAAAGTAAAGGGACTAGATTTTCCAATGCCCCTTTTCTGAAAATGCAGCTGTATTGTAAGTGGAAAGGCCAGTCCCCTCCCGCACCCCCCCACACAATATCATGTTTGGAGATCCACTTTGGAACACGTTGTGACATTACCATAAACTGCAGTTGAGAATCTCACAGAATTTCAGTCCATTTTTTTCCTACTGATGCTCCCCAGTTGAAGTCTCTCCTTAGAAATGGGGAGGCTTTTGGCCTGGAACATTCCACTGAGGCACAGTATGTCCCAGTGAAGCAGTAACTCTCCATGTCAGGAGAGGCAAGTGCCTCATTTGTAGTCACCAGGAAAGAAGGGGTCGGGGGAAAGCACTGGAGAGGCAAGACTGTCCACTGGTTAGGAAACTAACCTAGGTTTTAAGAGACCTGGTTCACATCCCTGCTCTGTTTCCTGTGTGACCTTAGGCAAGTCCCTTAGGCCTTGTCTTCTCTTACTGGAGGGTCCGGCGGCACGCAATCGATGTTCTGGGATCGATCCCGGAAGTGCTCGCAGTCGGAGCCTTCCTGCCGCGTCTGGACCGCGGTAAGTTCGGACTAAGGTACTTCGAATTCAGCTACGTTATTAACGTAGCTGAATTTGCGTACCTTAGTCCGAAGTGGGGACTTAGTGGGGACCAGGCCTTAGGTCTCTCTAGCCCAGATCCTCAAAGGTACATATGTACCTAACTCTTGTTGACTGTAATGGGAGTTAAGCACCTATATACCTTTGAGGATCTGGGCCTCTGTACCTTAGTTCCCCACCTACAAAACAGGGAGAAAGATAGTCCTACAATGCAAGGGACTTGTAAGGGTCATTGGCCAATGTTTGCAACAGTCAACATAAAACTGAAGCATAACATTTGTGTTACCAGATTTGCCTTTTACTTTGAGGTATGCTCATTTATTAGGATTACTCTTCTGGGGAGCATGGTGGTTCTGTAATTCTATCAATGTATTGCTTGTGTCACTTGTGTTCTTATAGGGAATTCTACTTCTCCCTTCTGCAAGTTCCCTTCCAATGGAGTTATCTTGCAGGACCTAGGTTCCCCAGGGCTGGGTTCTTCCAGCCCCAGGATCAGATGAACCCACACACAAACACATTAACAGCACTCCCCTTATATGTCCCTGGACTCAGTAGGCTGGGTCGAGCAGCATTTCCAAGCTGTCACCCTCATAGGCCCTTGGATTCAGCAGGCTGGGTCGAGCAGCATCTCCAAGCTGTCACCCTCATATGCAATGGGCACTGCACCGGAATAGAGTATGCCTGAGCAGGCTGGGTCGAGCAGCACTTTCAATCTGCCACCCTCATATGCCCCAGGTTCAGCACGTCCCTATCCCCACTTTCATGTTACATTTGCTCTGGTAGTAACCCATGTGATGAGCAAACCCCACAGGATTTTGGGGCGCTGCAGGGATCTTTAGCTTAGGTACGAGGAGAGTTGCTGCAGAGCAAATAGGGAAGCCAAAAAACACCCATGGGGGGAGGGGGAGAGAGAGAGAGAGAGAGAGAAGCAACCAGCTTAACCATGAGAGTTATTTATTGCCAAGTACTAACCATAGGGGAGCCAAACAAACAAAACAGTTATAATATTAAATCTAACTTAAATTTGATTATAAAAGTCAGGTTTAGAAAACCATAACTGATCACACAAGTCAGGGTCAGAAGGCTATACTGAGAGAGAGAGAGACAGAGAGAGAGAGAGAGACATGGGTTCTCACCACTCCGTGAAGCTTGAATCGCTTGGGGGTCGCAGGTGGTGGTGGTAGCTGAGGGTCCGGAGTGCTGGAGACAGGCAGAGCCCCCAGCACGATCAGTCAGGAGATGGAGTCCCAATGGAAATGATGCAGATTTTGGATCCAGACATCAGAACACTTACTTGAGCATGGTTAGGGGTTTTTGCAGGGAAAGAACAGTGGTTCAAGGGAGAACACTAGATTTGTTTATGTGTAAACTGATGGCTCAAGGGAGTATACTAAAGTTGTTTTGTTCAGGCTAGACAATAGGAACTGATCATTCCTGGCTACGGGCAGTGTTCCTTGGAGGGAGTTCACAATGCAATTAGGGAGGGTCACTATTTTGGATACCAATAAAGGATTTATTACTAAAATTGGTCTGATAACTACTGAGCTGAGTGTGTGCAGGCGTGGGTTCATTAACATCTGGAGCAGAGATCCCCCATCATGCAGTGCTTCTCTGCTTCTCTGGTCCCAGAGTTCCATGCAGTTCTTGCCTTGGAATCTCTGTTCTCCATTCTGTATGTTAATGGAGATGCCTCCCTGTCCCATCTCTGATGCAAATGAGGTTAGGGGAGTTTCCTTAATCCTGTCACCCTTGTCCCAGGGGTTTAGGTGTGTCTCCCACTGCCTTTTCATTGCTTTTTGTAAGTCTTTCTTCTGATCAGTTTCAGTTCAAGCAGAGGCTCCGGGGGGGAGAGGGGGAAGGTCTTTCGTGAGTCAGACAGGCTGGGTACTGCGTCCTCATTCCCCAAGAACACAGAGATGCTAGGTAACATTTGTAAGATCAAGATGAGGCATCTTGTCTGTTTTGAGTTAGAAAACAAAAAGAGGTGGAGGTTCTATCAACTCTCCTGGTCTGGGAACCTGAGCTCTAAGGGTTCGATCCATAGCCCTGTGGCTTCAGCGACTGTCATCAATTGGCTTTGGAGCAGGTCCCAAACAGCTGTTGGGTCTAAGTTCTGATAAGTGAGAAGCTAGGTTCCCAGGAAAATGCAGCCAGCAGGTAATGACCACAGCATGCAATTCTCTCCTTGGTATTCATTCAGGGTAGGATCTGACAGACAGTGTGACTATCAACCTTTATGTCTACCCACTGAGCAGTAAAGATGACCACCTGTGATATTTTTCTATTTCAGCATGGGGCTGCCACATTCCTTTTAATAAACTTGGAGGCATTTTTCCTGGAGTCCATCACACACAGGGTCCTTTCTGCAGTTCGGCTCCTGGGGACTCAGAGAAACAGAATCATAAATAATAAAAGCTAATCAAGGAGGATGATGCTATTTCCTGATGGTTAAAATCTCTGACTTTTCTGGGAAATAATTGTACACATAAAAAAAGAAACCATTCCTCCTCCAAAATATTTCATAATTATGTGTCATAAAAATAATTAGGTTATGGTGAATTAGTACAAATGTTTACAACAAAATTGCCATGCAAAACATTATGGGTAATAATATGCTAATTGCTGTAGAAGCAAAAGCTGATTATGTTTCAGCAATATTAAAGTTGCCAAGTCGGCGCTTCTATCCCAGTCTCAATATCTTTCCATGGTATCTAGGGACATGAGGAATAGACTGTGACAAGGGAAGGAGGCAGGAAGTAGATGGACCCAGTAGATCAAGATAGCAGAGAGAGTTTACCAGTCCTAGGGCTGTCATCACAGCCTTTCATGTTATGTGGTGATGCAGCATTGCATCATCTTGTAGCGAAGGGACACTGCAAGAGAACGAGAATGGGGACTGTCTGTTACGTCCATGGCAAACACACAGAGAAATTAGATAACAACATAAAAAGTGCTCTGGCTGGAAGTCTGCAGTGTAACAGACAGAGACAAAGCAGTCTGCGCCTTAAGAGAGACACACAACTCACCCCCACCCCACCTTACTCTAGGCTGGCTGGCTCACATGCTTCCCTACAGAGTCTCACAGCCTGCAAGCAGGACCAAGAAACCCCATAGGAATTAAAGTGATAGTGGTACAGTTTTAACACAGTTTTCAAATCACCACAATATCTTTCTAGATTTGTATATGGTGCCCATCACCCTGGTATCTGACTAGGAAAGGCATTCCTGTCTCCAAGTAGGCCCATAGCCAGGCAAACAAGGGTGAGTGAGTGTGGTGGGGCTGGCATTTCACAGGTATTCCCCCCACCATTCCTATAAATGCTACCATTTAGACTTGGTCACTAGACGCTCTGGAGTGATGTATAAACAACAACTAGAAATGAAGAATCCAGGGCTCTGCCTCTGAGGAACCTGAAATGGCAGGCGCAGGGTTTCTAGACCTCCTGTACCACCCTTCCTCAGCTTTGGACCCTAATCCCCCCTGCATGATTCTGGGTCCAAAATTCAGCACTCATGCTCCCTGCACTGCATCCAAATAGCCTCCTTTGAAAACTCCATTATTATTTTGCAAAGGCCTCACAGAGATCAGAGTGGGGTTTAAGACAGAGCCTCTCCTCGCTCCAGTGAAGACTGGAGGGAAAGTGAAAGTGGAAACCTTTGAAATCAGTTAGTTCTGTGGTAATACAGCATCTAGCTGGTCCATGCCCAAGGCACCTAGACACAGTAGTAATGCAAATGAGACCAGGTCCCATTCTGCTAGGCACTGCACAAGCACAGAGTAAGAGACAGTCCCTGCTCTGAAGCACTTACCTCTAAACAGACAAGACAGCCAAAGAATGAAGGGAAACCTAGGCACAGAAAGGGAGGTTGACTTACAGGTCAGGAGCAGAGCTGGGACTAGAACCCAAGTCTCCTTTGAGGCTATGAGCTGCTTGAGCCACTTGCACTGCCTCTGCAAGCAGCTTTATCATCTCACTGAACTGCACTTTGACTGAGAAGCAACATGTTCCGTGTACCTGTTGCCATTGTTTCCGTGCAATCTCAATTAGACATAAGGAGAAGCCAGATCAATCTGCCATTTCTAAAGAAAGCAAACCCAAATCTTTTCAGTTCTGCCAAGGAAAAAGCGGGGGGGGGGGGGGGGGGGGGGAGGGTGGGGGGGGGGGTTGAATTACATGTTCTGAGCTGAATTTCCCTCTCATTTCCCTCTCTCCTCTGGGCTTGGTGCCTCCAGCATTCGCCATGATCAGCATCTCAGTTTCTCCATGCTGGGACATATAAGTCAGGCCTCAAGCGTTCCCACTCATCAAGCAATTAAAACACGCACTGGAAGAGGCAGCGACACTGTCATCTCCTTCCAGAAGTCCCCACACTGTTTGTGCAGCAACTCTGGCTCCCCGGCTCAGGGCAAGTTGGATTTCTTGCTACAGTTGAGGGTATGATTTGAAGTCTGCTCTTGAAGTCTGATAAGCAGAGATCCACCTCTGCTTTGCAGCCAGCACTTTGCTTGTGAGCATGAAGGGGGGTGTTCGTTAGGGTATAGAAATGTTGTCCAAGAGCACGATGCAATGCACCACCTACGTACTTTGGGCTGGAGTCTCAAGGACATGCCACCCTGGAAACATAAAGGGTAAAAACAACCCCCAGACAACACTCTCAGCACAGAGGGCCTACTCAGCCAGCATAGAGCCAATGCGGGAGTTCTGCACCCGCCCTATACCCAACATAGGGGTAGATCAGGGACGTGGCCAAAGCACACTGCACTCCAGCTATTCTCTGCTTCCCAGTGCCCCCAGGGGGCTATGGGATCAGAGACGCATTTAGAGTGGCCCTGAGGCTGCTCTATCTTACACCAGAGGCTGTGCTGGCCCCTGCACAGAAACACAGTACACGGGAGCACGACACCGCTCAGAGCGCAGGAACAATAACTGGAAATCAAGCCCTATCTGTCTACTCTAGCTGACACCATGAATCTCCCCCCTTCCCTCGCCATGTTTTGTTTTTTAAACTTAAAGGGCCAGCTCCTCAGCTACTGTAAAGTGGCTCAGCGCCACTAACGTCAATGGAATTGAAACTGAAGAGCTCTGGCCTGCCATGCTGCTGACAGGTGCTTTGTAAGAGTCTCCCCTAGGATCCCACTGATATGCCCCATCGACCCCGATTTGCAGCACTGCTTGTGAGCCCAGGCCTAGCCTGCCCCCAGTCATTGCCTTGGCTCCTCAGCTCTAAGCTGCAAACCCCTTAGTTCACCCCACTGTCAGAACCCAGCAAGGGCGACAGATGGCCGGGTCTCTTTCTCTAACACGCTCTAAGGATGAGGTTGTGTCTGGGACATGGGGGCATGGGTTTAGAGCCAGTCTCACACTTGAACACTCATTGTGCTACTGAATCTGCCCTTTGGCTTAAGCATTTTCTTTATGATACCCAGGAGATAAAGCCGCACACTAGAACAAGCCATGGTGCGAAATCCCCCTTCCACAGAGGCAGCCTGTCTTGCCCTTCCAGGGACAAAACACTCCTAAAGCTGGGATAGTTGAGGCCCTTGGAGAGGCAGTGTCAGCCGCCCCAGCGGAGCGCTCGCCCCTGCAGCAAGCCAGCCAGGGAGAGCATAGTGCAAAGATGAAAATGGAATATTTGGTTAGCGTTCTGACAAGCCATGAATCAAAAGCAAGTGAAATTGCTCCAGGGCCCCTAGGCCTGTCAGTTGACACCTCCCATTGGGTAAGCTGGCAGCCCTGGGATACAGCACGCTGCTGACTCTCAGCACAGCCGCTATAATACACTGTGTGAGAGGATGAATGTTTAAGCTGTGCCATCTCCTTGCTGCTGGCCCGGATGGGGACAGGTTATTTTCTTTCCTGGCCAGAAGATACTGACTGAATGCAAACGTTCCTGATGGAATGTCTCCAAGTTGTCATGCTAGATGAGTCCCCGTTCCTTCCACCAGGCACTCCCCACCCCTCCCCAACAACATATCGATTCTCCTGGTCTGAGCCACTCTTCATTCTTATTAAAGGAGCAACAGTGCTGAAAATAAACATGGCTGAGACCAGCCTTTCCACGGACAATCCTAAAGTGTGTGTGTGTGGGGGGGTGTCACTCCTCTGGGAGCCCCTGGCAGAGTTCTACCCCCATTATTCCATCGCGTGTGGGGTGCCCTCGTGTGCAATGAGCCAGAGGTTCAGCCTCCTGGTGTAGCAAGATATGGGAGGGTTTCACCAGCAGGCAGGAGCCATGAGGCTCTGCAGCCCCCAGTCTCAGCTCCAGGCTCTGGCAGTGCAGCTCCAGCCATTCACCAAGCAGGTGGGTTCAACAGGAGAGCAGGAGTGACAGGGGCTTGGGCACAAGGGGGATGGCTGAGGCCTGACCTGGAAACCCCCCCATCATACAATGCATGTAAGATTGGGGAAGCACCCCTGATCCAAGGCCCGTTCAGATTAATGGGAGTCTCTCCACTGACTGCAGCAGATGCTGTATCAGGCTAGCCCTGACAGCGGCCACAACCCTCACTCATTGTTACTCGGATTTTAAAGTAGGGGCCTTGTAGGACGAAGCTGTGAATTGAGATCATTTTGTCCTTTCTGTACTTGGCCAGAGGCTTTTCCTTCTCTCTGCTTCTTCTTTCAGGGTCACTCTTCCTCACTGTTCCAGGGCTGTGCTGACTTGAGATGAGACTGACACAGCGAGCTTCATGGGGGAAGATTCCTTATTGTGGGTCAGGTGTGATTGGGGTCCGCTGTGACTGCTCACTCGTGACACAGAGCTTGCCATCTAATAGCCTCACAGCTGGGATGGTGGGAACCACTGGAGCCAGCCACCGCCTACAGGACATGCTTCACGAGAAGCCCCCGTCTCTGCATCATGTCTCTTTGGTTCAACAGAGCTGGGACTGGCTCATCTTCATGGCAAGCCACCAGGCTCACCCATTGTCTCAGGCATTTCCATGGGGGGCCACAGCAGAGAAACTGGGATGGTTGAGGTGGGCATTGTTACTTGTGGCTGGGTTTTTACATGTTGCCTAGGCTCTTTATGCTATCAGTGGACAAGGGTGTGAAGTGGCTTTTGGGTGGAGATTTCTCTTTGTGTTGTCCATTTAGGCTGGCTTTTTTAAGTTTCTGTTCCTTTTGGATGCCCTGATTTCTGGGGATCTAAACTGAGACCCTGCGGCTCCCCTTGGCTTCAAGTGGAGTTGTGGGGGCTCAATACTTCTTAACCTGCACATCCTCAATCCGAGGCCACCTAAGAGAATCTTGGTCTGAGTATAGACAGAGGCCCTTAATAAATCCAAATAAATCACTGCATGTATCTGGCCTCTTATGGGCCACATATGCCAGACATCATGTGTCTAATAACTCAGTCTCTCCCTCTGGTGGCATTTTTGCCATTCAAAATTTCAGACTTTTCTGACCCTTTTTTTTTTAGTGGGTGGCAAGATATTTTCTCACAGGTTGGAATATCTTCAAAGTCCTTTAATGGTGCCTTGGGTTGAAGTCACACCACAGATCAGCATGGGAGAGGAATACTCTAGGGAATACTCTAGCTAAGGGAGGATTGGATCTCCCCTATTATCCTGCCCAAGATTAGATCTGCTCAGGAATTTTTCAATGAGACATTTTTCCATTAGAAAATGCCAATTCATTGAAACCAAACTTTTTCCATGGGAAAGAGGCAGTTTTGATGTTTTTTACTCAAAAATTTTTTTGAAAAAAAGTTTTGAAATTGTCAGAACCTCTTTAAATGAAAAATTCTGGTGCCCTGGATCAAAATGACCTTTTGTTTTGAAATAGTCAAAAAAAATTCAAAACATTTGAATGCCAAGAAAATGGCAATGTTTGAAGTGAGATGTTTTGACAGACCTGATTCAATTTTTTTCAGAATGTGGAATTTGAGATATTGACTTTTTTTTCCTGATTCGTGATGGGAAAAAATTTCAATCTCAAAAGTTTCCCACCCAGCACTACTAAGACCATCAAAGCCCCCCGTCTCCCACACAATTCACCTTGGACCTGATCCAGAGCCCATTATGGTCTTTCCCTTCACTTCAGTAGATGTTGTATCAAACTTAATCTATTCTCTAAAGTCCCTCCCAAGTTTGCAAATATTGAATGAAAAGAGCGAGGAGCAGCCCGCCCATGGAGGTATTTTTCTTTTCTTTTCCTTTTATTTTTTTTAAACAAAGGCTTGTTACAGACATTAATTCCAGGGCTAACAGTTCTGTGGATAATGAGAGGCTTTGCTGTGAAGAGACTCAGCAAACGGTTCAAAGCCTGGCCTTTCTCCCTCTTTGCTTTGCAGTGTTAAAAGTTTTGTTGTACGGCTCTGCCACGCTGGTGTGCTACCATCTGTTGCCCCCCTCCCCCTCATTATGCACCAAGTCATTCTGGTTAGCTCCCGGCAGAAAGTTAAGACAGAAGTAAACTAGTATGTGAAAACAAAGGGGGACTCTCTCCATCCTAATTAGCGGCAGGTTGAGAAGTGCAGCGGTTGGGGTCAAAGGTTGTTTCCCAGAAGGCTTTGCTCAGGCTTCCAAAACACCCACTTAATTCAAGCAGCTCAGTGGGCAGAGGCAGACTAGAGCAATTACGCTCCCTGGATTTCCCGAAGGAAGGTTTTAATAATGCAACTCTTAGAGAAAGATTACTGCAGGAGCTCTTTATTCTGCCACCTCGTAGCAGGAGGAAGTGGAGTATGCCCAGGTACCGATGCCACAACTGGCTCCCGCTTTGGGACTATGCATTAGGAGGCAATTCGGGGAGGGGGTGGTGGCGGTAAAAGAAATATATTACAGCAAGTTTTAAAAAGCCAGAAACCCCCAAACATTCAGTGGTTCTCTTTGTACAGTGATTATTTCCCTCTGTGCACTGCAGGTCTCCTGCTGCTGTTGCAGGTCAGAATGAACCTTTAAAAGGGTGCCTGAATTCTAGGTATTCCCAGGCAATCCAGGCTTTACACTGGACTAGCATTCACTTCTCTCAGGCCAAGAATTTCAACTCTTCTTTGAACTCTGATTTACTGTGCCGTCCCCTCCTACCTCAGGAAGAGCCAAAGCATCATTTTAATCTGGACAAATATTTCCTCCTTGTCCCGCAAGGTTATCCAGAATATCTCTCTTCCTCTCACACACACCCCTTTCAACTACCCCACAGAACAGTGACCCTAACTCCAGCCAAGCTTTGCACAGCATTCACTCAACAGCCTTCATCTTTTGAACACAGCACCAGTGGAGGTGATTCCATTGGAATCCCTAAGATGCTTTTCTCCTTCCTTCCAAAAGGCTCGGGAGAAGAGGAGCAGGAGCAGATAGGAACATGGAAGGGGAAGCCACAGACATCTTTTATCCCTCTCCAAAAAGGTCTGAGAGGCTACAGTTGTACTTCTCAAAGGCCTAAGAGAGGAGCAAAGAGCGCTGTGGGAATTTTCCATCCCACACTCTGCAGGCCCAGGGGATAGAGTCCAGGAACTCTGAGGATGTGTGTACTCTCTCTGAATCTGTAGCCGGAAGGAAGCCAGGCAGGAGGTGGCAGGGAAGGTTCTAGGCAGGAAAGACACAGGCAGACAGAGTAGCTGTAAAGATAACACTGTTTTCCTTAATATTCTAATAAAGTTCCTTGTTCAGTGTTAGAAGAAAATATATGTGACTCTGTCCCATTGTGACATGACAGAATCTGGGGCATGGGCATCCAAAGCAATGGAGTACTCTTTCCCCAGGCCCTGGAGACCGGGGGAGGGTCCTGGACCCATTCTGAAGATCTTCTTCCAAAAGAGGAAGATGAAAGTTTAGACCACTGGTTCTGCAGGCAAAGCGGGAAAAGGGAATCTCTGAGTACATGCAGACTGCACTCTCCAAGTACCAGCATTCCTTCCTGCTCCATCAATCTCCAGGCCCTGAACCAATATGACTATTCCCCAGGGTGCCACATGGCCTCATGGTGCTTGCTTCCATGGCACTGGTTCTTTGGAACAACAGAGATGAGCTCCAGGCAGAAAACAATCCAGAGGCAGTTGTGTTATCCAGGAGGCAGCAGTGCCTCCAGATCAGAAGCAGGGTCCATTGTTGGATCTGTGATGGGAATCTCAAAGCTGAACAGAGTGGGAAATTCAATTCTCCTGTTACACAGGAACGGGGAGACCCTTCTGAGATAGAATCAATAGGCCTGATTCTCCATTGCCTCGTGCAGTCACTTCTAGCACTGGCAGGCTCCTTCACATCAAGCTTTGATAGAGCAGGGTGAGGAATGCAAAGATTAATGAACATGGGCAATAAATCCTTCTCCCAGTCCAGGAGAAGCAGGTCTCCTAAAATCAGGCATGTTCTGATGGCAGAACTGTTGGAGGAAGCCATAAATACCACCCACTCAAGCTCGGAGGATCTCCCTTCTGCAAAGAGCTATGATGCTCAATGAACGAGGATCCTCGGCCATCCTCATCTCTCTCCCCACCCACGCCAGCCCACGGGCGCCACCCCTTCACCTTCTGCAGTGATTAAAGTTTCATCAGCGTGGCGTGGGAAGATAAATGGCTTTTATTGGGATCGCTGTTCAGCATGTGGAACATCAAACAAAAAGCAAATCGATACTGCAGCCTTTCCCCATGGTTTTATCCCCTCCCCCCCTTTTAATTTTGTTGTGAGCCAGGGCTATCAGTGGGTTATGTTGCCTTGATAAATCGACAGATCCCCATTAACCCGCAGCCTGCGGGCACCAGCTGGGTTGTTTTTTTTTTAACTCTCCCTCTCTCAATATTTGATGAGGGTAATTTCAAAGACTTGTTTAGTATGATCTCCACATAAGGAGTCCTTCGGAGTGTTTATCACGTTCCAGATATAATTACATTCAAATCCTGAGACACTGTTGCTAGGGTTACTGCTGCTTGCAGTTGCTCCAGCTTTTGTGTATTCACAGTTCCAGCTCCCCCCACCCCACACACCCTGCCCTTTTGCTGTGCTCGTTTCAACGTTATGGGTTGGGTCATGATTAGAATTCCACTTCAAGATCCTTTTAGAGACGGGCACATTACTGCCATGGCAGAGTGCAGCAGGCCATGCCAGACGCCACTGCTGGACACCCCCAGCAGTGCCGTTCAGTGAAGATGACGGGTAGGATAATGATGCTGCTCTAGGCAGGTTTGGGGAGGCGCGGAAGACAGGGCAGATTACTGCAGCTAAAGGCTCCAGAGACTTAGAAACTCCATGGATGGAATAACAACGAGGCCTTTTCTTCACCCCTAGAACCCCAAGTCAGAAAGATGCTTACAGAGCGGGAGACAACGTGCTACCTCCGAGATCGCAGGGCTGCATTTATAAACACACCAGGACACAGCCCATGGGAGTAGGTGCAGAGCCAGGAACAACCCGCTGGTCTCCTACCAGACTCACCCCGTGACATTCCTGTGCCTCACCCCAATTGTCTGTAAAATGAGACTGATCAGGATCTCATTGTGCTAGATGCTGTGCATACACATAGCAAGAGACAAAGCCTGCCCCGAAGATCCTGCAAGCAAGTTATTATTCCTGTTTCATGGGGTAGGTGGGCTGAAACCCTCAGGCATTGAAGGTCTTATCCCAACCCATTGAGTCAACAGGAGGCTGAATATTCTTCAGTACTGACCAAGTACCGAGTGATCTGCCCAAGGTTTCAGAGGAGATTGGTAGCAAAGCCAGGAGTGTTTTAACCACAAGACCAACTTTCCTCCCCTCTAAATAAAACACTTTGGAATCTACAAGTGAAATAGGCTGATATTAGGTTAAGTACTGCCCCACAAACAGCCCCAAGAAAAGGCAATGCACGCTGCTCTGAAGCTGGGAGATGCAAAGCTAAGGGCAGCCATCCATTTTTCACTCCATCCTTTGATCGTCTCTTGGAGGGAAGAAATTAAATGGTACAACATTTAGGAGAGAATTTCAGCTTTAGCGTTGCATTTCCTCACCGGCGGTGGCAAGTGCTATTTTATCCATCAGGTGTGGGAATGGAATTGAATTGTCTTTGTTCTAGTTCAAATTTTAAATAATAAGACCCACCGTAAAATAGGCAGCGTTATCGCTAATCCCCACAGTCAAGCTCGAAATGAGCTTACAAACCATGCAGCAGTCACTGTGGGAAGAACAATTATTGTAACAAAAAAAGCAAACAAACAAACCCAAGCATGGCTCCTCGGGTTATACAGAGAGCGAACACGATCATTGTCAATTCACAATAGAAAAATCACTGCATGAAGGGATGGTAAAATACTTACAAATATCCCAGTAAAGAAGCTACCTGCCACAGTCAATGTTCTGGCAATTGAGTTCAGATTGAGTCTGTTGTTTACCCCCTAAATTAGTTCTAAATTAGTTCGTAGATGTGATTAACGGGCATTCTATTGGGACAGGAAGCAGCAGCATTCATTGCAAGTGTGCCTGGGGACAGCTCTTTTGATCAAGGGTTTGCACTACATTAAAATGCATCTGACACAAAACGTAAATTATTTCCCATTTGATACATTCCAAAGGGCATCTCCTGTTACCCTGGAATGTCATCATGGGGGATGGTAAATAACTACGAGGATGTCAGGACCAGGACATGGGTGGTCAGACCTAGTGGTCAGAGCAGGAATGGTCATGTCTACTGGTCAGAGCTAAGAGTCCAAGCCAGGGGTCAAAGCTGAAATCAGGAACCAAGGAAGAGTCAGGTCTGGTGCAACAGCTAATCAGGAAGTCTCTCATTTGCTCAGACAAGTTCTTCTGCACCTTCTGGATGAAACAGTGTGGTCAGGCCAATCGGTGGGGCCATTCATCATCATCCCCCGTGAGGAGTCTTGTGGCCCAGCCTCTGGGAGGGGACAATGTCAAGGGTGCCAGAACCTTTATAGAAGTGGGGGGCCAAGGCCAAAGTGGTAGAGGAATTAACCTACAACTACAATATCCACAGAATACAACTGTCACTTAAATAACAAACATACAAAATGTAGCCACATTATAGTATTTAAGGTATAATTATAGTACTAACAAAAAAATAAGATAATTTGAGTTCTAAACATTGCTGGAGTGGGTGGGTGGGAAGTGATTTCTAGCCTGTTCTGGCCCTGAACTCACAAGCTCAGCAGCAGGTGCCAGTGCAGGGGCTTAGCACCCTTTTCACCCCTTCCCCGGAGTGTGGGGCTGCTCCATCCCCATGGCTTTGTGCTATGGCAGCAGCCATGTGTGGCATTGCTTCTGCTTCATGGGGCTCTCTCCCCTGCTGGGCCACCTCTGGCCAGGCTCCGCAGCCGCTGAAACTCCTACAGTCAGGTTCCCTGGTGCCCCAGTGCACAATGCCACCTTAGGGCTTAACCCCTTCCTGCCCATGCTGCAGCCGGGGTACAGGAAGCGGCTGAGTTATGTTGGTGGCCAGCACCAGGAGCCTGGCATTAGCTGCCTTTTGGTGCTGTGCAGGCAGGAAGGGATGGGAATGGCTGCCAGCCACAGGGGAAGATGGCAGGGAAGGGATGAGCTCTGCGAAGACCCGGGTCTGGTTATTCTTTCTTCCCTTCTCCCCCCTGCAGCTAGCAGCAGCTCCCATTTCCTCCCGCCCTCACAGTGCCAAAAGGCTGCTGCTGGCCATGGTCTGGTGTGAACCCTCCCTGGCAGAAATCTGGGGGGGAGGATGCTCCCGTGTGCTCCCAGCCCCAATGTGTCGCCTCCGATCATGTTTTTCCCACAGCGCATATATTTCTTGTGTTAAAAAGTGCGGGGGGGAGGCATGGTCCCTGGTCCCTCTCCCCCAGTTCCGGCACCAGTGGTCAGAATTCTGCTAGCCCCTCACTTCCAGTAGTTCTGGGTGAGTTGTCCAGTGGCAGCCAGGGTGGGAGGGCTGCCTGGAGACCCCTGGGCTTGGGTTTGAGCTCTCTGGGTCCTTACATTGAATAGGTCACTGTTATCAAGAAGTCTGGAACTCATGGTTAGCTGGATGTAAACTAAGATGCATTTTAATACAGTCATATGCAGTGAATTCTTTATGCCTAGCTGTAGGCCAGACCTAGAGGACGGGGGGACTGTACTCTTAGAAACAGCTACACCAAGCCCAACTTTGCGGTCTTTGTAGATAACCAACTGAACATGAGCTCCATGTGTGATGCTGTGGCGAGAAGGGCTAACATGATCCCTGGGTGCACAGAGAGATGAATACAGAGAAAAAGGGAGATTATATTACCTCTGCACATGGACTGATGAGACCACAGCTAGGATCAGCACCCAGTTCTGTTGTTCACATTGTTAGAAAGGATGTCAAAAAATTAGCAAAGGTTGAGATAAGAGCCAAAAGATGTTGTGACTGGAACACAGGCCTTACAGTGAGCACCTAAAGGAGTTCAATCTATTTCAATTTTTGAAAAGGTTAAAAGATAATTGAAAACATGCACAAGTCTTGTGCAAAAACCTAGTGCAGCGGTGCAACAATTACTCACTACAGCCTGCAGCTCTGGCTAAAAATGACTGCCTCCTACTATCTTTCAGCTAGAGCATATTCACTGCACAGCGGAAGGGGACTACTATATTCTAGATCTGGAAGTTAAGAGACTGAAACATGCGAGATACAAGAGATGATGAAATTTAAGGGCCAGATCCTCAGCTGATGTAAGCTGACTTAGTTCCATTGACTTCAGTGGAGCTAGACTTGTTTATATCATGTGAAGTCGAGTGACCATAAGAGTTTTAGGATTTCCAACAAAGAGGATGAAGACATCAGGGACGATTTTCTTAGTAGCGTGAAGAAAACTGGCTTCTGGTTTTGCTTCAGAGCGTGATGATATGATGGATACTGTTTATCGACTGAGAAAGTGGGAATGAAACAGAAAAGCTTGGCTGATAATTCAATTTATAACAAGGGACTGGATCTGTAGGGACTGGATCTGACATTTAGCTCCTCTGTTTGCAAAGTGCTTGACATTCATTATTGTGGAGGAATTGCAGATAGGCCGAGACCTTCTTTCCTTCTGGAAAAGCATGTGCATTGCTGAATGCAACCTGTTGCCTGAGCTTTTAGCTTGTTTCATGAGAGGGTAAAGTAAGGGAGTCCCTGTGTGTAATGTAGCAGTGCATGATTTAGGAGAGCGGGGTTCTAATCCCAGCACTGCTATAAATCACCATCTCTGTTTCCTATTTGTGTTGTGCTACGCAGTGTTGTTGGTCCCTGGATGTTAGAGAGACAAGGTGGGGGAGGTAGTATCTTTTATTGGCCCAATTTCTGGTGTGGGGAGACAAGCTTTTGAGTTTCTCCTATTTGTGTTGCTATTTAGATTATAAGAGCTTCAAGAGAGGGAATGTCTCTTACTATGTGTTTTTACAGTGTCCAGAGAAATATACCCCTCATCTCAGGTGTGGCCTTGAGGTGCTACGGCCATAAAAATAATAAAGTCGGCACATGTTCCTCTCTCTGAAATCTCATTGGTAAGAAGAAATGGTGTGCTGTTCACCTCGGGGAGAGGGAAGGGGAGTGGGGAAGGTCAGATTCTTGGGCCTACGGATGGGCAAAAAACCTGGAGCCCTAAGCAGCCCATCCTGGGGATGATCTAAGAGACCTTTGAATCATAGGGAGTAAGAAAAAATGTCTGGCAGGCTAGGGAAGAAGGAATTATGGACATGAAGTAACTAGGCACCCAAAAGAACCACTGCAGTGGGGCTGGGCCCAGGAGATACCTGCTGACTGTAACACCTGTCTGGGGTGTGGCTGGGCAGTAACATGGAGTGGAACTGAAAGGCTAGAGAAGCAAAACCGGTGAGCTGCATCAGGCCAACTTCTGAGAAAAAAGAGCCATCCAGAGATCTGCCATAGAGCCGAGGAGCCCAGCAGCTGCAGTGGAAAGTGAGCGAGTGGAGAAGAGGCTGAGAAGATGCTGCCCCAGAGCCTATGTTCATAAGGAAGAGTCTTTTCCCACAACCAGGTTAACTCATAACTGCCCACAGCAAGATTCCTGCACTCTCCTCAGAAGCAGCGGATGCCGGCAGGTTAGAGACAGGATCCTGGACTAGATGCTGCTCAGGTTTGACCTGATCTGGCAATTCCCGTTTCTACAGTTGACGGTTCCTTACATACCTCCCAGGACAGAAGAGCTCTGCGTGGCTCCAAAGCTTCTCTCTCCCTACAATTGAAGCTATCACCTCCCCCACCGGGTCTCCCAAGACAGCTGTGAGGTTTGGCTCAGTGTTTGTCACATGCTTTGAGATTCCAAGTGGAAGGGCAGAATACAGCTACTATTATTTACTATAGTAGCAGCAGCATAGGGAAATCTCCCCCTTTCATTCAAGAATCAAGCAAATGACTGGGTAAGCACCCCAGATAACCCTCTGTGTTGCCAACAAGCTCAGGCTCTGGCACCAGTCAGGGGCTGCCAGTGTGCAGTCCTGCAGGCTGGGATGCCCAAAGGAGCCTAAAAAAGTTAGGTGCATTTCAGTAGGGTTGGATGCCTAGCTGCCATAGGCACTTTGAGCGCTCCAGTCTAAGAGCTCAGCTCTAGGGCCTGTCAGCAAGTGTTTCTAGCTGCTCTTACCTGCCCTGGGCAAAGGTAGCAAGGGAGTTGCTTTAGGCCTGCCTTGTCAGAGACACAGGGCCCAGTGGACAGGGCACTAGACTCAAGAGGACCAGGGCTCTAGTCCCAGCTGTGCCAAGGGTTTTCTGGGTGACCTTGGGCAAGTCACTTTGCCACTCTGTGCCGCGGTTTCCCCATCTGTAAAAAGGGAAGAATGCCAGTGACCTCCTGCAGCATGGGCAGCTACCTCCCAAGCACCCCATTGTGGCCAAAGGCCTCTCTCCAGGGCCCTTTCAGCATTCACACTCAAAAGTTCCCTACCAGGGGCCTGGTAGGCCCCAAGCAGTTCAGAGTCTCTTCCCTGATTAATTCAAAATAGCACTAAACAAACTCACCGGCTTCATCCCAGCCAGCCTTTACAGTCTTTCCACTGCTTAGGCAGGGCCTCTCCTAGCCTCCCTGCCTAGAGTACTGTCTCCCACTCCCTTCTGCCTCTTCGGCTTTGTTTCCCTGCTGACTAGAGTTGCCATGTGTCCAGTTTTCAACCGGACCACCCGGTCATAAAGGGACCCTGGCAGCTCCAGTCAGCACCACTGACCGGACCGTTAAAAGTCCAGTTGGCGGCGCAGCGGGGCTAAGGCAGGGACCCTGCCTGCCTTGGCTCTGCGCATCTCCTGGAAGCAGAGGCATGCCCCCCTCTGGCTCCTATGTGTAGGGGCAGCCAGAGGACTCCGCATGCTGTCCTCACCCCAAGTGCCGGTTCCGCAGCTCCCATTGGCCAGGAACCATGGCCAATGGGAGCTGAGGGGGCAGTGCCTGTGGATGGAGCAGCGCGCAGAACTGCCTGGCTGCGCCTCCGTGTAGGAGCCAGAGGGGGGCCATGACGCTGCTTCTGGGAGCTGACTGAGGTAAGTGCCACCTGGAGCCTGCACCCATGACCCTCTCCCATGCCCCTACCCCCCTGCCCAAGCCCTGATCCCCCTCCCGCCCTCCAAACCCCTCAGTCCCAACCCAAAGCACCCTCCTAGACCCCAAACCTCTCATCCCCAGTCCCACCCCAGAGCCCGCACCCCCAGCCAGAGTCCTCACCTCCTCCCGCACCCCAACACCCTGAGCCAGCCTGATAAAAATGATCAAGTGAGTGAGGGTGGACAGAGCGAGTAACAGAGGGAGGGGGGATGGAGTGAGCAGGGGCAGGGCCTCAAAAAAGGGGCAGGGCCTCAGAGAAGGGGGGACAGGGCAACAGTGTTTGGTTTTGNCCTCAAAAAAGGGGCAGGGCCTCAGAGAAGGGGGGACAGGGCAACAGTGTTTGGTTTTGTGTGAGTAGAAAGTTGGCAACCCTACTGCTGACTCAGGCCAGGGCCCGGCAGGTGCCTTCTTGCTCACTGCACTTTCCTGGCCCCCTTTCTTTCCTTTACTGCAACTTCCTGCTCTTTTTATGATTCTGGGAGCACCTCATTCAACCCAGCTGTGGCTCATCCTCTAATCAGGGATGGCTTAGCCCCAAGGCCTCCAGCCCCTGGGTAAGCCATCCTGGTATACTCCTTTATAAAATGCTTTGCGATTGACAGGAGAACAGCACTAGAGAAGAGCGGGCTATTATTATTGTCACCAAATCCCAGACCACGTGGAGTTCTGTAGAGTGAAGGCAGCAACACAGTGTTAAAGGCTGCAATAGTTTCGTTATTAAAATATCCAGCCTGCCCTTTCCAGGAGGAGATAATGTACAGTCCATTATTTCCCTGCTGTCTGGATAGTATCATTGCAGTAAATACATTATCCTTCCCATGTTCTTATAAATGACAGTCAACCTCCTATTTTATATTATGCTTCCAGCAACAATGCACAGAAGTACCTTGCCATTGTTTTGACAGCATCATACGTTTTATAACTCAGTCTGGCTGCATAATGAAACTGCACCGTCTCAAAGAGGAGGAGTGGACTCAGCCTCAGGGAAGGGACCCAGGGGATAGAGCCCCCAACAGACTGTCTGTGAGGCCAGAGAGGAAGAGCAGCTGGAGTTTGCATTATCATTGAATGTGAGGGTTGGGAAAGGTGCCATGTCACTGGCCTCCAGTGTTTAACCACAGAACAGGTCCAGGAGCGTCCCCATCCTGCTGGGGAGACCCAGAGAGATCATTTCTAGGGGTGAAAAAGCAGTTCACACTCCACTATCAGTTATTATTTACAGTGTGGCCTCAACCACCCCAGGCCCCATTGTGCTAGAGCCTGGGAGTGGAATTTTTAAAACATCTAAGTGGCTTAGGAACACAAACCTTCTTGAGGGTCCTGTGGCACCTTTAAGACTAACGGAAGTATTGGGAGCATAAGCTTTCATGGGTAAGAACCTCACTTCTTCAGATGCAAGTCTTGCATCTGAAGAAGTGAGGTTCTTACCCACGAAAGCTTATGCTCCCAATACTTCTGTTAGTCTTAAAGGTGCCACAGGACCCTCTGTTGCTTTTTACAGATTCAGACTAACACGGCTACCCCTCTGATACTTGAAACCTTCTTGAAAGTACTGGCTTGTGCTCCTACGTCACCCCCTCCCTCCCAGACAAACAGATAGGGGGAGATTTTTAAAGATGCTCAAAGGTGGCTCACACTAAAGTCAGTGGTAACTGATTCCTTGACTTCAATGGGAACAGTGTTCGGACAACACTGCGGGCATCTGAAAATCCCAACCCCCGTGAATGACGGTCCATGGCCCGAAAAGCTCTCAGGCTACAAGACAAGATGGAAACAGTGGGCGGAACAAACAAGTGAGTGGGAAGTGGGGAGTTAGGGTAACAATAATAGGGTGTTTTAGCATCAGCAGTGCTAGTTACAATTCACCACCTGCTTAGCTGCTATTGGACGGCAGTTTTCTGCATGCATTGCAGCAGGGGTGAGTTCATGGATTCTGCTAAGAATAGTAATTGTGACAGTGTTTTTCTTTTGGTGATGGGGGTGAGGGTGGTATTTCTGCATGTGTACACCTATCCTAGGGGGAGCTGTTCTGAGACCACCAATTCGTATTTCACCTCAACTGACAGCTGGTAACACTTTTCAGTCAATGCCCAGTCCCGTTGAACTTGAACAACCAACACAGAGGGGAAAGATTAAGTGCTCTATCCCATGCCTCGTCTATGCACCCAGGCATTGCTTGTGTTTGAAGGAGGTGTTTATGGGGGCCAGTGGCCTGATCATGGATGTCCACCATGACACTTCGTGGTGCTGTTTTTGTGTAAAATATGAATTGGTAATGCACATTTGGTTTTGGGCGCAGAATTCAAGAAGTTGTTGGCCGTTCTCATTCATCTTGCTGATGCCAAAATATTCTAAGCAACCTGGCTATGAATTGTTGTGTGCGCCAACTCTTGCATTGAAGTCCCCGAGGAGAAAAAGTAGCTCAGTTGATGGTATTCTTCTCATGACTTGATGCAACCAGACCTTGTTATCATCAGGAGGAAAGACCTACTCTCAGTGCAGAACACTCGCATGTTCCACAGTTCTGATTGTGACACCAACCACTCCTTGATTATTAGCAAATTGAAGATTACAGCCAAGAAATTATATAGAGCAAAATCTAGGAGCAAGCCTAAAATCAACACTACTAACATCAAAAAACAGAGGAAATGCAAGGAGTTTATGAAGGCTTTTGAACTTAGCATGCATGGGAAGTCAGTACCAGAGAAGACAGAGGAATTTTGGGAAGATTTAAGAACAACAATTCAAGAAACAGCTTTAGCTACATTTGGGAGAAAGAGGCTGTGACGGGTTGGATCACAGAAACCCCGTTGGGAGCTGCCACCCAATGTACCAAGACTATTTTTATTCCTGTTCTCCCTGCCAGCTCAGAACTCCAGCACCCTGTTTTGCTGAGCCAGACACTGCCATCTGCTCCAACACAGACCCAGGGTCTGAATCACTTGTCCCAAAGCTGCAAGTTTACCTGAAAACAGCTCGCAAATGTGTGCTTGTCTTTAGCATTCAGATGCCCAACTCCCAATGGGGTCTAAACCCAAATAAATCCGTTTTACCCTGTATAAAGCTTATGCAGGGCAAACACATAAATTGTTCGCCCTCTATAACACTGATAGAGAGATATGCACAGTTGTTTGCTCCCCCAGGTATTAATACATACTCTGAGTAAATTACTAAATAAAAAGTGATTTTATTAAATACAGAAAATAGGATTTAAGTGGTTCCAAATAGTAACAGACAGAACAAAGTAAGTCACCAAGCAAAATAAAATAAAATGCGCAAATCTATGTCTAATCAAACTGAATAGATAATCTCACCCTCAGAGATACTTCAGTAAGCTTTTTCTCAGACTGGACACCTTCCAGGCCTGGGCATAATTCTTTCCCCTGGTACAGCTCTTGTTCCAGCTCAGGTGATAGCTAGGGATTCTTCATGATGGCTCCTCTCCCCCTTTGTTCTCTTCCACCCCTTTATATATCTTTTGCATAAGGCAGGAACCCTTTGTCCCTCTGGGTTTCCACATCCCCCCCCCTCACTGGAAAAGCACCAGGTTAAAGATGGATTCCAGGTCAGGTGACATGATCACATGTCACTGCAAGACTTCATTGCCCACTTGCCAGCACACACATATACAAGAAGATTAACAGGTAAACACAGCTATCTGCAGACAATGGTCCTGGTTAATGGGAGTCATCAAGATTCCAAACCACTATTAATGGCCTACACTTTGCATAATTGCAATAGGCCCTCAGAGTTAAATTTCATATGTCTAGTTTTAGATACAAGAGTGGTACATTTATACAAATAGGATGATCACACTCAGTAGATTATAAGCTTTGTAATGATACCTTACAAGAGACCTTTTGCATGAAGCATATTCCAGTTACATTATATTCACTTATTATGTTTTTATAAAACCATATAGACTGCACAACGTCACAGAGGCCATCAAAAAAGGACTGGTTTGAAGAAAATGAAGTGGGACTATTACCTCTCATCAACATTAAGAACACAGCGTATCTGGAACATAATAAGAAGCCAACAGAGAGCACCAAAATGAGACTTTGACATGCAAAAACCAAGGTACAGAGAGAAAGGAGATGCTGTGCAAATCATTACTGGACCAAGCTCTATGAAGAGATACAGACAGCCTTAGATACAAGAAACCTTGAAGTTGTACAACGGCCGAAAGAAAGCTCTAGGCTCCACTGTCAACAAGGTTGCCCATCTCAAATTGCACAGCATTGAAATCATCACAGATAAAAGCCAGCAGTTGTCTCATTGGGCTGAACACTATTCAGAGCTATATGCACAAGAAGGAAACATTGCCAGCAGATCACTGAACCAATTACCAACTCTGCAGGTCATGTCAGAGCTAGATGTGGAGCCAACTAAAGAAGAGCTCAGCAAGGCCATTGATTTGCTATCAAGTGGCAAGGCTCCTGGAAAAGATGGCATCCAAGCGGAAATCCTCAACTGCGGGAAAGACAGCCTATTACCATATCTTCATCAGCTGCTACTGAAATGCTGGAAAGAGGGTGAAGTACCACAAGAGATGTGCGACACAAACATCATCACTTTGTGTAAAAATAAAGGTGAAAAAGGTGACAACAACAACTTCAGGGGTATCTCGCTACTAAGAGTAGCAGGAAAAGCTTTTGTAAAAGTCATCTTAGTGTGCCTACAACAGTTGGCGAATCATATCTACCCCGAATCACCATGCAGATTCAGAGCTGGAAGATCAACTATAGACATGATATTTTCTCTGCGACAGCTCCAAGAAAAGTGCAGAGAGCAAAACCAACCATTGTACATCGCCTTTATGGACCTAAGCAAAGCATTTGACACAATCAGCAGAGCAGGTTTATTTGCAATACTAGAAAAGATAGGATGCCCACCAACCCTGTTAAGTATTATACGTTCATTCCATGACAACATGAGAGCAACTATCCAGTTTGACGGGTCCACTTCAGACAGCTTTGAGATGAAAAGAGGAGTGAAGCAGGGATTGCCCCTACACTCCTTGGAATCTTCTTCTTGGAACTCCTGAACTGTATGTTTAAGGACATGAAAGATGGAGTGTATCTCCACACAAGATCGGATGGGAAACCCTTCAACCTGTCCTGACTTAAGGCAAAGACTAAAGTCAAAAAGATGCTAATCAGGGAACTTTTATTCACTGATGATGCTGCCCTCATAGCCCACGATGAAGATTTACTACAAGAACTCATGGACTGCCTTTCAAGGACTTGTCAGGCATTTGCTCTCACCATCATCATTAAGAAAACAGTTGTATTAGGACAGGGGGTTCCACAAGATCCTTCAATCACCTGAAATGCAAACCTGCTAGAAGTAGTCCAAAAGCTCAGCTACTTAGGTTCTACAGTAACCACCAACCTGTCACTGGATGAAGAATTAAACGTTCGCATTGGAAAGGCTGCCACCACCTTTAGCAGACTGACTAAAAGAGCATGGAACAACTCAAAGCTTACCATTAAGACCAAAATGTTAGTGTACCAAGCCTGCGTCTTCAGCACTCTCATGTATGGTGGGGAAACATGGACAACTTATGCTCATCAGGAGAAAAAGTTAAGCAGTTTCCACCTATGTTGTTTACGCCGCATATTCAACACCAAATGGCAAGATAAAGTTACCAACACAGAGGTTCTTGAAAGGGCAGATTTACCAAGTGTGACAGCCCTGCTCAAGCAAAGACTGGACCATCTAAATAGCTTGGAAGACAGACGCATACCCAAGGACATGCTATACGGGGGTGGAGGGAGGCTATCAGAGGGCACAAGAACAACAGGACATCCCAAGCTTTGCTATAAACACACATGCAAGCATGATATGAAGGAATTTGGAATTGATCCTGACCAATCGGAAACCTTGGCAAGTGATCATAACAAGTGGCACCATCATCTCCATCAAAGTCCATGACAGAAGCTGGCTCCTAAGGGTTGGAGAGAAAAGTGCCCATAGGAAGCAAGTGGCTCCCAACCAAGATACATACATTTGCATTAACTGCCAAAGATCATGCAAATCTCGGATTGGACTATTCAGTCACATGAGATATTGCAAACCATCAACATCATAGCCTGCAGTGCCCACCGTCTCACAGACAAAAAGATGCCAACGGTTTGTGGGAGAAGCTGTTTGGCCTCTCCCTCATTTCTAATGGACTTTTCCTCTTGTCTGTGCATTACTTGGATTGTTCCACTTCTGAATGACATGGGCATGTGGCTTTGAACTGAGGTATTCTGAGAATATCCCTGCCAAACAAACATCATTTCCCCTTATTCACACTTGTCACTTGCAAGGCCAGATTCTATGGAGGTTCTGTCTACACCCAAATCACCTCTAAGGATATGTACTGGATGTAGAGACCAAAACAACAGCAAAAGGTGAAAACATGATTGTCACCATGTCATCGCTACTACATTAATCCAGCAGAGCTAATGTTTATTGTTAACAGAGCTGTTTATTATTATTTATTGGTATAACAGCAGTACCTAGAGGCTCCAGTCACAATCAAGGTCCCATTGTGCTAGGGCTGTACACCCAGTAAGAAGCAGTCCCTATCCCAAGGAGTTTACAATCTAGTTAGACAAGACAGTTAAAGAATGGGAGGGGAAACGGAGGTACAAAGAGATGAAGTGACTCGCCCAAGAGCATATGGCTGTTAAGTAGCAAAGCTGGGTGTGACGAGTTGGATCACAGAAACTTCCTTGGGGCTGCCAACTGATGTGCCAAGACTACTTCTGCCCCTGCTTTCCCTGACAGCTTGGGACTCCAGCACCTGTCTTGTTGAGACAGACACACCAGTCTGCTCCGACACAGACCCAGGGTCTGAACCATGTGCCCCAAAGCTGCAGACTTAACTGAAAGCAGCTTAAGAAGTGTTCCTGTCTTTAACACTCAGATGCCCAACTCCCAATGGGGTCCAAACCCCAAATAAATCCGTTTTACCCTGTATAAAACGTATACAGGGTAAACTCATAAATTGTTCGCCCTCTATAACACTGATGAAGAGATATGCACAGCTGTTTGCCCCCCCCCCCAGGCATTAATACATACTCTGGGTTCATTAATAAGTAAAAGGTGATTTTATTAAATATAGAAAGTAGGATTTAAGTGGTTCCAAGTAGTAGACAGAACAGGGTGAATTACCAAGTAAAATAAAATAAAATAAAACACGCAAGTCTGAGTCTAATACAGTAAGAAAACAGAATACAAACAACACCTCACCCTGAGTGGTATTCCAGTAAGCTTCCTTTTACAGACTAGTTTCCTTCTAGTCTGGGTCCAGCAATCACTCACACCCCCGTAATTACCGTTCTTTGTGCCAGTTTCTTTCAGGCATCTCTTGGGGGTGGAGAGGCCACCTCTTGAGCCAGCTGAAGAGCAAATGGAGGGGTTTAAATAGACTTTCTCTTGTGGGTGGAGTCCCTCTCCTCTCTCCTATGCAAAGTCGATCTCCAAGATGGAGTTTTGGAGTCACCTGGGCAAGTCACATGTCCATGCATGACTCAGTTTTTACAGGCAGCAATCATTGTTTACATGCTACCCTGAACGTCCTCAGGTAGACTTCTTATGTGGATTGGAGCCTTCCAAGATTCATTGTCCTTTAAGTGTTTCTTGATTGGGCACTTCATTTGCACATTCCTTTCTCAAGAAGCTGACCAAATGCTTTACTAAGGCTACTTAGAAATCAAGCAAGTACACAGCCAATATTCATAACATCGAATACAACAATGACACATGCATACAAATAGGATGAATAGATTCAGTAGATCATAACCTTTACAGAGATATGTTACATGGCATATGTAGCATAAAACATATTCCAGTTCTGTCATATATATACATTCATAAGCATATTTCCATAAAGCCTTATGGGGCACACCGTCACACTGGGATCAGCACACCAGGGATTTGCTGCTCCCTTGTGCTATAACTCAGAAATCCAGATGCATCGCCTCTTCACTTAATTGCATCATAATCCTGGCCTACCAATTCCATTTTTTTTTATTAAAGAAAAATATATTTAAAGCTTTTCTCCTCAAATTATGGTTCACCTGAGTAGATAATTAAAAGTCTATAAAGGAGATACATTTTTATGTGTAATTACGCCTACTTCTGCTGCTTCACAAATATTTTCAAAACAGCTCACAATTTATATTCTGTCAGTGCAATAATTGCTGCTTGTCATGGCTATCTGTACAGGTGCCTCTTATCTAATGGGAGTGCCCTCTTGCCAGCAGCTTGGGTGACAGTGTTGCAGAGAAGCGGCAGGATGGTTCTGACACTGACAACACTCTGTCCAGAGACTCGGCAGCTGCTCTTAGATTCTGCAAAGGAAATGAGCCCTTGGTTTGCTCTGGGGCAGGAGGGTTAGGTTTTTAGCCCCTCACAGTCTATCTCAGAATAGAATGTTCTATTTCACACCTGAGTTGACAGCAATGCCCGCATAAGTAGGATGAGATTATTCAGGAACGGAAGGACTGACTGGGTATGTATCTGAGTCAGGGTGGGTCGTGGTCATGCAATGAGTAAATTACCCAAGACATTTTGTCATGGAGGGAAGGGCTTGGTTTCATCCTAATTTATTATGACTAATTATTTGTATTATAGTAGCTTCTAGAGGCCCCAGTCAAAGATCAGTGTCCGGTTGTGCTAGGAGGTGCTGCGCAGCCAATTCCCTGCTCCCAAGAGCTCAAAATCAAGGATTCTGAGAAGATGCACCAGGCGGAAGAAACAGACAAAGGGGTGGGTTGGGCAGGTGAGAGGACAATGTCTCGTTTTCATTACCAGGTGTGGATGGTTTTCTTGCTTGCAGCTAAAAATAAAAGGCATGTCTAAAAATATGACTGTAAGTACAGTAGTGCGGTATGTTCCTCTCCTCTCTTGCGAGCACCAACAGATTGGGTCTTCGCATGAGAGATGGCTGGAAAGCAGAATGTGCTGCTCACAGGAAAGCGCTTCATGGCCGAGTGGAAGCAGGCTTTGACCTCACAAATGGCCTATCGCTGTAGTGAAGTAACAGCACAAACAAAATGGTAGAAATGCCTCTGAGCGACACAGGCCCATCAAAGCACAAAGGCCAGGCTAGTTTGGAATGTGAACATTTACGTGCAGCTGTAGTGTCACGGTGCAGTCCTCTCAGCCCCTTTCTTGGAAAGGCTAGACTGAGGTGTGCTTATATGCCATATCATTGGCAGGGCTAGGAGCACTACCTATTAATGAGTACCACCTCTGTGGTGCCCCCTTGTGGCCCATCAGAGCACTAGTTGTGATGTTATTGACATGAACTGTGACCATATAGATCATTGTTGCAACCAGGGTCCTATGGCTGCACCAGGGCTTGTAAAGAGGAGGTCAAGTGGGATGTCTATGGAAAGGTTGTAGTTTGCTGGGTATGATTATGCTGTCTGTATGTGTGTATCATTTTTGTATTTGAAGTTATGAATATTGGCTATGTACTTGTATCTCAATGTGTTTGATTCTAAGTAGCCTCAGTGAAGCATTTGGTCAGCTTCTTGAGAAAGGACTATTCTCAGTAAGAGCTCAATCAAGAAACACTTAACTGACAATGGACTTTGGGAGATGCCAATCCACATCTGAGCTTTCCTGGGAATGGTCAAACTAACATGTAAACAATGGTTTCGGCCTGCAACAAGCTGAATCATTCATGGACATGTGACTTGTCCAGGTGGCTACAAACTCCATCTTTTGCTGTGATTTTGCACAGGAGAACAAAGGGGTTTCTGCCCACAAGAGAAAGAATATAAAAGGCCCTGGAAACCCCTCCATTTTGTCTTTAGCTGGCTCAAGAGATGGCCTCTCCACCCCCAAGAGATGCCTGAAATAAACTGGCACAAAGAACGGTAACTACAGGGGTGTGAATGATTGCTGGACCCAGACTAGGAAGGCGTCCAGTCTCTGAAAGAAGCTTATTGGGACATCTCTGAGGGTGAGATTCACCTGTATTCAGTTTCCTACTGTATTAGGCTTAGATTTGCATGTTTTGTTTTACTTTGCTTGGTAACTTACTTTGTTCTGTCTGTTATTACTTGGAACCACTTAAATCCTACTTTTTATATTTAATAAAATCACTTTTGCTTATTAATTAACCCAGAGTAAGTAATTAATACTTGGGGGAGCAAACAGCTGTGCATATCTCTCTATCAGTGTTATAGAGGGTGGACAATTTATGAGTTTACCCTGCATAAACTTTATAAAGAGTTTATAAATTTATTTGCGGTTTGGATTCCATTGGGAGTTGGTTGTCTGGGTGCTGGAGACAGGAGCACTTCTTAAGCTGTTTTCAGTTAAGTCTGCAGCTTTGGGGCGCATGGTTCAGCCCCTGGGTCTGTATTGGAGCAGACTGGCATGTCTGGCTCAACAAGGCAGGGTTCTGGAGGCCCAAGGAGAGAAAAAAGACTCAGCGGTAGTCTCAGCACATCAGGTGACAGTGCCAAAGGGGTCTCTGTGACTGAACCCATCACACTAGTCACCCTGTCACAAGATCTCCCATGGCCAGTTGCTGCCTTTCACAGCATCCAGTGTCGCGGTGCTTCAGTCCTGCCCCGTCCAAAGGCAAAGGCATGCTACAAACTCAGAAACAGGAGACCTTGGTAGCACCCCATCCTTCTACTCAGGCTTGTCTTCACACAGTTTTGGGTCCATTTCTCTGGGCCTGCTCATCCTATGCATTCTGACACTCATCCAGGCAGACAGCTGTCTCAGACTCCTGCCTGAAACCAGGCTTCCCTCGCCAAGGGAGAAGCAGAGCTCTGCTCCTCTTCCTGCACAGCCACAAACTAAGGCCTTCTCCTTTTAAACTCCACACCCGACATCAGTGGGGTGGGGCCATTTAAGCCACAGGCCCTCATTAACTACCTTCTTGCAGTGTGGGGCCCGTCTGCCCTCTCACAATAAGGTTGCCTGACACTTCCCATTATAAGTCCCTGTTTTCTGTTGATTATAACTGATGGCACTGAAATTTTCCATGCTGGGTGTCTGCCTCACGGTGGTATGTTATAGATAAAATCAGCCAAAATGGTCAACCCTTTTCTGAGAAGGAAACTAGGGGGAAATACTTTGTTTTACCTATGTTCAAAAATTTTGGTGATCTTTTCTGTGAGACTCCCCATGCTTTGGAGCAAGGATTTGAAAGTTGGCAGGGTGTAAGGAATTTGCCTTTTGCCATCCCCATGAAAATCTGCTCAAATTTGGCCATTGAAAAATTGCACATTCTCAATAGAGACTTGCTTCACAGTTCAATTCCTTGAAGACTCTAGGCACACGGAGCATGGTCCAGCCAGGGACTGAGCTTGACTTTCCCTGCAGTTGCAGCTCTGAGCTGCTGTGTGTTAAGGCACCAGAACTGGGAGCCTATTTCTCCCGTACTCCTGTTTCTTCTCATTCACTGCATGGAGTAGACCTGACCTGGGGTTCAATCGAGGATATGCAGTGAAAGCAGTTGTTGGCTCTAGGGCCCCTGCCTCATTTGTTGCACAAGTTGGAAGGTGAGTAATGAACGAGGCAGGGGTTTGCTGGAACAGAAAGGATGATCACATGTTTAAGGCAGTTGAATGCTGCCCTGGAGAACTGGATTTTATCCCTGAGTACCTGTGGGACGCCAGGCAGGTCACTTACACCAGACTTTTCTAGCTAGGCCAAAACCACCACACAAGCTGCTGTTCTTGTATAATTTCAGTGACCCTGCTTCTGAGCCAGGGAGGGTAAGAAAGCAGCTAGTGGGCACTGTCAGGGCTCCTGAAAGGTTCAAGCTCAGCTGTGTTTGAGTTTGTGAGGAAGACTTGCCCCCTTCGCCACTGCTCCACCAGTCTCCCCACACCCAGATAATCTCGCCCAGAAAGTGTGCTATCAACAAGATTCACCAGTCCCTAGCAAGGCTGTTTTGTGGGCATCCGACTGTCCAATTTAAGCCACATGAGACACTGTTACCATGGGAGTAATTGTGTTGTCCCAAAGCACGGTGGCATCGCTGAAAGGACAAGGCAGGGAAATACTTACCGTAAAGGATTAAGGCCAAAACTTTTAAGCTTGGTATATAGGGCCTCATTCACCACTGGAGCACCTCCTTGTGGCTAGGTCTGGGAATTAGCTTTCACCCCATATGGCGCCCCCTGCCATCAATTGCTCATGCTGTGGTCCCACTCTCCCTTCGTGATTCAACCCTCCAGCCAGGTCACTGTGTAGTGCCCCCCCCTTCTGGGATAACAAAGTCCCACCGGACAAGCTGTCCACACGCTGTGTCAGACAGCCTTCTATTGCAAGTCTCCAGTCCCTGCGCTGCCTTCCCCACTACTCCAGACCCTGTCTCAGACCCTGGGGTTGTTTCCCAGGGCTCCTTCCTACATCACCTCTCTAGCTCCTGGCCTAGCTCTGGTTTACCACCAGAGATTCCTCTGCTCCCTGTGGCTACTTCACCCTTCTCAGTCTCCTGCTGAAGACAGTCCAGACAAAGCCCCAGGGTGGGCGGGCAGGTGGGCTCTCCCTCACTCCAGCCCAAACTGCCTCCTTGTCCCTGGCCTATTTCCTTTCCCTTGAGTGACTGCAAACCACCTCCCTACAGACCTGCTCTCACTTTCTGTTTTATAATCCTAGCTCAGCTCCTCCCCCAGCTGAGCTTCATCTGCCATTAGGCCCAATCAATTCCTAGCTCCCCTCCAGGTGCAGCAGATAAGGTGAACTGGCCCCATCTGGCCCTCATTAACCCACTCAGGGACACCCCATCACACTTGGCGTGCCTAGCTAAACACCTGAATCCATCATTAGGCCCCTAGAAGTGGTAGTTTTGGGTGCCCGGCACCTCTTAAAATTAAGCCATGTTTGTTTAGGTGCCTAATTATGGGTTTGGTTGCCTGACTTTTGAAGCCAGGGTAAACTTTTGTAAAAGTGACCGGGAGTTTTGGAAATGGTGGGCTTAACACTATATACAAAGCTTTAGGTGATCAGCATTGCTGGCACAGAGAATACAATGTGAGTACATGGGGGGTTGGGTAAGAAATTATTCTGTAATGACCCTGCTGGCTTCTGCATTCAGTTCCAATGCAACAGGCAGCCAGCACCTGTGGGAGGGAAGGGAAGGGAAGGGAAGGGTAGGGCTGGGCTGGGCTGGGCTCAGAGGGGACCTGGTTCAGGAGGAAGCCAGAGGCTGTGGAGGAACAGCAGCAGGCTGGAGCCAGGGATAGCAGGCAGCCTGAGAACTGGAAGTGGAGAGCCTGAAAGCTGTGTCAAGACACACCTTGTTGCTGGCAGGGGGCAAGTGGTAGCTGCAGCAGCAGGACACAGGGCTGTGCCTGCAGGCAGCGCAGAGGGATTACATAGACACCTTCTTACTTCTCCTACCCCTGGCCTGGCTTGTGCTAGGGGCTGGCTGGGCACTGCTGGGTTTCTCTTTCTGTTTGTAATGCACAACACTTGTACCAAGGGGACCAGCACTAGCACAGAAAGCCCCTCTCTTATTGGAAGTGGGTGAGAGCTATTGGGACCCCCAGAGAGCTGAGTGCTGGGAGCACTTATATGGCACACTTGAGAGCATGTAGTGCAGCCAGCGTGCTGCCAGGCAGCTGGGGACTGGGGTCCCAGCACGACTCCTTGAAACTACAATACACGTTAAACCCTTCCCAAGGGAGTGCTAGATCCTCCAAACAGTTCCAGGGCAGCTCCAAGTTGACCGTTCCCCTCCCCACTCGGCTTTCCGCATTAGCTAATGCTCATCATTTAGGATGTCCATCTTGTAACCAACAGCAAACTGGCTGTGCCTCCATTTATGGCTGTTCCCTGTTGAGATGACTAAGTGCTGAAGACAAATGTGTGTAAACAGGAGCTGTCTCCATTATAATCTGTTCCTGCTTCTCCTGACTGTGCAGACTAACGGCCCTGTTTCCACAGCAGGGGGGGAAATTGTGTGGTTATTTTAAGACAAAGGTGCAGGTCTGCCTTAATCTCACATGATGTGGAAGCTCAGCAGGGGTCTGCTTATTTAAGGCCATATATAGATTCCTGATTAATGCATAGGCTGCAACTTGTAAAGTTTCTGGTTACATGAGTGCGTATTCAATCAATGTCCATACCTGAGTGAGTGGCCACAGCTCCGATACATCTTGCCCGTCCTGGGGTTCCTCCCACTGGCAGCCCTGCACAGCCCTGGGTACAGCATGAGCCCTCTGGAACGCTTTCTGATTTGGACCATCTTCCCTGCTTTACACATTGGTAGCTAACTTAGTACTCTGGAAAAATGCCAGGTTGACAGTTTCCATTTGGTCAGGGGCATCATTGCAGAGACTGATAGGCTGGTGGCTAATTAATACCAGTTGGCCAGAGGTCTGTGTCCCCTAGGAACTGGACAGAAATCACCAAGTCTTTTGACATAGGTCACTAAATACCTTTCAGCTACCAAGCCTCAGACACTCCCAAACTAGGCTAGATTTTCACCAGCTACTCAGAGATGAAATGGTCCAAATGCTGTTTTCAGTGGCTGAGCCATTCATTGCCCACAGTACTCCATTCACATGGCTGGTTGAGCTGCATATTGGGCCAGCTTCAGTCACGTTTTAAAAAGGTTTTAGAGTTACAGGTCAGATGCAAGATGTTCAGAAACCAGGTGTAAGAGGCAGGGAAGAGAAAGGAGGGTCTTGTGGTTGATATGGAGATATGGCTTCTCTCTCTCTGCCTCTGACACAACACTGGTGGTTTGTCCTGGGTGTACGTCATGCTGGGCAAGACACCAACAGTCTCACAGGTGGTCACAGGGTGTTCATGTTCTGGATACTGTTTGAGACACCTAGGTGCCGATACACAGAATGGCTTCACACTCAGGGCTGCACCTGAAGTCCATAGGAGCTATGCTTTGAACGTAGGAAGTGCTATTTAATGTTAAATCAGGTTCTAGGCATTTCAAATTGGGCACCCAAAATTAGGGGATACTTTTAACCTTAATCTTTCTGTGCCTTAGTCCTCCGTGTGTACAAAGGGGAATAAAATACATCTCTCTCACAGGGGTGTTGGAAAGTAAATTCATTAATGTTCATAAGAAGCTAAGATACCATGATTAGAGCACCACAGAAAGGCCCAGGAGGAAATTAATAACTCTATATTCAGTGAAGCGTTGGGAAGGTGTGCAGTATATAATGCATGGGGTTACACATTGAATGTTGAGGATAAAAAGAAATGTTGAAGAGCTGCTCATTCAGAGCATGCTGTCTGTATTGTGCATTGACTGAGGCAGGAGACCGGTGGAGAAAATAGCATGTGTTCATGTAATTAAAGACACTATCACAATGCAGACGCACAAGGGAGCCAAATGAAGAGTGCACAGGCATTTCCTAACTTTTCAGTGCTTGACTTCGTAATCTTACCGTTCTATTCATGTAATTCCTTTGGACATATTGCTCTGCCTAGAGCTGAGCGAGGGACTGTCTGAGGCACTTGTACCATCTGCAGCTTTGCCAACCCGAAACATTCAAAAATCATAAGCCAGACCCCCAGAATCATGATTAAAACCAAAATGGGGCCAAAGACTAAATAATGGAGTGTGAGCTGCTTTCTGACTGTTGACCTCCCCACCCCCAGTCAGGACACATTCTAGTGACAAACACGATTCTATCCATTGCATCCCATTGTCAATGAACTTTGTGCCCCAGCTCTGCCCCCGCCACCATCAGCGCTGCAGCCACAGCCCCACATCAGTGCTTGTTGCATCCCTATGTCCAGACCTCACATCTGGCCCAACCCCACAATAATTCTGAGCCACCACCCCTCCCCATCTCCGCTCCTCTGCAGCACTGGAGGTTTGGTACTCCACCACCCCAGTCCTGGGAGGGGGGGCAGCTCCACAGGGGGGTCTGCTTGCTCCCTTCCAGCCCTACCCGCCCCCTGGTGTACAAAGAGAGCAGAAAGGAGGAGTAGGGTAGGAGGGAGTAGATTGACTCATGACACATGGGGGGAAACAGGAGGCAGACTAACCCATTGCTCACAGGAGAGAGGAGCAGGGACAGACTAGCCCACTATGCCAAGGAGGAAGGAGCAGGCATGGACTAACCCATTGCACATGGGGGGAAGGAATAGAGGTCAGACTAACCCATTGCTCACAGGTGTCAGCCATTCCCTCCCCTACCGGGGGCTCTGCCTCCCTCCTGCAGCACCCCTTATTGGCTGCTCTGCCCCTTGAAGTGAGCAGGTGGGGCAGGCAACCAATCAGCAGACTGTGCTCAGGCCAGGCAGGCCATGGGATGTGGATGGGTGCCAGCAGCCAGGCTCAGATCCTGTGACTGGCAGATCCAGCAAGGTCCAGAGTCACTGCCCAGTCCTGAACCCTCTCAGCAGGCAGGGACCTGCGCCCCACTGAGCTCAGAACAGAGGGCCATGGGGGGGGTGACCTGCACTCCATTGAACCCAGAGCAGAGGGGCTATGGTGGGGCAACCAGCACCACACTGAACCCAGAGCAGTGCAGCCATGGGGTGGGGGTGTCAACCAGCACCCCACTGAGATCAGAGCAGAGGGGCCACGGGGGGATGGGAGGTGTTTGCTGCAGAAGCAGCACAGAAGGGGGAAGTCACCCATATTTTGCAACACTCCTTGCTCCCCACTCCGCAGCAGTTGAGCGGGTAGGAGCAGTCCAGCAGCAGGTTTCCTGGGTATGGTATAATTAACATGGTAATTGAAAAGCAGCTGAAAGCAATGTGTTTTCCCTCCTTAAATCAAAGCACAAGTGTCCCTCATTCCCCGCTCCCATCCCCTGTTCGTCTGGTGATATTCTGTTACCATACGTCTCTAAAGCGCCGGGAGACCATGAGAAGATGCTTTATAAGTTGAAGGTGTTGCTGGTTTTTTTTTTTTTTTTTTTTTTTTTTTTTTGCTTCTACTGTTTAATGCCAAGAGGTCCTTGCATGGTATATATTATGGGAAATTCATTCATAGAGATGGGCAAATATCAGCACTGCCAGCCTCCAGCATCAGTATGAGAGAGAGAATAATTGGATCAAGGTGTTCCACCTGAGGCAGTGAAATAAGACCCCTGGGTTTTAATGCTCCTGCATAGTTGTTGACTATGGGGCAGCAGCATAGGAGCAGGTCACCTGGGTATCCCTTAATTAAGATGGTAATTGAAAACCAGCTAAAAGCAATCGAGTGGATGTAAATCCTACCCCTGCCCAAATCCCTTTAGATAGTGCGAGGAATCTCAGAACGCTACAGAATATTCTGACTGGAGTCACAAACACCTCCAAATTATAAACAATGTCTCCATTTTAGCTTCATATGCAGTGTAGTTGCAATGCAATGGATACAATGCAGTTCTGCAGGTTAGATACCCCATGGATGGGAGCCATATAGGAACCTAGAAAGACAGAAAATGCTCTTCCTCTCATAATTAATTAATGACCTCCCTGCCAAATTCAAGTTAACCTGGTCAGACTTCAGAGCCCAGTTCTGGAAATCCCAGTTTCTAATTGGTTGACTCCTCAGCCCAGTTCGGTGTATTATTAACAGATTACACTGTAGTTCGTGACCTCAGGGTAATTTGGAATACTGTAATTTGCTAGGCACATCTAAATACAATTCAGGAGAAGATATACATTTGTAGCACCTCACTACATGCACCCCAATACAACCTCCTACACCATAGTGCCTGGTGTGCAAATGGGAGATGTTTTAAGACTGAATGTAATATCAATCTATCCCTACCTCCCCCCACCCCCAGCCCCCGCAAGCTTAGCACAACAGGCACCGAGGCATCAGTGCAGGCCAGATGGGTTATCCGCTAGGAACAAAAGCACTTTTAATTGTTGATGGGACACCTCAAAGAATCCAAGCAGATGCTTCCATTTCACACAGACTGGCACATATCTTTGTAATTCAATGATATTGTTCTAATTATAATTTAGTTGATAGCCCTACAAGACAGGTCATTTGTTTCTAAGTGTGACATGAGTAAGGGGGTAAGGTGGGGAGAGTGGGATAGAAGATTTGACTTTGAATGTGTCATTCTCCCATCCATAATCTACTCGTTTCTTTTCAACATCAGTGTCTTTAAAGCTGCCCTCTTGTTTCTCAAATGCAAAGGAGCTGGTCAGAGGCCAGGAAGAGTTGAGCAGGGCCAGACTTAGGGAAAATGTTATCTGGGACAAACTTGTATTTTGGCTCTCCTGGCCCCTGCTGCCTCCTTGGGCACCCCACCCATTCTTCCTGGCCCCTGCTAGCTCCCTGGGCTCCCCCACTGGCCCCCCCATCATCCTCAGGCCCTGCTGACTTCCCCCCCATTGCCCTGAGTTCCTTTCTATGGTCTTGCACCCCAGGCGCAACACGCTCCTTGACTCTTGACCACTGCAGCCTTCAGACACGGCACCTTAGGTGGTTGCCCATGTCTCGTACCTGTAATTCCGGCCCTGGGGTTGAGTCTAAGAGACAGCAGGGGAAGTGAGGATAGGTGTTCTACCAATTTGCCTCAACCCCCATGTGTTCCTCTTTTGAACCGACTCTGCTTGTTCATGAAGAGGAAAATCCTTGCGAAAGCCACCTCTCTAACTGGACTTGTCCTGTGTGTAGGAATTCCATGGACAGAAATGTAAAAAAAATGAGCCGCAGAAGTAGCTGGGGGTCAGCTTGTCCTGCTTATATCAGTATGCCACTTGCATGCTGTCTGACACACACCTCTCTCTGACTGAGAACCACGTGCTCTCACAAAAGTGCTGTTGCGGTGACACCGTAAGCATGTTCTCTAGTCGTTGCTTGGATGGTTAAAAACATTCAAATTAAACTCCCCTCCTAAATAATGTCATGTGAGGGCTCCCGTGGTTACTGGTTTCTCTGAAAGGAATCCAGACTTTATCTTTTATTTTTAAAAGAGAAGTGCGAAAATGCCCTGTTACAGGGAAATATATCCCCTGCATCCAGCTTGATAAAAGGACATTGTGATTTTTAATATGGCAAAATGTAACTGTATAAATCAAGAAAGAAAGAGTGCAGGGCATATATACAGGATAGAGGACTTTATTCTAGGAAGAGTTTTTGAAAAAAAATTGGGGATTGTGGTGGCTATCATAATCAGCTGATAGCAAGCTGCCAGTATGACACTGTGATCAAAAAAGCTATTGCGATCCTGGGATGCATAAACACAGGAATCTCAAGAAGTTATTTTACCTCTATATTTGGCTCTGGTGCGACTTCTGCTGTACCCAGTTCTGGTGCTCACCATTCAAGAGAGTTCAGAGATGAGTCACGAGAATGATTAAAGGATTAGAAAACAGGCTTTACAGTGATAGCCTCAAGGAGCTTGTCTATTTAGCTTAGCAAAGAGAAGGTTAAGGGGTGACTAGGTTACAGTTTATAAAGTAGCTACATGGGGATCAAATATTTAATAATTGGCTCTTCAGTCTATCAGACAAAGGTCTAACATGACCCAAAGGCTGGAAGTTGAAGCTTGACAAATTTGGACTGGAAATAAGGAGAAGATTTTTTAAGTGAGGGTAATTAACCATTGGAACAGCTTAACAAGGGTCATGATAGATTTTCCATCAGTGACAATACCTCATTTAGCAGCTCTTACAAGATCCTCCATGGCAGGGTGGCCTACAAAAACCCTGTTTCACTGTATTCCCTTGGGGGAACCAGCTCTTATACAACAAAAATGGCCCTGTGTTCTTCTTAGCCCTTTGGCCATGGCAAATCAAAGCCCATCCTTCACATCATTCTGATGTACTGGGGCAAGAATCCCCCTTTCCTGGGCCATGATCCTCTGAGTTCTAACCACCTCGAGAGCCTTTCCTCACCCACTCTCCTCAGGAACAATTTACCAAGGGGTGTGGTGGAGTCTTCACCCTCGACAATTTTTAAATCAACATTGGATGTTTTTCTAAGAGATCTGCTCTAGTTCAAATTTGAGTTAATTCAAGGCAGTTCTCTGGGCTGTGTTATACAGGGGGTCAGACTAGATGATCACAGTGGTCCCTTCTGGCCTTGGAATCTATGAATCTGTGACTAATCGATGGCCTGGGTTAATGCACTAGTGCAGTGGCACATAACCTGGGGCTCTTTGGGTTCCTGCAGCAGCTTTCAGGGTGCGAGTGGTGCTCCTCTCACTGTACAGTGGATGAATAGCCCTGTGGTTAAGGCTCTGGGCTGGGATTCAGGAGATCTGGATCCTGTGACCTTTAGAAAAGCAAGGGCAGGCTCTCTGTGCCTCATTTGTTTAAAAGGTGAGGGGCCTACCTCACAGGGGCGGTGCAAGGATCAGTTCAGTAATGACTGGGAAATGTTCAGATGCAGTGTAGATGTGAGCCATTAAAATACTTAGCGTGAAAGCCAGTGACTATCGGCATATTCCCCATGAAGGGCCTCATCCAATGTCCACGGGAGTCTTTCTATTGACTTCACTGGGCTGGGCCCAAAATGCAAGGCAGGGCTTGGACAGCTGGAATAGGAGATGCTGCTGGCTGCTCTCCTTACACTGAGGTAGAAAAACAGACACAAGGCTCCTGCCGGGACCTGAGAGAGGAAAAGAAAGAAACGAGAATCCCATCCCTTCAAACAGACATGCATGGCCATTGGCCAGCAGCTAGGAAGGGAAATAGGGGTTTAAACTTCCCCCAGCCAAGAGTGGCAGTGAGAGAGACTCACAAAACAATCACTTTGTAATATCTTGCCATTGGGATGCAATGTCTGTGTGCGTGTTACAACCGTGCATTGTCACAGCTCGACGCCATCACCTATTGTATCATGATCTCACGAATGCTGCCAGGCAATGCCAAGAGAACACACCTTACTTAGTTTGTTTCTCTCTGATTTCATTCAGTGATGCTCTCCAGCTCTTCAAGGTTGAGGCCCATTGCAAGAAAAAAGACAAACGACAGTGTAGGTTCTCTACTTAGTGGGGAAGGCGATCTAATAACCGATGACATCCAGAACATTGTGGTGTTTAATGCCTATTTTGCTTCAGTGTGCACTAAAAGGTTAATGGTGACCAGATACCCAGCACAATCAATATTAACAGCAAGGGGGAAGGAACACAAGCTGAAATATAGAAAGAACAAATTAAAGAATACTTAGATAAGTTGGATGTATTCACGCCTGCAGGACCTGATGAAATTCATCGTAGTTTACTTAAAAAACTAGCCAAAGCAATCTCAGAATAGTTAGCAATTATCTTTGAGAACTCAGAGGACGTATGAAGTCCCAGAGCACTAGAGAAGGGCAAACATAATACCTATCTTTAAAAAGGGGAACAAAGCGAAACCAGGGATTTATAGACCAGTCAGACCAACTTTGATATCTGGAAACATATTTGGACAAATTATTAAACAACCAATTTGTTAGCGCCTAGAGGAAATAGGGTTATAAAGAATAGCCAACATGAATTTGTCAAATACAAATCATGCCAAACCCACCTAATTTCCTTCTTTGACAGGGTTACTGGCCTAGGGGACTGTGGGAAGCAATAGATGTGATATCTCTTGATTTTAGTGAGGCTTGGGATATAGTTCCACATGATATTCTCTTACGCAAACTAGGGAAATGTGGTCTAGAAATTACTATAAGGTGGGTGCACAACTGTTGAAAGACTGTACTCAAAGACAATGAGGAGTCCAGTGGCCCTTAAAGACTAACAGATTTATTTGGGCACAAGTTTTCGTGGGTAAAAAACCCACTTCTTCAGATGCATGGAGTGAAAATTACAGATACAAGCATAAATATACTGGCAAATGAAGAGAAAGGAGTTACCTTACAAGTGGAAAACCAGTGTTGACAAAGCCAATTCAGTCAGGGTGGATGTGGTCCACTCCCAATAATTGATGAGGAGGTGTCAATACCAAGAGAGGAAAAATTGGTTTTGTAGTGAGCCAGCCACTCCCAGTCCCTATTCAAGCCCAAATTAATGGTGTTAAGTTTGCAAATGGATTTTAGCTCTGCAATTTCTCTTTGAGGACTATTTTTGAAGTTTTGTAGAAGGATGGCTACTTTTAAATCTGTTATTGAATGTTCAGGGTGATTGAAGTGTTCTCCTACTGGCTTTTGTATGTTACCATTCCTGATGTCTGATTTATGTCCATTTATTCTTTTACGTAGAGACTGTCTGGTTTGGCCAATGTACATGGCAGAGGGGCATTGCTGGCACATGATAGCATATATCACATTAGTAGATGTACAGGTAGATCTGCGTGGACTCCTCCTGACGGTCGAAATGACAGATTGGACTTCTACATAGAGTGCTTCCGCAGATGTGCACAGGCTGAAATTGTGAACAAACAGCATCACTTGCCCCATAACCTCAGCTATACAGAATGCAATGCCATCCACAGCCTCAGAAACAACTCTGACATTATAATCAAAGGGGCTGACAAAGAACGTGGCGTAGTCATCATAAACAGATCGGATTATGAACAGGAGGCTGCCAGGCAACTCTCCAATACAACATTCCACCGGCCACTATCCTCTGATCCCACTGAGGAGTACAAAATGAAACTACACCATCTGCTCAAGAAACTCCCTGCTATAGCACAGGGACAAATCTACACAGACACACCCCTAGAGCCCCGACCAGGGGTATTCTATCTGCTACCCAATAGCCATAAACCTGGAAACCCTGGACGCCCCATCATCTCAGGCACTGGCACTCTTACAGCAGGATTATCTGGCTATTTGGACTCTCTCCTCAACCCCTACGCTACCAGCACTCCTAGCTATCTTCAAGACAACACCAACTTCCTGAGGAAACTACAATGCATTGGTGATCTTCCTGAAAACATCATCCTGGCCACCATGGATGTAGAAGCTCTTTACACCAATATTCCACACGAGGACGAACAACAAGCTGTCAGGAACTGTATCCCTGATGAGGCTAAAGCACACCTGGTGGCTGAGCTTTGTGACTTTGTCCTCACCCACAACCATTTCAGCTTTGGGGACAACTTATACCTTCAATTCAGGGCACTGCTATGGGTACCCGCATGGCCCCACAGTACGCCAACATTTTTATGGCTGACTTAGAACAACGCTTCTTCAGCTCTTGTCCCCTAGCACTCCTCCTCTACTTGCACTACATTGATGACATCTTCATCATATGGACCCACAGGAAGGAGACCCTTGAAGAATTCCATCTGGACTTCAACAATTTCCACCCCACCATCAACCTCAGCCTGGACAAGTCCACACAAGAGATCCACTTCCTGGACACTACAGTACAAATAAGTGATGGTCACATAAACACCATCCTATACCGGAAACCTACTGACCGCTATACTTACCTACATGCCTCCAGCTTCCATCCAAGACACATCACACAATCTATTGTCTACAGCCAAACCCTATGATACAACTGCATTTGCTCCAATTCCTCAGACAGAGACAAACACTTTCAAGATCTTTATCGAGCATTCTTAAAACTACAATACCCATCTGGGGAAGTGAGGAAACAGATTGACAGAGCAAGGTGGGTACCCTGAAGTCACCTATTACAGGAAAGGCTCAACAAGGAAAATAATAGAACATCACTGGCCATCACGTTCAGACCCCAGCTAAAACCTCTCCAGCACATCATCAACGATGTACAACCTATCCTGGAAAATGATCCTTCACTCTCACAGACCTTGGGAGGTGGGCCAGTCCTTCCTTACAGACAGCCCCCCAACCCGAAGCAAATACTCACCAGCAACTACATACCACACCACAGAAACACTAACCCAGGAACCAATCCCTGTTACAAACCTGGTGCCTACTCTGTCCCCATATTTACTCTAGTGACACCATCAGAGGATCCAACCACACCATCAGGGGCTCATCAGCCACACCATCAGGGGCTCATTCACCGGCACATCTACTAACGTGATATATGCCATCATGGGGCAGCAATGCCCCTCTGCCATGTACATTGGCCAAACTGGACAGTCTCTACATAAAAGAATAAATGGACACAAATCAGATATCAGAAATGGTAATATAAAAAGCCAGTAGGAGAACATTTCAATCTCCCTGGACATTCAATAAGAGATTTAAAAGTAGCCATCCTTCAACAAAAAAACTTCAAACACAGACTTCAAAGAGAAACTGCAGAGCTAAAATTCATTTGCAAACTTAACACCATTAATTTGGGCTTGAATAAGGACTGGGAGTGGCTGGTTCACTACAAAATCAATTTTCCCTCTCTTGGTATTGACACCCCCTCATCAATTATTGGGAGTGAACCACATCTACCCTGACTGAATTGGCCTTGTTGATTGGTTCTCCACTTGTAAGGTAACTCCCTTCTCTTCATGTGCTGGTATATTTATGCCTGTATCTGTAATTTTCACTCCATGCAACTGAAGAAGTGGAGTTTTTTTACCCATGAAAGCTTGTGCCTAAATAAATCTGTTAGTCTTTAAGGTGCCACTGGACTCCTCGTTGTTTTTGTGGACACAGACTAACATGGCTACCCCTCTGATACTTTATACTCAACAATGGTTTGTTGTTAAACTCCCATGGGGTTAGTCCTGAATCTGGTTCTAATAAATATTTTAATTAATGACTCCGATAATGGAATGGAGCGTTTGCTTCTAAAATCTGCGGATGACACCAACTTGGGAAGGGTTGCAAGTACTTTGGAGGACAAAACTAGACTTCAAAACAACCTTGATAAATAAGAGAATTGTTCTGAAATCAACAAGATGAAATTCAATAAAGACAAGTTTAAAGTACTTCACTTAGACAGTAAAAATCAAATGCACAACTACAAAATGGGGAATAATTGGCTAGGTGGTGGAACTTCTTGAAAGGCATCTGGGGTTAGAATGGCTCACAAACTGAATATGAGTAAGCAATGTGATGCAGTTGTGTAAAAAGCTAATATCATTCTGGGTGTGTAAATAGGTGTGTCATATCTAAGACATGGGAGGTAATTGTCCTGCTGTACTCAGCCCTGATGAGGCCTCAGCAGGAGTACTGTGTTCAGTTCTGGGTGCCACACTTTAGGAAAGATGTGTACAAATTGGAGAGAGCCCAGAGAAGAGCAACAAAAATGATAAAAGGTTAAGAATACCTGACCTGTGAGGAAAGGTTAAAAAAAAAACGGGGCATGTTTAGTCTTGAGAAAAGACTGAGTGGGGAACTGATAACATTTTTCAAATATGTTAAAGGATTGGGCTGAAGGTAGGGCAACTAGCTGTAGACATATTCTGCAACAAAGCAGATTTAGGTTAAATTTGGAAAAGCTTTTGAACTATAGGGATGAGGGCACCTGCAGCTGGCACCATTTTCTGCCAATCACAAGCAGACTTTATGCTACCACAATTCTGGTTACAACACAGTCCTTAGATCAGCGAAGCTTGGCTACCCTTGTCTTACAGGGTCCCTACCAAGCAGTCCAGGCTTCCAAACCAACCTATGTCCAAAAGAGTTCTCTGCCAGCAGCATCCTCTGGATCCCAAAGAGCTGTATGTTTGGTTCTGAGACACCACCTAGGGCTAGTCAGCCAACAGACAAACTCTAGGTAGCCTGGCGTTTTGCTGCTTCAGTGGCCGCGAATATCCAGTATAGGGAAGCACAAGTTAGCGAGCATCCTGGGTCCAGGGCAAATAATCATGGATGCTCTTTACAGCCAAAGATGTCAGTAGATAAGAAAACTACCTCCAGCATTTCACTTTCAGACACTAGCTCTCCACAGCCCTGTTAGTTGGGGAAGTGCAGGGTACGCTGACTGCTCCCAAACCAAAGGAGGGAGAGATTTGGAACTCAGAAGTTACTAAGCTGATTAGGGGGGAGGGATAGCTCAGTGGTTTGAGCATTGGCCTGCTAAACCCAGGGTTGTGCGTTCAATCCTTGAGGGGGCCATTTAGGGATCTGGGGCAAAAATCCATCTGGGGATTGGCCCCTCTTTGAGCAGGGGGTTGGACTAGATAACCTCCTGAGGTCCCTTCCAACCCTGAGATTCTATGAGCCTATAAAGGTAGTTAAGCTCTGGAACAGGCTTCCAAGGGAAGGTATAGAATCCCCATCATTGGAGATTTTTAGGATCAGTTAGACAAACACCTGTCAGTGGTGATCTAGGTTTACTTGACCTCTTGAGGTCCCTTCCAGCCCTACATTTCATGATGTTATGATTCCTAATCTGTTATTTCTGAAGTACTAGGATTAAATTCTGGAGCAGTTTATAAATGAAATAGGTTTGATAGTCCAGCTTCCAAATATATTTTTAATTACAGATAGTACCATGCACTGCAAAAGTCAGCACGATTGGAAATCTCTGCTGAGAGAGGACGTAAACCAATGCTAGAATAGTCAGGTGTGGGCAGCACCACAGATATAGGGTGTCTTTGCAGGGCAGAAGCTAAATGTGGAAGGTCAGGCAGTTTTGTAGGTCATGCAGCACAAAAAATCATCCTCAAATGAAGATTGCGGCAAATGTCTTGTTTTATAAACAGCTACTTCAAAACGAATGCACCAAAATCTGTAGCAATGGAGTGATGTTATTTCAGATCATTTGGGATTTAATGTGGATTTAAACCATTGGCTTTAATATGTAACTGTTTTATGAGTTCTTAAAGCAGAAGCATTTTTCCAGAGCTGTATTTGCCAAGGAATATACTAAACTTAATATCTTAAGTACAAATGTGAAAGATTGTAAAGCAGACGTCAAGAGCCCAGTACAAATGAAAGATTCATACCATTCCTAATTAGCTATGAAATATAGTGTGCTCAACTAGATCTTCTGAGGGCTGTACTGTCCCTGTGTTGTCAGAGCCAATATTTGGCACCTACCAAGTCCTGAGGGTCTCCCTCGTGGTTCATGATTTCTGTCAGCTGGAGAACTGTTCATTCAAAGTGTTGTCAACTGCAAGGTCTTACAGATGTTAGCTGCTCTGAAGGTGTGCACCATGGTCCAGGCAGAATGGAGTGCACATCTGTAGCAAAGGAGGCTGCTGGAACCTGGAGATAGCTGTCCCATCTCCCAATCACCAATGTTGTTTGCAAGCAGGGCAAATCTCACCTCGCTCACTGGCTTGCCCCAAATTCTGTTCATTATCTTACAGATACCTCTGGGACTGATTCTCCAGTTCTGCACTGAAGCCAGTGGAGCGACACTGGTTCCAATCTACTTTAACAGTGCAAAGAACCATACTCAGCATCTTTACCATACACTTAAGGTCAGATCCTCAGCTTCTGGGTACCATATACCCCATAGGGATTTGGTCTTCAACTAGCTTTATTCACAAGGTTTTATTTGGCATCTTCCTGGCCTGATTGTCCCCTCCCCCTTGCTGATGTAAATCAGGAGTGATTCACTGAAGCCCCTTGAGTTACACTGGTGTCAGGAGCCAGGCATATTGAAATTTCTTGGCCCACCTGCAGAGAAATGGAAAGCATCACTTTGCTTCTAGCTTTTCAAACCTGATAGCCATGACACAATGATTTGTCACTCTGAGCCTCCTGTCCAGGGCTGTCCAGCCAATTTGCCCCTGGCTCCACAGGGGCTCCCACTAGAATAGATGGGGAGAGAAAGGGATTTAGACCCAAAGGGAAGGGACGATGAGGCGCTGCAGCTCCTGAGGAGCAGCAGAGGGGCCACAGAGTGAGATGATGGGCCAAGCAACTGCAAGAAGAGGATGTCAGGCTGAAAGAGCAAATCCCCAGAACAGCCAGGAGAAGGCACTACTACGCAGTGAGTAGAGGTCCTCATGACAGCCACTGACCACTTGATGGCCTTCATGGGACTCTGAAGGTGTCTGTATAGATCAGGGCAGCCATGCAGAGTCACTGGAGCATTAACAAAACATGTCTGAGTCAATTAGCAGAGCACAATTGGGTACTAGATTTAAACTTCTCCTGCCTCATTTTCTGGTAGTGCCTGTCTAGGGTTTCTAGGATATGCTGGGTCAGATCCTCAGCTGGTATCAATCTGCATGACTTCACTGAAGCTACACCAATTGGGGATCTAGCCTGCTGACTTCCCAGGAGCTATGGCCAATTCACACCAGCTAGGCTCTGGCACACTCACTTTCCTGGAGCTCTGGCTGATTCACACCAGCTGGGGCTCTGATTTTTTCAATTACTTTTAGATAATTATTCAAAACTGTCTTCCTTTTTACCTCCCTGCTCTAGTGCAGTGTCATGTACTGCAGCCACACAGCATCCAAAAAGCTGTCTAGCTCCTCTGAACACAAATATATACAGCGGTCAAACCCCAGACCAGACAGGAGCAGGGCTGCCCTGAGGATTCAGAAGGCCTGGGGCAAAGCAATTTCAGGGGCCCCTTCCATAAAAAAAGTTGCAATACTATAGAATACTATATTCTCATGGAGGCCTCTGTGGAGCCCAGGGCCTGGGGCAAATTGCCCCACTTGCCCCTCCTCTGGGTGGCCCTGTCATCCAGCCAAGTTACAAAAGACCTCCCCTTTTGGGTAATATCAACATCTTCCTTACCATCCCAGGCAGCCCTTAAGTCCACTGCCCTGGCTGGGCCACTTGTTAGTGGAGCATGGTCCCAGATAGCCTCCAAGTTCACTGCCCAGATTGTACTTCTCCCTCAGTGGCTGATAAGGGAACCCAGGCTTGCCCTCTACTCTGGGTTCCAGTCCAGGGCCCTATTTCTAGCAGCAAAGGTCTGGGAAACCACAAACCTCCCTGCCACTCCCCTGGACTACTTCCTATCTTGCCTATCCCAGGTTCACATTCTCCAAGTTTCTAGCCAAACCCCTTTCCTATGGGTCTGCTAGACTCACCCTTCCCTTTGGGTCCAAATCCCTTTCTCTCCCTTGTCCCAGGGAGAGCAGCTGCAACCCTCTTCCCTAGAGACCCTTTTTGCTACCAGCACCCTGGTTTGATCAAAGCTTCCCCCTCTTCCTGCACAAGTGAGCTTCCCTTAATTAGGGTTTTTCTCTCAGCCTAAATATCCCCCGGTTTGCAACTTAATGGGTTGATTGGCCCAGCTGGCCTACGTTAACCCCTTCAGGGCCAGTGTGGGGAGCACACCTCATCACAGTGGCATTCTTGCAAATCCTGTTAAAGACAAACCACTTTCTGAATCTGGAGCTCAGGTTGTAAATGTCTTTTGGTTACTCAGAGGGAAAAATCAACAAATGAACAGTGTAGGAGTTTTTTGTTTTTCCCAAAAAACCAAATACATGGGAAAAGCTGGACATTCAAAGAGAAGGCTACATTTCAAGAGTGAAACCCCAAAATCAAAAGTTTGGGAATATACAATTAAGACACTGTTAGCAGTGTTAATTATGATAATGTAGGATTCAGGCCTGTATATTTGCCTGAGATAGAATTTGGGGTCTTGTTTGCCCATTTGATTTTTGATACACTTATATCCTTACTAATATGTGTGAACACTGTCTGTTGCTTCTGCCTAGCCAGATGGGTTTGTTAGTATAATGGGACAGATAAGAACAGCTACAGTGTTACTGGGCATGGTGGGAGTGTAATATACGAGCGTACACTTGAAAATTGCCTTCACTCCTATCTCAAGGCAAGGTCAAGTAACCAGTTGGGATGGACAGGGAGAGTTGGGGGGAAGGTATAAGAAGCACTAAGAGGGCAAAGAAATGCCTGTCCCTGACCATAGCACAACCTCACTCCTTACCCCTCTCATGGGATACAAAAGAAGTGGGACAAAGCCCCCAGTCTCATGACCCCTCAAAATGGACCATGACCATAAATTGTAAGAGGTGGGACCAAGGGCGACTACTGCAGGTATAATTATGCCTGCTAAGGAGTGGGTGAACGGAGCACTGGGAACAGGCTCTGCAGCGTCAGAGCTATGGATATGCTTGCTTGAAACTAACCCCAATAAACATTGCATTGCCTGCACTTCGGTCTTCTGGCCTTCTGCTTTCTGTCTGCGTGACAAGAACCAGGGAAGGGGGTGATGGGAAAGCCCCCTAACAGATACAACGTTGTTAAACTGGATCATGTAGTCAAGGACACACAAACAACCCTAACTCTGCCCTCAATCTGCCAATGTCCTTCCAACCCCTTTGCACTTTGTATATATAATGGAATATTTTCATTAAGGACTCTGGGGTTTGATGGAAGGCCCACTGAAGTCTAGCAGAGAGCCTTGCAGTAACCTTTAACTAGAGCTGGGTGAAGAATTTGTGTTTCAGTTTGTCCAGCCAACTAAAAAAAAAATCTGAAAAAATATTTCATTTCCAAAAATGTTCAGAAATTGTCAGGCAACTGGAAAAGTTCATTTTGGGTCATACAAACTGTTTCATTCCAGTCAGCTCTAGAAAACATAGGTACGTGCATGTGTGAGTTGTCTCCCACACTTTATAACCTTTAGCCAGTATCAGAGTACTGCGTCATGGGAGACCCACTTCTGAATCTCAGCACTGGAGCAGGGACTTGAACGAAGATCTCCCCATCCCAGGTGAGCAGACTATAGGTTATTCTGTGATTGGCTGCTCTCAATCTCACCTATTGAAGCTGTTCCACTTTGTACAAATACTTAAATAATCATTGTCAATTTGTTTGGTCCAATAAGTTAAATATTCATTGGACCAAACAAGTTGACAATGATTGACGCTGTCACTGGTTGAACTTCAAGGCGCAAGAAGCCTCTCTGATTCAATACAGACAAAAGAAGCACATAGGGGCTCTAGTGTTTGAACCTATTCTCAAACTCACCCTCAGCACTGCCAGAAAGACTAAGGGCTTGTTTATAAGGAGAGTTAATGCACTGTGGAACTTTTAGAGTGCAGTAGCAGGGTCCACATGGCCAGTTAGCAGGTGGTAGGTGGGTGCACTGCAGACTTACATTCCACCTTGCCACATACTAACTCTCTGCATAGGCAAGCCTTAAAAGTGATATCTTCTAAAGTATACACTGTTGGCTTAAATCTGCTCCCATTGATGTCAATGGTGAATGACCAGTAACATCACCAGGAACAGAGTCTGGCCAATGCTGAGTGCTTCTGAAAATCCCAACCTAATGCAAAAAGGAAAAACATTTTTTTACTGCCATATATTTATTTCTTGGAAACTTAACTACGAGTAAAGCAAAATGAATAATTTATGTGATGAATTTCTCCACTATTTTTACAGTATTTAACCAGTTCTAAGTCGAAGACAAATAGCAGGAAAAAATAAAGTCTATGGGAGAAGAAGGAAAAGTGATCAGACGTATTTCATCATTTTTATTGAGTGCAATTTTCTCTTTAGTACAATATTCTCTGAAAGTTACCATTACAAACTCTGACAATTTAAACACAATCAATAAATTGGGAAAAAAAATTACAATGGGGCAAAATCTTGTACAGACATCTCATTGACTATGTACAGGACTGGGCATCTGCTGGCCAGCACAGTGCATGCTGCTGAGGTGAGGGCTCTCATCGCCTCTGCTCATCAGGACAGAGCGAGGCATTGGCATGACAGCCTGACTTTGCTGTGGAGAGGTCAGCATTCATCCTGCGGTTATGGTGGCAGGGTGCTTTGCCAGAGGAAATGGAGGCGGGCAGTACGGTGGTGAGCATTACTGTCCTGTCTCCATTTCCTTGTGAGATGAATTATTGATGTATTCCCCCTAAAAGAGAAAGGGGGAAAAACAAAATAAGAAAAAAATAAGTTAATTTTAATGCAAAAAAACATCATCCCAATTCTTCACATCACTTGTGCTTCGGCAGCATAGGAGAGAGCAGCAAAGCACAGCTAAGAGATGGCATGCCCTACCTTAATTGGGTATATTGTTGGCACTAGAAGATACAATTTTGTAGGCTACAGTGATCTACAGAAGGCTCCCTGGGCTTCCAGCTTTAACATCACATATAGCTCTATGCAGATGTTTAGTGAAAATGTGTGCTGACTCCTTAGGAGTAAGTATCCTGGTAAATTCCAACCAGACTGCATGATTATTCCTGACATCTGTCCATAGTCATCATGACAGCTAGTCATGCATTTCCTGCTGATAAAAGATTTCAGCAAGAATTGAAATTGTAGGGAAAATGCTGATTTGGTGAAAAATGTTCAATTTGCCATTGTAAAAATTGGAATAAAATAGTTTCTTTCAAGATGAGTGGATTTAGATCCAAACATTTCAGTTAGTTGAATGGAATCAAAACGTGTCATTTCTGGCTAACATTAAACTGTGTCAGCCTGAGCTACTGCAGTCCCTCATTGGTGGTGTAATTTGGGTGCCCACTGACCTTATTCTACCCAATGGGCTGTGCTTCCTGGCTGGAGTACATCTCCCAAGATGCACCACAGTCTTCACACTGATCTGCACACTGATTCAGGGATGTCTCATGATCATGAGGCATCATGGGAAATGTAGTCTAGTCAGGAGTCTAGCCCATAAGGAAGAATAGGGGCATGAAGCACCTTAACTATAACTCCCATGAAGCACCACGGTGGCTCAGGGTGACACAATTTATCAAAATTTTTGTAATTTTTATCAAAAACAGAAAACCAGGGGGAAAAATTGTAGCAACCTCCCTATTTTTATTTTTTTTTATACAAAAATAATACATTTGTTTTCAGCACCATTTTTCACATAGGAAACTTCCATGTTTGAACGAGTTCTAGCAAAGCATTGGTCACACTTATGGTAAAAGAAAGTCCTGGTCCCAAAAGGCTCTGACAGCCCAATAGACAAGATGAAATAGGTGGATGAAACAAAGAAACAAGCAGGCAGGCAGGGAGGCGGGATGGGGAGACAGTAAAAAGTGGACGTCATAAGTAATTCCTAAGTGTAATAGGTAGAAGCAGAAGTCACAGGAACTTCAGCTCACCAGCTGCCAAGCCATTCTCCAGTGGCAGTTTTCTGTAGGCATCTCAGCACAGGGGAATTTTAAGGTGGAGCTTGGATAAAATGGTGACTTTGTGGGTTTTGATGGGGAATTTTTCCCTGTGTATGTAAGGATGACCCAGGAGAAAGTGTGGAGATGCTCGTGGGGAAAGCTGACAAGCAGGTAACACAGGTGGAGCAAAGGCCAGAGTCAATCTTGGGATAAGCTAATAGAATGCGTAGATAGGGTAGGGGCTGGACCATCAAGGACTTCAAATTGTACAATCGTAGAAATGTAGGGTTGGAAGGGACCTTGAGAGATCATCTAATCTACCCCCCCACACACCCGCCGTGCTGAGGCAGGCTTAAGTATACTTAGGCATTTCCTGACAGCTATCCTGTTCTTGAAAACTTCCAGTGACTGGGATTCCACAACCTTCTGAGGTAACCTGTTCCAATGCTTAACTATCCTTATGGTTAGAAAGTTCTTCCCAATCTCTAACCTAACTCTCCCTTGCTGCCCACTAGGCCCATTATTTCTTGTCCTTCTCTCTGTGGACATGGAGAACAACTGATCACCATCCTCTTTACAACACTCTTTCACATATTTGAAGACAGTTATCAGGTCTCCTCTAAGCCTTATCTTCTTTCAGCTGAACATCCCCAGTTCTTTCAACCTTTCCTCATAGGTCATTGTTTTCTAACTCTCTTATCATTTTTGTTGCTCTCCCCTGGACTCTCTCTGATTTGTTCACGTCTTTCTTAAACTGTGGCATCTCAAACTGAGCACAGTACTCTACCTGAAGCCTCCCCAGTTGCTTTTTTTGCAGTGGCTGCAAATTATTGGCTCATGTTCAATTTGTGATCCACTATTATCCCCAGATCCTGTTCGGCAGTACTGCTGCCTAGCCAGTTATTTCCCATTTTGTAGTTTTGCATTTGATTTTTCCTTCCTAAATGCAGTACTTCGCACTTTATTGAATTTCATCTTACTGATTTCAAACCAGTTCTCCAGTTTACCCAAGTTTGGTGTCATCCACAAATCTTATAAACATACTCTCCTCTCCACTCCATCAGCCAAGTCGTTAACGAAAATAGGTCCAGGACTGACCCCTGCAGGACCCCACTAGCTATGTCCTCCCAATTTGTTCCTAGATGACCTCTATAGCAAAAGGAAAGGGTTAAACGGAAACAACCCTTTACCTCCTTTCCCCCCATTAGGAAATCTTGCAGCAGGACTTTTTCTGTTACTATTCTTTAGATACTTCGTTTTCTTTCCATAGAAGCAATACAGCTTTGCCTGAATTCTCCTCCCCTTCCCCTCTGGTTTTATGCTAGGCTGGGGTAATTACCCCTGGCCTTCCCATCTGTGCTTGAGATTAGCGTCAGCTCTTGGCTGTTAGCTGAAATCTGTGCCCCAGGCAGTGGAGTTAGTAACAGGAGAATTGACACCTCTATTGCTCTAATGCCAGCATGAGCCATAACTTTAATAAAACTGGGTTTGCTTAATGCTGCACTGGTAATAACCTCTGCCCAAACACTGCCTCTTTTCCCTCAGTCTTTCTTGCACACTGCATGGCTCAATCAGTGTGTATTCTGGCATAAGAACCAAACAATTTCCTTCTCCCCACTCCTTTACTCCTTTTCAGACCCCTGCTGAGGCTTCCAGCTCTAAATAAGAAATACTGTCAGCATAGCCAAGCCAAGCTTTTCTCAATGGGCAGCTTCACTGGCAGGTGTTTGGGGGGGCAAGAGGTGCATTTGCCATGAGTGTAGCAGATAACCAGGTTCTGGTTCTGCCCTGCTTTGAAGTTCAGGGGTGTTTGGATCTAGGCTTTTGCTCTGGACCCATCATAATTAAGCAGTCACGGCAGAAGCACTGGACAAACACCCAGCACCCACCAAACAATATAGAAACAAGACACTGCAAGGACAGGATACATTGCCTTTGGGGCTAATGGTCTCTCTGGTCTTGACTTCACTGCCACAGAAAGGTGTATTTTTAACCTCAGGGTAACTAAGGTGCATGAGCTATCCTGAGGTAAAACACACTGAAGGCCAGACACTTTAATTCTACCATGCGGTAAATTCACCAAGATCAACCCCTGGAGGGAGGATAGGGCTGTTTACCTGGCCATTTACCTCGTGATAAAAATAAAGTGCCTGTTGTCTACTAAGTTTTTACTGGTAGGTGCCCTGAAGTAAACAAAGTCACTTTAGTAAGCAGTGAAGACAAGGCCTCTGTCCTGACTGTAGCCAGGAGTTGAATGCAGAGCATAGGCCTGAGCCTGAGTTGAAGATACTTGTGCTGTAGAGAGCTCAATTCCAGAGAAAGCTCCTCCTAAGGGGCACAGAACTACAAATCCTATACAGGTCTCTGCTCTTTAAGAAGTCCCTACTATCAATCACCAGTAAGGACAGAACCAAGACTTCTATCACCAACAGCATAAGCCTGTACCAATTGAGGTAGAGGAACAGCTCTGCTAGCTTGTAGAAGAAGGCACTTTTTCTCTAAGTGGGCCAGTCAGTAAAGGGAGAGATGGTCCCCACACCTAGCCAGCATGGGGCATGTAGAAAACCCAACCTGGCAGCAGAACTGTATCTCACCAATCCCTTGCTTCCCGCAGGCGTGTGCTAAGTGGGAGGCAGATTATGTACTTAAGAGGAGAAAAAAATTCTGGGGGCAGGTTAATTTGAAAAAAATAGAGGAAGTTGGACACCACTTTAGAATGAAAGACTAAGTCCTAGGGGGATCCTTCCATGGGAAGAGGTCAAGTTAGATGGTCAAAGTTGCATGGTAACTTCATTTCTCATTTGATCTGCAGTTCATCTCATGGCACTCGCTTCTCAGACACAGGACACTTTTGAATGCTGAAAACTAAACACCTACTCTGGGCATTTCAAAGGAGCTAGGTGTTCAGTTCTCACTGAAAGTCACTGTGATTTGGGTGTATGGCTCCTGACCAGGTCTTTGGAAGCATCAGTCATCAAGCATGGTTCTCCTTAACCAGAACTGCTGATTTGAATGAGGCAAAAACTAGCTGTAATGACTGCTCAGATCCACCAGCCACTGCTGGGCTGTCTCCCTGATGGGCCAGTTCTGCCCAGAAAGCCAGGTTGCAGGAGATAAGGGTGTGGGCACAGGGGGTAGAGAGAGTGCCATGGGCAGTGAGTGGAGTTGTGGGGATCATGCTGAGGGATCCAGTCATAGATTTACTTGCCATGGCCATGGATAACAGCCTTGGGATCAGAATTCTATGCCCATTTTAATTGATCTCTGGCTATAGTCTCTTGAAGAAAAAGAATCTGTACTGGACAGTTGTGACTACCTAGAATGGCCTCTGGGCATAGCCCCAAAGGGGAAAAGAAACAGGATGGGATTTCTGTGCCCTCCTGGAATAGACACTTGGTACAACTTCCAGGGCTGGGAGGAGAGGAAGCTGAATAGGATTCCGGGACCCACATTCATTGGAATTTGGGCATAGGCCTTGGAATAAGAACCTGAGCTAGATTGCTGAGCAGATTAAGTATGGATTCCAGGTACAGAGGGAGACAATCCCAAAATGGACACCAGCCCGCAACCCCTCCCCCCTGCAATGGCCCACATTTGCACCCCTAAGGAGAATGAGAAGCTAAATGAGACTTCTATGCTCACCACAGAGACTGCCTCTTTTCAAGTGAAAAATGGCATTTTTCATGAAAAAGACTAGGAGGATTCCAGCAAAAAAGAGAGCAGCACTGGGAGCACCTCCTACTCACACTGTAACCAAGAAGTGCAGCACGGAAGCGAAATCCCATTATTTAGCCACTTCAGGGGGGCAAAGAAGCTTTTAATATCCAATTTCACCTTGGAAACATAAAGCCGCCACATTAAATAACAAAGCAATTGACCGCTGAGTAGCCTTGTTTGGCTACCAATAACTGGGGACCGTCAGCGTAATTATACTAGGGCTTCTGTACTACTGTCCTAACTTACTGATGCTTTTAAAAATAATTCCAGCTGTGTCTGACATTTTACTCCTATTAAAATTCATCTTCGTACTGAATAAAAATCATTTTAGCCCACCTAGGTAGTAATGAAACTTTTATTTAGTAATGTAGAGTTCAGCAGAAAAAAGGGGAGGAAGCAGAGGTGAGAAAAGAAGAGTGGTGAGAGAGAAACTGAGATTATCTCAAAAGATAATTTATATGGAAGAAAATATATATCCGTGTATTTCTTACCACCAGGGTCCATTTTCAATGCCACGCTCAGATGTTAGGCCTCATGGCTCACATTAACATTAATGGGAGTAGAAAGTCTAAATTGCTGAAGAACTCTGCACTGAAAATGCATCCCAGTTATGTTTTACAAAAGGCATTACATGCCAAATATATCAGATGATATTTAAAATGTCACTTAACTGGCAAGGTCTCCCGGGGTCAGAATCTCTGTTGGGGTAAATCAGCATGGTTGCCTTGAAGTCAGTGGGGTGACAGTGATATACCACAGCTCCAGATTTGGCCATATAATAAGATTAAACAATAAATGTAAAAGACAGACCGCTCTTCAAGGAGAGGAAGGATGCTTTTGTGGTTTAAGGCATTGCAGAGCTGTCTTTTATTCTCAGCCCTACCACACACTCTGTTTGTGACCTTTGGCAAATTATTTAGGTTCAGATCCTCAAAGATATGTAGGCTTCTTGAGGATCTGGGTCTTAATGTTTCCACCCTCTGTCTGTAAAATGAGCATAACAATACTGCCTTTGCCTGCCTTGTTTGTTCACACTGCAGGTGCTACAAGGCAGAGAGGGTCCCCCATTATATGTCTGTACAGTGCCTAGCAAAATGAGAGGGAGAAAATAAAGCACAGATGACAGATGTTAGTCATGCCGCTTAAAGAACTACTAGAAGGTGCTGAGACGTTATGTTGAGGAATGTGGTAAAAGCTATAGACTATAATAATGAGGCTTTGAGCTCAGCCTATAAGCATTACTGTAATATAAATAGTAATAACTAGGAAACACTCATGCGGAAGAAGAGGCACTATACCTGGCAAAGTGCTATTGATATTGATAGAGACAAGCTGGCTGAGGTCATACCTTTTATTGAACCAACTTCTGTTGATGGAAGAGACAAGCTTTTGAGCATCACAGAGCTTGTATAAAGATTGTCCTTTCCACCAACAGAAGTTGGTCATATAAAAGACATTACCTCACCCACCGTGTCTCTCTGGGACCAACGTGACCACAACAACACCGCAAACAACATTTGTATTGGTATCAATTGTATAATAATGCATCATTCATTATTTTGGGAGCAAACTGCGTACTCCCTCTTAAGGGCCATAAAAACTAGGTTGCTTTGCAGAATTATAAATTATAAATATAGTGACACTTCACAGCTGCATGAAACGCATTTGATCAAGTATAACACATGTAACACATTTGACCAGTGCAAAGAAAAGATGTCTATTATTCCTGCAAGAGTTACAGGGGAAGAATGAATAGGAAACACAGGCAGCACGGAAGCAAGCAGGAGCATACATCAGGGAAGAAATATGGAAGAACATAGAAAGGGATCCCCAGTTTGTGATGAGAGAAATGAGGGGAGAAAGAGAGCAAAGCAATCACTGTTTCTTTAACTGTTCCCACAAGCTGTCCCCGGGGATCAGCCCTTATAAATGCCATCTCCCTGGGGAATCCCAATTGTCAATGAAGTGCAGTTTCACACTTAACAGGGAGGATAATTTGACAGCCACAATTAACGCAAATGGCGCTTTGATTCCCTGAAGGGAGGCCATCCAGTAGTTAAGAGTTAAAACATGCTTTCTCTGTGTTAACACCGCTCCCCTGCCAGGTGTGTGAGACAGAAAGCTTGTTAATTTCCATAGGCATTAAAGAGAAAGAGCGAGTGGGAAGCCTGCACAAAGTATAAGGAGTCAATGAGGTGCAAGGAAGACAGGTGAAAAGGAAATAGCTTGTAAGGATTCAGTCTGCTGTTTCCACTGGCTTGGCTATAGCAGGGCCCTGACCCTGGGTGGTGCTGGACATCCTGGGAGAAGCATTTCATTTTCATTAGGGTGTTCAGCAGTTCTTCCTATGTACCTACACACTCCTTCGGTTAATCCAGACCACTCCAAGAGGCAGGATAAGAGTAAAGCCTGCTAATATACACAGGCTCCCAAATCACGCTTCTCTGAACTAGGCAAATCTCATGTAACACTTCAGCAAAGATGAGCCCCGTACAGACATTTCCTGGCTCTGTACAATGTGAAAATCCTGCTTAGTACCCACGTACATGAGCTGAGCTGCCCTGGAATCAATAATAAATATCTTACTTTGCATTGGTATAGGGCATTGCACCTGAGGATCTCAAAGTGCTTTACAGACATAAACAAATTCAGTCTTGCAACACCCCTGTGAGATAGGAGAGTATTACATTCCCTGTCCTGAGGCTGGGGAAATTGGGCTGGAGGCAGGTGATGTGACTTGCCCAAAGTCACACAGGAGATCCATCGCAGAGCTGGGAAAAGGCAGCAAGGAGATAGATTTCATGAACGCAGATAGTCATGTCCCCTCTTTTCTGTCTCATCTGAAAGTTGGCACCACCAGAAGACCAATGCCTCTTTACCCAACCATTGGGCTAAGGAATTGTTTAGTTTCAACCTTGGTTGTGGCTCCTTCCATTCTCCTTTTGGGGTGAGGGGTCTTGGAGGGCCTGGATGGAAGAGTCTTCCCTAGCCCTTGTGCAGGAGGCATAGGGTGGGAGAAGCCCCCCCGTATCCCTTCCCATCCAGGCAATCCAGTCCTTCAGTGTTGTGATCCATTTTGTCCCATTTGGGTTTTCCCTACTTAATACAAAATAAGTAATAAACAGATAAGTAATCAAATAAGGCCTTGGCTACACTTACCAGCTAGTTCGACGGCTGGAAATCGAAGTTCTGGGTTCGACTTATCGCGTCTAGTCTGGACGCGATAAGTCGAACCCGGAAGTGCTTGCCGTCGACTGCGGTACTCCAGCTCGGCGAGAGGAGTACCGCGGAGTCGACGGGGGAGCCTGCCTGCCGCGTGTGGACCAAGGTAAGTTCGAACTAAGGTACTTCGACTTCAGCTACGTTATTCACGTAGCTGAAGTTGCGTACCTTAGTTCGAATTGGGGGGGGTAGTGTAGACCAAGCCTAAGAGACCAGTGCTCTGTGCGCTGAATAAAATCCAACCCAATCAAGAAATGACAGTAGGAGAAATTGGGTATTTAATGATCAACTCTTTGACAGCAGGAGCTGGGCTCTCCCAACTCTTCAAACTAATGCAATCTCTGGGCTGCAGAGGGGAAATCAGGATTAAGTGATTCTGAAATCCAAAGTGTGTTGGGTGGGCTCATTTCTAAATTGTTCAGGGGAGGGACCCAAGAATCCTGTGAAAATGTTTTAGCAAATTGGTGAATGGGGAAAGAACTGACTTGTGCAGATTGCAAGCCCACATGTCTGTGGTAGGCTCTAGAGAGCTCCAGTCTGCTTTTCAGATATGAAACTCCCCAGGCATCTTGCTCCTCAAATATAATACTTGGCATGGTCTGTATTTCATGCTGTCAGTCCCGCTCAGTGCTAATTAGCATTGATAACTGCACTGATGTTAACCATCATTTTCATGCCCTCTCTCCCCACCTTCAAAACAAGGGTTCAATTGCCTAATGAGACCCTTGAGGATAATCATCAAGATGGAGGGACAAATTCATCCTTAGTGTAACTGGATTGACTTCAATGAAGTAACTCCAGGGATGAAAATGCCCTAAAAAAAGCAACGATTATGGGCAAGTGTGTGTGCGAGAAAGACAACTGAAAGGGCAACAGAAGAGAATGGAAAGTTATGGTGATGAGAGGTAGTGTGCCCTAGTGGATAATGTACAGTACTAGGAGTCAGGAGACCTGGCTTTTGTTCCCACCTCTGCCACGGAGCTGCTGTGTGTCCCTGTGCATGGCACGTTGCCTGTTTGTGCCACTGTCTTCCCTCCCATCTGCTGTCTGTAAATCCTTCATGGCAGGTGGGGACTGTCCCTCGCTATGTGCTCATACAGCACGTCGCACAGTGGGGCATCAGTCTCAGGTCTGGCCGTTAGGCACTGCTGTAATGCTGATAATAATAGAGACATCAGAACCAGATGGAAGGAAGAACACGAAGAAGGCACCGGGTCAGAGAGAGGGGAGGGGGAGGCAAACAAAGAACTCCTTTTATGTGGCAATGGGAAAATAGCAAAGTAGGAAACCTAGCAAATGCAATACCTTTGATGGGGTTAAAGCCAATAGAGATGGAATTCCTATGAGCCTGCTATTCTGCTACTGGACTTTAACCATCATGTGTAAGGAGCTGGATAGCTTGGTATCAGAGTGAAATTCTATTTCCTAAGCCAGTCAATGCTGGTCACATCTAAACTGCTCCATCAATGAGCCAAGGAACTACTCTGACCTGGGCTGGGAATGAAATTCAGGCAGTATGCTCATGCAATCATGGCTCTGCAACTATTAAGCTATTAAGTGACATTCTGCACAGTAAAGCATTATAGTATTTTTTCCTGGGATAAAGGATCCTAGGATGGGAATAAACATGGATGCTCTGTTCTCTGCTCTCCCTCTTTGTTCTCTGGCTTCCTCCATCCTCTCTTCCCTCTTCTGCTGCCTTCTAAAAATGGGATGGTTGAGTGGTGAGGTTGTAAGAACAGAAGGAGCTGTCTTTCCTCTTCCTGCTCCATGAAGATGCAGTTGGCCTATGACCTTTGTTGGGTGGTGGTTTTGAGATGTCATGTCCAGTGGGATGATGAGGTCAGAGATGCTCATCAGTAAATCAGTCTCACCTCCCCTTGCTGCAATACGCAGAGAAGAGGAAAGGTAGCCCCAGTGTTTCTCAGGGGGTGTTTGCAAGGAGAGCACAGAAGGAATGACAACTGCTGCATTCAGAGCGGTGAGTAGCTGAAAGTGCTGTTGGTATTGAGGGCGATGTGCCTTCCTAGGTACCTTGTTTGAGAGCTGCATGTGTGGGCTGGTTGAGAAGTTGGGGCAGTGAGCCAGTGCAGATAATGAGGGGGCTGGAAGTGAGAATAGCGATAAATGTCAATGCTGAGTGAACACTCTGGACAGCTAGCAGAGGATTTCCATGGGAATTCCCCAGGAAGCTCTTAGAAGAAGCCGCTGAAGTGTGCAGGCCAGGCACTGTGAAGTCCTACCAAACTCCTTTGAAAAAAGTACACAGCATAAGTGGAATACAGCATGGATCCAAAGGTGAGCTGATGCAGAAGGTTTGCAGTGTTGCTGTTCCTGAATGAAAACCAGGAGAACTACATTTACATGAAGTGCAAGGCCATCTGCTTTCTGGAAGAAAACTTACCAGGGCCTGACCAGCAGATCAGATCAATGGGAAAAAGCAAGAAAGCAAACCTATTAAGCACCAAAGGATAAACCATCAGAACCATCACAAGTTGGACACAATGGCTGGAATACTTCTGCAGAAGCAAGTATATAAATTAAGAAAGGGAATTTAGGCCAAATATCAGAAAAGCCTTTTATTTATTAATAGTTAGCTATTATAGCATGAGGTTGCAAATTAGACTGCCAGTGGAAATGATAACAAGCCCAACTCATACTGGACAGACCACAAAAAAATGTACTGCACCAATATCAGAATTGAATGGGCCTGATTCTCCTTTCCCTTTTATAGATGTCAGTCTAGAGTAACCCTACTGAAAACATTAGACTTGCACCAGTGTAAAACTAGCGTTAACTCCAAAGATTCTGTCTCTTTTTCTCCCCACTCCGGTCATCTCTTCCTCCCTCTTCATCCTCTTTCCAACCTTCATCCTCTCCCCATTTTCCTTAATAGAGTTGGTTAAAATGCCAGGGCCGGCTCTGGCTTTTTTGCCACCCTAGGCAAATCCCCCACCGGCCGGAGCGCCGGGGGGAGAGCGGCGAGCCCGCCGCGGCTCTGCTCTCCCCGGCGATCAGAGCGCCGGGAGGAGGGCGGGGAACCCAGCCGGGGCTCTCCGCTCTCCCCAGCGGCCAGAGCGCCGGGAGGAGGGCGGGGAACCCGACCGGGGCTCTCCGCTCTCCCCGGCGGCCAGAGCGCCGGGAGGAGGGCGGGGAACCCAGCTGGGGCTCTCCGCTCTCCCCGGCGGCCAGAGCGCCGGGGGGAAGGCGGAGAGCCCCCGGCGGCCAGAGCGCCGGGAGGAGGGCGGAGATCCCAGCCGGGGGCTCTCCACTCTCCCCGGTGGCCAGAGCGCCGGGAGGAGGGTGGAGAGCCCGCCGCGGCTCTCCACTCTCCCTGGCGGCCAGAGTGCCGAGGGGAGGGCGGAGAGCCCCCGGTGGCAGGAGCGCCACGGGGAGGGCGGCGAGCCCAGTCGCGGCCCCGCTCTCAGGCCGGAGCGCCCCGCCGCGCCGCCCCCCTCCAGGCGCCGCCCCAAGCACATGCTTGGTGGGCTGGTGCCTGGAGCCGACCCTGAAAATGCTTTTGGAGGCTTCCAATTAATTTTTTTATTAAAGTTCATCTCTTGCTTCCAGTTGCTGGAGCTAGCACGCACCTTCACGCGCAAAAAGCGTGGCTGGAATGGCACTTCCACCCGGTCAGAGCAGGACTGTAAAAGTAGCTCACTCTGCACAGAAACATACAGGCAGACATCTGCCAATGCACATTACACCAGACCAAAATGCATAAAAAAGAGGAAGATGTAAAGTTAAAAACCTGATCAGAGTTCAAGCATCTCAGGTTGTTTTCAGATGGGTTGGCACACTTCAACGACAAATTTGCCATAAGAATAACTTCTTTCAGCACTGTTTTGGCATAGAACCTGCCATTATGCTCTATTAGTCGTCATATTTCAGTAGCACCTAGAGGCTCCACTGGGCTAGGAGCTATATAAACACATAATGAGAGACCTTCCATTCTCACATCTGCCTGCTGCAGGGTTCTTAGGCTTGCCACCAAAGCATGTAGTATCAGCCACTGTCAAAAACAGGGTTCTGGACTAGATGGACTTGGGTCGGCTCCAATTTGGTAATTCCTATGTCCCTAAATTCAAAGACCTCACAGTCTAAATACACAATGGGTGGGATGGCAAACAGGCCACAGAAAGGTAAAGAGACTTGCCTAAGGTCAGACAGAATTTCAGAAGAAGCTCTGGGATTAGAACTGAGGACATCCACTGGATCCACCCCACGGGCTCATGTTACTCTGTGAATGCAACAAGCATTTAAATATGGGGTATCTGTGTCTGCTCCCCAGAATCATTTTAGAAGTTTTAAATATGAAGTTCGTTCTCTTTCTCTCTTTCTCTCTCGTCCCGGGGAATCTTATTTTGAATTTCACAAAAGGGTCTCCTTGAACTTCTTTGAAAACAATTTGGAAGGCTCCCAAGTTATAATTAGATCATCATCCATCGTGGCAGGCTCTGATATAAGAGCCGCCAAATCAGATTATGACATGTAAATTGAATAACCTTCTGTGGATCACCTTACTCAATCAGAACTTTGAAGAAGCAAATACAGAACACCTGCTTTAAGTGCAAGAGGCAGATTTAAAACTCTGATCAGAATGGCAAGTCTCTAAATGATAAATTAATCACATATAACCCAAAGACAGAGAAATGAAGGTGGGTGAGAAGAAGGAAGTACGAAGAGTTAGAATTTGTTTGGCAGTGTTTGAAAATCTATTGTGAGGTTTGGAAATCCATTTCTCAAGTTGGAAATCTATTGAATTTTTTAAAGTTAAATTCAATGTTTAAAAATAATGGCTTCTAAATGAACATATTGTGGTTCAAATTTATTAGCAGCTTTTCTAGATCAGAAGCAAGAAATGTAAGAAATGCAAATGTGTACATCCTAGTTGTAAATCAGCAACAATGATCATGGTAATTCACTAAAAAATGCTGTAAATGAAGCCTGAGTATTTATTCTGCTCCAGATTCCCTGCCTCTACCAGCTGGAATACTCCTGCAGCATCCCAATCAGTAGGAGACACCAGATTCTCTTCCAAATCATCATGTCCCAGATTGCCCCAAGGTCTCTTGGGAAGTCTATTTGTATGCACCTTGTAATAGTGGGGTCTGGGCAGCTTTTGTAACAACACATATGGCAAAAAGAATTCCTATGAACCCTTAGGATAAATTATTTGCACCCACAGACAAATATTAAATATCTTGGGTGGGATTTTCCAAAGTATTTGTGTTAGTCTAACTTGGCTCCCACTGAAGCTAATGGGAGTTAGGGAGAAGCCATTTCACAAGTTCTCAGAAAATAAGGACCCTGACATTTACATTTATGCCATTCTGGTTCTCTCCACCTTCTCTTCACTTGGAAGGGTCTGTGGTCTAGGAGATAGGGCACTGTGTTGGGAGTCAGGAGACCTAACCTCTGCCACTGACCGGCTGGTTGGTCTTAGGCATCTTACTTCACCTCTCTGTACCTCAGTTACTCCATCTGTAGAAGGGGATAATGATATATACCCTCCTTTATAGAGTGTGCTGAGATCTCTGGATGAAAATTGCTGCCTACAAGGTAAGCATTATTATTTGTGGCAGAATAAACCTCTCACTATGCTACATCAGTAATCACCAGTTACTAAACTACCTCGAATTGTGAGGTCACCAAATCCTTTGTGCTCCTAGACTGGATATCAATAAACGTGATTACTCTCTCAATGAGCACAAAGCCAAAAAGAAAAATCAGGAAGTACAACACAGATATCGAGTCATTGCCCACAGAGAGAGAGTGGAGATCTTCAAAGTGCAAAAAAACCCACCAATGATTTTCTTGGGGGAAAAAATGAATACATTAAAACTCCCCAAAGCTGACAGGCTTAGAAATAATGATCCGAGTTTGCTCTTATTTAAAAACCGGCTTCCTGCTGCTTTCACTGCAATCCCCGCTTTGACTTTCAGCAACATTTACAATTAAATATACATAAGTGCTTTCAAAGAGACGTTAATTTGAAGGTCATTAACAGTGCAAAATATATTTCCTTTATTTAAAAAAGCCACATAATAATGCTATTAATCTGTTCTCTCTCTCTATTTCTAATGCTGTTATTGTCTCTAATATGAGAGCGATTGACTTTACCTTGGCTTCCAGCTACACTGCAACCCATTTTAATTACTGCTATCGGAAAGCAGTCTGTCTAACACTCATGCGCCTTGACTTTCCACAGATGACATTTTATAAAGAGAGTGATGAATTCCAAAGGAAAAGGAAACATCTGAGTTTGACTTTGTTGGGTACCAATGAAATAGACTCATACTTCAGGGCCAGGAGGGACCAACATAATAATCTAGGCTGAGCATCACAGCACAGGCAAGAGAACATCACCCAGTGTTTTCTCCATGAAGCCCATGTCCTGTGGCATGTTTTGTAGAAGGACATCCAGTCTTGCGTCAAAGATCTCCATGCTGCAAGAGCATCTTCCACTCCAGAGGCTGCAGGTTTCGGATGATACAGTCTCAACAATGAGTATGATGTAGTGCGTTTCTCATACACACATCGGCTCCTTCCCCCGCCCCATACCCCCTCTCTTGTCTCTGTCACAGCCATCCGAGCCTTCCACACCTCCAATTGCTTCTTGAGCGGGCAGTGAGGGCTTTATACTGCTCAGTGGAATTGTAAACAGCCATTTAACAAACACCACACCATCTGTCCACAACTGTAAGGAGATTTAAGCACCTCTCCAAGCCACTCACAGCAAGTTTTATGCCCCTACTCCCACCCCAATCACAAAGCTATCAGCTTGGGGACCCCAGGAAGCCTTCAGTCACTGAATGCCTTCTTCATATCCTAGACCCCAGCCTCTCATGGCCTTCCTTCCTCAGCTCTGCCCCCTCTCCCCTCCCCAAAGCTGTTTGCTTTACGAGATAAATTACTTGAAGTACAGCCTGTCAGCAGTCTCCTAGCAAATCCACTACATGCAAAAAAAAAAAAAAAGATGATGACTAGGCTGAGATTTTGTGGTTGCCATAGAAATGTAGAAATGAAACTGACAATTGAAAAGCATTTCATAGAGTAAAAGGACATGATTTGAGAGTGCGAGAGAACAAGATAGATTCAGTCAAAGAAAATAAAGAGCGAGGCAAGATAGACAAATAGATTGATCAGTAGATAGACATAAGAAATAAACAGGGAGTGAGAAAGATAGACTCACTGCCAGAGAAACGCCAGCCTGTGAAATGGACAGACTTGGCGGCATGGAGAACAGAGAGGGAAAGGAATTAAACAGTGATGCAATCAGACAGCAAGACTCAGAATTAGGGATGTAATACGTGCTGGGCTTAACAAGTCGCAATTAGGAAGGGAGAATTCATAGGGAGGGCCTGGATGGGACTGGTCTGCTGTCTAAACCTAGTTCCCTGCCCTAGGGTCCAGACCAACCTCCCCAGTTCTATGCCCCCCTCCATCTTTCCAGGTACCACCCTTCCTCCACCTCCATCTCTCCAAGTCCGTTCCTGAAGTCAGTGGGAGCTGCAATGAATGGTCAGCACCTCTCGGGGGCTTGTAGTGGGACATATAAAAAAAATCTGATGGCAGAACTGCCAAAGTCTTTTGCACTTGAGTGAAAATGGCAGAACACTGGTGCCCTCTTACAATGCCATGCTGCCCTCTTGCAAAGCTACCTGGCCTCACAAGAGAGAACAAAAAATACATTGATTGTTAAACTGGCTGTCAAAAAGCACATCCCTCAGTGTTACTGGAAGCATCTGCCATTTTAAAAGAAATTGTTTGGGATAGCAAGGGCCATAATCAAATGTCGCATCTGGGTAAAGAGAGACCAAGACGGACTGAAGAGACAGCTTGGCAGACTCATAGTGAGCCTGGTGACAAACAACTCAGAATTCATTTGAGCTAGGTACAGATACCTCCAACTTCAGATCTTCCTCTGCCTTTGAGAAGTGACGATGTTGCCTATTGCCATTTCTAAGGGTGTCAGGTGGGCAGAGCCTTCCCTCCAGAGGCATCAGAACTGGAAGAAGAAAAGATCATAAGCCAGATTGTGGCACCTACTCTGGCTGCAACCCCTGCCCTGGAATGAAGCGGAAGAGGTGCTATCTCTTAGCTGGCAGGAAGAAGAGATGTCAATAATCTGCCTTGGGGTGACTCCGGGAGAGCCCTGATGGCTGAACAAAGTTCAAACGCAGCAGCATGAAGGAGCCAGCAAAATGATCCAACAAAAATCAGGACAATTTGGTTCTGAACGATACATTTATCTTCTCCTACACTAGAATCCACAGATCCAGGAAAGAAATGGATGGGTTGCAATGCCCACCTGGCAGTCCCACAGGCTACCTAGCTGCAGACTTTCACACCCAACGCTCTCCTTGTAAAAGGCTCAGCGCTGCACCATGGCTTCTAAAGACTCCATAACCTCTTTGACAAAAGAGATGCCTTGGACAATCTGAGTGCAGGATAGGGTTGCCAATCCTCCAGGATTGTCCTGAAGTCTCCAGGAAATTAAAATCAATCTCTAATTAAAGATGATGTCAGGTGATAAAACCTCCAGGAACACATCCAAACAAAACTGGCAACCCTAGTGCAGGGACAGAACCTCCTTCCTTAAAATAGGACAAATACACAGGCAGGAACAAAACTGTCCTACTCCCGCACACCAGAATGCACTGGGTCAGAGCAGACACCACTGGGGCCATACAAGGCCACAAGGGAGAGCAGAATAACTTGAATAAATAGAGGAACAGTGAAAGGGAGGTATCTGCAGGGCCCACCCCACTTTGTTTCCTACAGCCAGGAGAAGGGGGGGCTGGCCATGCTGGAGGCTTCCCACACCATGGGCTCTAGCAGCCTCTCTGAGGCAGGGTATGGAGGCCTTGTGGGACATTATTGCTGATGGGCGGTGTGATGGGGCCTATGCACCCTGCCCTGATGGGGAAGGAGCAAGAGTGGCCTGTGTGGGTGGTGGGAAGGAGGCTTTTAAAGAGGAGGAAGCTGCTGTCTGCAAAGCAGGAAGGACTTCGGAGCTAGAATTAGCTGAAGGGGATTCTGCAGCAGCAGGGGGAACTCCCTTATTGGAGACCACCAGCCCTACGGGGCATGTAGTGAACTCCCAGCTGAGCCTGATTTGGCTCCCCGGCCAGAAGGACTCTTGTAAAACCATTCTGCAAGCACCCCCAAAGTGAGAGGGTATTGCTGGCTATTTCTCTTTTGAGTTGGCTCCAAGAAAGGTTTATTCTCAGACACACTGGAATGTTTGTTTCCCTTTTTGGTCCCCACTGTGAAGGAAATATAAGGCAGCCCAGAAAGGGCAGAGCCCACTGCAAGGACTAAGAGATGGGGACCAGAGTTGGGTCCACACAGTGTTAACTGTGGCTCCAGCCAGGTGGGAGAAACATCTAAGAGGGATTGTTTACAGGCAGGCCTTAGCTGTTCTTCCCATCCTCCCTGGGTCCTCTGCTGCCAGAGGAGAGCAAGGAAAGGAACAAGTGGGCTGTAAAGCTGCAGGCATTGCTGCGAGGAGAGGCTGAGACTGTTCAGTGAGGAGACTACGCTTTCCAAAGGGAGCAGCACTGAGCTGCCTTCGGCAGGTAGAGTAAAAACACAGGGAGCCATGGTTCAGCTTTGTTCTCATTTCAGGCACCATGAGTGCAAAATGGACATGGCTACCCAGAAGTTGCTTTTCAAGAGTGATGTATCCCTGTGTATGGAAAACAGGGCCTTAGAATGGAGCCCTGGAAATCTGAAGGTCACTCTTCCAGCTGGCCAAACCCGTTCAGAAATGCAAATCTTAAGCATTGGTGTTTGAATTTCACAGGAGAAAACTCCTTGTATCTCACATGACGGTGACATTCCATTTCTTATGAACCTGGTCATGAGCTTTTGGTTAAGACAATGGGGGAGAAAGACCCTTTGAGACGGAAAACTGGGAGGAAGAATAAGGAAAGGAAATGTGGGGGTGATGTTATAATCTGAAATTCTTCTTAGAAGGGAGTGGCCAAATTTGAGGCTGATTCATAGTGAATGTTGCCTTTCTGCTGTTTAGATTTTATTATGTGGTCAGTCAACAATCATGCTGGCTCAACTCAAGAGGTAGGAGAGTTCTCAATTAACACATTCTCTCTTCCACTCAAGAAAAGTCCCAGCTAACTTGTCCTAACTGGGTTTTATTCCTGAAAGTACAGCCTGTCCAAGTCAATACTACTGGGGAAGTCAGCACAGTGCCCAGCCAGATAATTTTGGAGGTCGTGTCTTTTGAAGGTGATGCTTCTAGAAATAATTTAAAATCACACAATAGTCCTCCTTGCACAGCTGGTCAATCTTATCTTTGCAAAGGTCCCTCAGAGACATTGCTACTCACATCCTCAAGTCACCTTTAACCTCTGATCTCTATCTAATGAATCATGTGGGGCCTGCTCTTTGAAAAACAGACAATTGACAGAAGAAGGGCAGGTCACACTTCACTTGTAGAGACAGCTTCAGATTAATGCAGAGGGATGGGAAGAATGTAGTTATGATTTCACTTACGTAGCCAGAAATGTAGCTCCACATCTATTGCCACGCACCTAGATGCCTTATGTTTAGAAAACCAATAACAACATCCCAAGCTTCTATCTTTAAGGCCTACAGCAAACCTGCCCTTTCACTCCTTTCCATAAGATCTCCACTTCTTCAACATTAAGCTAAAGCAAACCTTGTACAAAGCCTTGACTCAATAGGCAGGTATTATATTGTGCATGGCAGCTCATTAAACTCAGCCTCCTGGAAGGAGCTACTTCCAGGGACGTGGGCCCTGCACTGAGAAGGCTCTGCTATCTGTGGTGGAGAGTGTAACCTTGGGGGTCAATGGTGACAGCAACTCTGGAGAGCAGAACTCTTGCAATGAGAAACCAGGGGAAGGAATAAAGCCTCTCACTCACATTGGAGCTTGCACAACCCATTGTAGGACTTTTTTTCTTGAGAGGCGGAGTGAGAGTGTGTGTGTCTGAGACAGAGAGAGAGAGAGACACTGAGGAGTTTAAGGGAAATGTTCCACAAGGCTTGCAAACAGGGGCTATTACATTTTATTCATCTTTAGAGCTGGACATAAATACTAATTATTTCTTGCTGGAAAGTATTGGGGGGCAGGGAATCCTGTGGAAATGTTGGGAGGGAGGGGTCAGGGAAGCCAGAAATTTTGGGAGGGAAGGGTCTTTTTTTTCAGTTTTCTATTGAAAAATCAGAAAATTTCTATCACCACTAACATTTTTCATGAAAATTTCCAACTGTATAAACAAATGTTTTGAAGGAAAAATTTCAGTCAGCCCCACGCATTTTACCATAAATCCCCTAATCATTCATTTCTAGAAAGCAGCTTTTAAATACGCATAGATGCAACATTTTGAGTCACTTGCCATGGAACGCACTGACATTATTTAGGTCTGGGAAGACTCCTGCTTTGGTGTCTCTCTCCCACTAAGATGAGGGACCAAAGCCTACTCAAGAAAACCTAGAGAAACAGGTTCTGGGCAACCATTGATCACTCTGTTGATGGGATGGGACTATTAGAAGGATATTTTATCCCTGGTTGCTGATATAACTTTACCCTCACAGGCCACCAAGTCTTAAAGATGACTTGCCACAGACTAACCAAGAGGGAGATGCTTAGAGAGCTGCTGGTAGAAGTCCCAATCTGAAAATTTTAAAATACTTATGCTCTGACATGGAGAGGTGTCGTTGAGTCCCCCATAGCATCTGCAAAGTCAGCAGAACTGCTTCAGGTGGTGGATAACCTGATTAATCCCAGCTGACTCCTCTTAGAAATGTAGTCCAGTTTTTCGCTTTTGTGAGGAGTTTGCTTGTTCCACTACAATACAAATGGCTGGAATTCAGACAGCATTTGCAGCATCTGTCAGTTTAGGTCAATGTCCTGAGTGCACCAGCACAGAGACTTCCGTTTGAGGTGTAGCCAGTGTTGCTCAAGTTCTGGAAATGGTGGGGGCACTTCGGGCCACTGCCTGTGTATCAGAGCCATGTCCCTGCTGGCTGGTAAAGACTGGTGATGACACAGTCGCAACGGTCAATGCTGAGGGTAGGATCCCAGGTGTTCCCAAGGAGGCCTTTACTTAAGTTATCATCTTGCTAATGACCACTGGACCACCTGTAAACCAGTACCAAATCTCCAGTATTTCAGGGAAAAATTATGGAGAAGGTGGTCGTGAATATTTGCAGTCTTCAGATCTCTTTGACCCTGGTTGTTCTGGGTTTAGACCTCAGTGTAGGAGAGAAACTGCATCACTTTTGTTGGTGGATGATCTCCTCCTGAATAACGATGAAGACAATGTGTCCATGTGAATTTTATTACACCTCTCAGTGGCTTTTTGTACACTGCTCATGAGAGGTTGTTGACTGGATGAAGGTTCTTAGCAGGAGAAGAATCATTTTGTAGCAGTTTTGCACTTTTTAACACAGAAGAACCTTGAAGATAATTATGAGCAGCTGTTTATCCACCCTAACTGTCTCTCATACTGAGTATAGCTAGGCCCTGCTCTGTCCCCACCACTGTCCACTGTGTGTATGAGGCCAGCAGGAGGGTTAAGAAGAAGTCCTGGCCTACAGCATCTGCAGTATTCAGATTATACCCAGATCTATATCTCCATTATAGCTGATGCTTTTGGTGCAGTGAAATGATGACCCAGTCTTTGCAGGAGATTGGGATTTGGATGAGGGCTTGATGACTGAGGGTCAGTCCAGAAAAAGACAGAGATAATATTAGTTGGGTTGGGGGCAGCATCCAGAAGAATTGGCAAGAATTATATCAGCATCAATAATTGGTGGCATGCAGCCATTACTTCGCAATCACATTTGTGACTTAGAGGTCTCGTTAGACTCAAGGTTACTTCTGGATGCTCTAGTAGCAGCTGTGACTAGGAGCAGGTTTACTATTTGTCCTTGCAAGGTGAGTGGACACTTTTTGTTCAGATGTGGCCCTTGCTGTGTTGATCCATACCTCTTTCACCTCGAGATTCAAATACTGCAATGTGCTGTCCTGGGTGGGGGATGTACCTTGAGGCCACTCAGAAGATAAAATTCATCCAGAATGTAACAGCACTTGTATGAAGTGGAGCTTTTAGTTGGGAGCACATAGCAGGTGCACCATGGGCTGCTGGATGGAGTTTAGGTTGTTGGTTTTGCCCTTTAGAGGCCTAAGTGGTTTGGAAGCTGTTGCCTCTTTCATGATGCTGTTGCACAACAGCTGACGTCAGCAGATGAGCTCAAGCAGCAGCTCCCTCCATATGGAAGAGAGGAAGGCATTCTCTGAAAGATCCCCTCAACTGGGACATGCTTCCTGCCTTGGACCTGCTGGGGTTTGTTCACTTTCTGGACACATCACAAAGCTTGCCTTTCTTCTCAGGCTTCTGGGGACAGGATGGGGGAGAACTGGATGGGGTTAATTACTGGCATGGTATCATGGTATGTAGTTTTGGAAGCAGGTCTGATCAGGATTGTGGAGGAAGTTGCAGTGGGTTTAAACAGTTTCCTGTGATTCTCTCAGTACTGTAAATTCTCAGCCTTGGAAAAGGGCATCCAGAGCTTCAGATGGGTGCTTCTATTAGCTGATCTTATACAAAGCTATATAAATATAGCATTGTTCTCAGAGGAAATATCCCACTCTCCACAAATGGCAGGACAGAAGCTCCTTGTGACCAGATATGCTTATTTCCCACACTTCCATCTGCAATTTAACACTTTCCTGTTGTGGAAATCAGGAACATTGCCCATGCCTACTCCCTGGTCTACGCAAGTTGGAAGAGACAGAGGGGGACCAGGGTCTGTTCCATGGCAAAAAGGAGAGAATAAAACTCTAAATCATCATATCTAGCACTTTTCATTAGTCTATCTCAAAGTGCTTTACAAAGTAGGTCAGTGTCATTATCCCCATTGTTCAGATGGGGAAACTGAGGCACGGAGGGGAGAAGTGACATGTCCAAGGTCACCCAGCAGGCCAGTGGCAGAGCCGGAATAGCACCCATGTCTCCTGAGTCCCAATACAGAGCTCTAGCCACTAGGCCAGAGAGTTAAATTAAACAATAGGATGATGGTTAATGGACCCTGGGAAAGATACATGGCTAACCAATCTTTACATCTGTGAATCTATGGTACCAGTGCAAGCCGCTAGGTGCACAGCACTTTGGAAAATCTCTTACATTTATGTAGGTGAATTTAGGAGTCTCAGTTAGGAGATATTTTGGAAGAGCTTGATCCTTGTTCTCCTTTATGTTTTTATAGTTTCTAGCACACTGCCAGTGCTCAGTAAGTGGTCAAGACCAGTAACACAGGTTTTGCCTGCAGTGACAACGAATATGAGAGGTGGGGAAGGGAACAAAGGTAATTTGTCACAGGAAATAATCAGGTAGAGTTAAACAGCATGGCATCCTAGAACAACTAAATTACTTTGGAAGCAGAAGGGTCAATTTTATTCTCAGCCAGATGGGTACAGAGCCCATGGACTTCAATGGGCAGAATTGGACCCATTGATTTCACATTAAGAAGGGTTGTAACTCAGTTCTGTTCCTGCACTACATATAAACCATAGAAACTAGGCAAAGCAAGGCTAGAGGGACAACTTCCTATCAGGAGCATTCCCACCCTGCATAATAAGCAGCAGCAAGGTAGTCATAAATGTAGTTTTTTTTATTTAGTCAGTTTCACTGTCATGCTGCTTTATACCTTTAGTTTTCTTCTAATAAAAGAGAAATAATAAAAACACAAAGGATCCCTTACCAATTGTGAATAGAAATGTAGTGACACAGTGTATTAGTATGCAGAATGCATGTTTCATATGCATGTTGTATTTGGTGTGACAACATGCTTGAATACAGATTTTGGTGGTGAATATTCCAAACGGTATTAATGCTTGTCTATCAGACAGGCCTTGGAACAGTCCCTTCTGCTGTCAGACAAGGGGAGTTTTTCTTTGCCTGTTTCTCTGGGGGAAACTCTACAAGTTGAAACAAGATAATTTTTGCATTTGTTAGTATCTATTCTTCATTTGAGCTTTGTGACACTTTCCTAACTAAAGCGAAAACTGCCGATGTAAAGAATATCCAGGTGCCAGGGTCCACTTTCCACTGAAATCTGCTTGGAGGCCTATAATTCCTTTGTCTTTGCCCTTGCACGTTGGGTATCCGGTTCTTCCCTCTCCACAACTCTTTAGGAAGTGATAGATGTCAGCTCTCCCATCTCACAACTCTGAGCAGCCACAGCCCTCCCAATCCAGGAAGAGGTGTTCTTAGCTATTGGAAGCTAAGTCCCATCTTGCAAGAATAGGGTAGTAAATAAAGATAACTCCCACTACTCATGCATTCAGCTCTGGAGGAAAGGGACAAACCAGAAGGCCAGGTGTCCTAATGATAGTGCAAATACTTCGGAAGTGTCTCTAGATCCCATCACCCAGCGTGCTGGTGTGAACAGGAATGTACTTGTCTCACTGTTTCAGGATGCTGGGCAGCCAACCTCATGCCCCATAGAAAACCTTTCCAGGGATTGGGGGTGCAGTGGTCACAGGAGATGGCCCATCTGAAACTGCAACATGGAGAAAGAAGACATCTGGTGCCCATGAAAGAGCACAGAGGAGAGGTACAGGCCACCAGGCAGAATGACTTTTGCTTAGAATATTTGTCCAGTGATAGAACTACCTTTACTCCACCTCCAATATTACACCCAGACTGAAGATCAGCTCCAGTGGTGTTCGGCTGTATAAGTGCATCTATGCAGTATGTGGAAGAGAGTAGAGCTGTACAATTTCCAGAAATTTTGAAGGTAGAGAGCAAACACAGCTGTTTCTGCTTTTTTTCCTCCAGAAAAAAAAAAAAACACAGAAATTTGTGGAAAATTGAAATATCTGCAGTAGTTATGTGCTTATCAAAATGAAACTTTATTTGCTTCTTTAAGAATGAGAAATGTAATGTGTATAATTTAGTTAGCACATAAAAAGAACTGTTGGTATATTTATGAACTAAGTATAAATTCTTTAGTTTTGATTCAGAGAATAATGACGAATACACCTAGTATTAGGGAGCTGCAACTGCACGCTAAGGTACTTAGGTGTATTTTTTGCCTATTGTTGAAAATAGAAAACATTAATACTATTATAAACATAATGGGAGGTTATATCCTTTGGGCTCAGACATAGTACGTATATAGACCTGACCTGACATTATCATGCAGGAACAGAAGAAACTCACGTTTCTAGAGAAAAAGCTTGGAAAATGAATGTCCCTATAATGTAATTAACAGAGCAGAATATTAAGGACCAACAGTAAATTCAGCTATATATCAAACTTTCTGATGGCGGAGTTACTATACTCTTTAACAGTGCACTATCATTATATATACAGTAAGTGCTGTAGACAAACCTAGCCATCCTATGAACCAGTATAACTTAAACAGTTACTAATGTATTCTTGGAAATGCTAGCACAGCTCAAGTTTTTCCTTCTTCTTTCACTATTCATTCTGAGAGAAAATATTTCATATAACAGTTTCTTTTAAATGCTTCCCCAAATTGTTAATTTTTCCATACTGGGTCTCAGAAAAAAATGGGGAAAAAATCTGTTTTTTCCAAAAGTTTCTGTTTTTTCCCCAGACCATCACATCTCTGCATGGTCACAATGATGGATGCAAGCTAGTGAGCCACCAAATCATAGATGTGAGATACTGAGCCACTGAAATTCCTTAAGGAGATGAATCTTAGGCACTCATATGCCAGGCTTGGTAGCAACTCAGCTAATTCTGGTCGGAAGCGAGGCAGGCTCCTTCAGCCAACTGATCAGACCTCTGTGTTTGGAAGAGCGGGCCATGAAATCTATTCCCTATGCCATGAATACACTTTGTTGACAACTGTGATTTCTGTAAGAATGTGGTGATGGAGCATGATAACTCACACAGAATGAGCTAAGTAAAGTCCTTACTAAGAGTTCATTCTTTTTATAAACTCTTCACATATTCCAGAGAGAGGCTAGACTGTCCACTCTTGCAACGTTTTATGTAAACACTGACATACTTCTAGTAATTTTAACTAGACAGATCAAATTAGCAAAGAGACTGACAGATGAACAACAGATCAAACACTGGAAAACATTCAATGGAAGATGCCTCAGTGAAGTGAGCAAAGAGATACAATAGGGAAGGATGGATGGACACAGAGGCACGCAAAACATATGGACCTACCTCTGAAGCCATGAAACCTAAGTCAGTAACTTAATAGCAAAATCCTTAGGTCCACACGATGGAAAAAAAAAAGTTCTCCATAGCCATCTTTTGCAGATCACAGAGATGCTAGAGGACTAACCAGTCTATTTTCCAGAGTGTCTCTCTCCGTCTTCTTTTCTTGTTGCCTCTGCAGTCAACAATCCCGTAACAAACACTGTGCATCTCATAATAATCCCATATGAAACCTGTGCAGTATCCAACCTGACTGTTCCTTTGATTCTTCCTCCAAGTTTGCAAAACATTGAGAGTTGGGCTTGCTTTATTTTTCTCTTATTTCTCATTAAACATTCCAGGTGCAATTGATCCAGACAGAAAGCAAAGCCAGTCACTGGTCCCTTCCCCCACACCCCCCAGTTCCACTGGAGGTTATGAATGTACCGTCCATTCCACTTGGGTTGGTTTGTTTTCTCTGTTATGGAGAAGCAGTGAATCCACAGTAAGTTGACAAAGTACACATACAAATGTGCGTGCACGCACATGGGAACACCTTTTTCTTTTTCCATTATGTTTTTGTTTCCTTTTTGCAAAAAAATGCAAGCAAAAGAAAAACAAGGTTTTCTATTGAAGGTACATCTCTTCTTCAATATGAAGACATTAACTGGATTTATTTGGATCCCCCATGCAGTGGTCAGTGAAGTCCTTTGGTACTTGACAGAACAACATCTTGATATTACAGTAGGTAGCTGTGGAGACTTTTGAAGACACTTCCACATAGATCATGAGTAGAAAGGGAATGGGGTGTGGAAGAGAGGGTCAGGGAGGGGAGCAAAAGAAGAAAAGAAAAGGAATGTTGTTGTGAAGATGGTTTCTCTGGGTTGGGAACTCAATTCTTGCACCTCTCCCCACCCCACTGGCCCCTTGTTTCTTATCAGTTTTGACTACTGCTCACTGGTGGTGGGATTGGAGTCTATTTTTTTCCCAACACACATTGGTTTGTCTTCATTGTCTTTTAAATATATGATTTGTACATATTTATATTTATTTATATGCTGTTTCCCCTGGCATTGGTAAGTGTGCTTCTGTTAGCGAGAAACGGAAGCTGCCGGTTAGAAACGAGTCCCATGTGTTCTTTGTCTGCAGCTGCTACAGTTCTCAGACGATAATTCAACCCTTCCACATTTTTCACTGCTTTGTCAGTCTGTTCCTCCCGTCCCACCTCTGACCCTTCATTGCTTCCCCTCTGTTTCCCATCCCCATAAAATGAGAGACGTCATGCCATCGAGGTTGGAGACTGACTCATCTGTACTCTCATAGACTGGACACTGTTCAGAATCTTCTTCTGGTGTCCGGCCAAAGTCACCCCTATTCTCAGGAGATCTCTGTAAAAAAACGACAGGTAGTTCAGTTTAGATGTCTTAATTTTACACTCTTTAATATGTTTCATGGTATTTGTCCCAGAGACACCTCATTTTGTTCTTTAGTGTTACTGATGAGATAGGAGAGAAAAACAAAATAAAAGGTGTCCCGTCTCTAAATCTAAAATAATGGACCTGTATTTGCAGGCTCATAAGCAATCATGTATCGGACAGACCAAAAACCAACCTGAATATTTGCCCCAAACTCAAACCAAACCTATCTGAAGTTCAAAAAAGTTGGTTGATTTGAGGTTATTTATTTTTTCCATTTCCTAGTGTGTTTTTTTCCTGGAAGAGAAAATCGTAAACTACCACAAGAAAGGCAATTCTCATATTACTTCTGACCTTGTCTCAGCCAAGAAGCACTGACAATCTCAAGAGAAAGTCAGTCTTTAGGAGTCAGATCTTCCTCCCACAGAAGTCAATGGAAGTCTTTCCAATGACTTCAGTGGGAGCTGAGTAAGAGTTTAGGTGAGTACACTGTATGTGCCACTTACTCTGAGGTCATCTGGGCAACAAGCTGGAGGGAGGTGAAGCCAGCAGTCAGGAAGTTGTCTCTGTACTGGCTCATTTTAATGGCGCTTAACCAATCTTCTACTGAGGTAAAGGCAGTGAAATCTGGGATGGAGGGGTCTAACAGTGGCTGAGAAGGCCTGAAACACAACAGAAAGGAGCCTAGGTCAAGCTGGACTGGAAACACAAGCCAACAGATGCTGTAGATCAAAAACAAGGGTGAAACCAGCCAGCTAGTAGATAGAAATGGGGTCATGCTGGGTTGCCAGCACTTTACCTAGTGTATAATCAGTTAAGCATTGCCAGTCTGTGACTGAGAAGTACAATTATTTTGTGCTTATTAAAAATACACCTATCCCAGTCCCGCCACCGCCACATGTAAATAAAATCCATCTATTTGGGATTGCTGCCAAAAATCTTAAATCCCTCCAACATTTCCTGAACTCTCAGTCTTCCACCATACCATCATGCACTCCTAGCTGCCACCCCAAAATACCCGGGAAGACAGAGAGACCTTGAATCTGAGCTGAAAGGCACTGCAGATAGTGTCCTACTTACTGTGGCTATTGGATTGTACATGTGTAGGATGGATGGACTGCTAACAACATAACTCTTTCTAAGTGTGGTCTGGACAGGTTCTTAGCAGATGATTTGGAAGGCCATGGCCTTTATATGGAGTTAAAAGTGGTCCTGGAGATGGTAACTTGTGACAGAGGCAGGATTTGTGAAGATTTGTGGCACATCGGCACAAACGTCTGTCTTCATGAGGTAATGGAACACAGCCTCTTCAGCAAGGAGGCAGAAGTGTACCTGGGAATGCTGAGTCACTATATCATCCTATCCTATCCTATCCTATCCTATCCTATCCTATCCTATCCTATCCTATCCTATCCTATCCTATCCTATCCTATCCTATCCTATCCTATCCTATCCTATCCTATCCTATCCTATCCTATCCTATCCTATCCTATCCTATCCTATCCTATCCTATCCTATCCTATCCTATCCTATCCTATCCATACTGCCCCTGTATACTGCAAACTCAGTGTTCACTAACATCTGCACAGCCATTTGATTCTACCATGGCTATTTGATTCTATCTTGCTCATGTCTTTTATTATTCACTGTTCAGGATTACATTCATGCAGACATTATATATCTGAAAGTTTGGAGAATTCCTCGTATACCACCACTATTTGCATGGGTATTTGGTTCATGGGCACTATTCATTATTTGTCTTTCATTATTCTCCTGTTTAAAAAGTTTCAGTATCCAATTAAAGGGTAGAAACAATACCATGTGACTTTCACCATCAATCACATGCCAGGAATAACCAATAACAAAGAGTCTACCCATGAACAACAACAACTGCTCATCATGGTATTTGGCTGATGGCTATTTATAGTGAATACATTTGTACAAATCTTGATTGGGTCATGAATGATTTATTAACAAAAAAGAAAAGCAAAATTAATTGGATAATTGATTACCTGGTAACAACTCAACTAGGTCTATGACCATACATCAAGGGTGGGCAAACTTTTTGGCCTGAGGGCCACATCTGGGTGGGGAAACTGCACGCAGGGCCATGAATGTAGGGCTGGGGCAGGGGGTTGGGGTGTGGGAGGGAGTGCGGGGTGTGGGAGGGGGTGTGGTGTGCAGGAAGGAACTCAGGGCAAGGGGTTGGAGCAGAGGAGGGGTGCAGGGTGCGGCAGGGGGCTCAGGGCAGGGAGTTGGGGTGCAGGGGTGTGAGGTGCGGCAGGGGGCTCAGGGCAGGGGGTTGTGGTGCAGGAGGGGTGTGGGGTGTGGCAGGGGGTTGGGGTGTAGGCAGGGAGTTGGGGTGCAGGAGGGGTACAAGGTGCAGGCAGGGGGCTCAGGGCAGGGGGTTGGGGTGCAGTAAGGGTGTGGGGTGCATCATGGGGTTGGAGTGCAGGCAAGGGGCTCAGGGCAGGGAGTTGGGGTGTGGGTGCAGGAGAGGTTCAGGGTGTGGGCTCCGGCCCGGTGCCGCTTACCTGGAGCGGCTCCGGGTGGCAGCGGTGCACAGCGGGACCAGGGCAGGCGGTTCCTTGGTCCTGGCCAATGGGAGCTTCGGGGGAGGTACCCACAGGCAAGTGCAGTGTGCAGAGCCCTCTGCTCCCCCTCCCCCAGGGGCTGCAGGGATTGGTGCCGGGCACTTCCTGGAATGGAGCAGGGCCCACGGTACCACGGGGGTGGCAATCCCACGGGCTGGATCCAAAACCCTGAGGGGCCGGATCTGGCCCATGGGCCGTAGTTTTCCCACCCCTGCCCTACATCCAAGGCTTGGAACATTAAGCGATGAGTTCGCAAAACCTAACCATTGACTCTCCCAGAACTTCCCACTGCACATACAATATCAGGGCACTTTGAGACTCACACAGCGGTGATGGTAGCCACAGTTTTGAGGCTTGCCGGGTTACGGATCATTTTATCTAGGGTGTTGACTATCTCGGTGAAGCGAGGGCGGGTGTTGCGGTCTTTCTGCCAGCAGTCTAGCATGAGCTGGTGCAGTGCAGCTGGGCAGTCCATAGGAGGGGGAAGACGGTAATCTTGCTCAATTGCATTGATTACCTGCAGGGAGAAGGAGCATGAAACCAACAGATAAATAGAGGAACAAATCTCAGAACAGTCATCGAAGTTCAAAAATCAAACCCAACCCGAACCTCCATCAAAGCAACATGCACCCTGGAAAAAATCAACCTTTCCACTGGCCAAAAGATTCACACTAAAGGCAAGAGTTCCCAAATTCACTGGGTCAGATTCACTGCTGGCATAAATGGCTGTATCTCCACTGACTTCAGTGATGCATCAGAGGCTTTACAAGAGTGATGATCTGACCCAATACCAGAGCAAAGAGCTATGTGTTCTAAAAGCAAGGTTTTCAGGGAAAGATGGCCTCTGCAGTACATTGGTGCACCTGTGACAGTAATGAACACAGCTGCCTGCACTAGCACAAATACAAGCATCTAAGCACCGAAGGGAACCTAGGAGAGTAATCACTTCGCCACCACTGCCCTCTCTTCTCTCCGAGGCAGAATCCTTGCCACAAGCTACGGTGTTCTCCCCATTAATGATGTGGATGTGGGAAAGCGGTGTGATTGCAGGCAAAAGGAGCCAAGGTGGTGTTGCTGGCTCAGATGGAACCAAGGCACTCAGAGGTTAATTTGAGCTCTGATGAGTCAAGGGTATTGTAGTCCCTCTCTGTGGAGAGCTGCCACTCTCATTATCTCTGCCGATCAAACTGGAGTACAGTAGTTGAACTACCAAGTCTCTCTCCCTGGGTTACAAACCCTCTGAACATTTTCAAAGGCCTTCCGGCTTCCTGAAGTCCAATTATCAGCCTACTGGTTTTGCTTCCCAATTTCCTATCTTAAAACCTTTCATTCATCAGCCTTTTTCATCTTGAAAACCATCCACTGCTGCACAGGTTGAGAGGCTGGGGCTGGAGTAGCTGTGAGCTAACACCTCACAGCGAGAGCTTCTGCACTACTCTCTGCAGTGACTTCTGGAGAGGGACTGCTGCCAAATCTAAAGCAATATTTGTGGTGTGTGCATCCAGGTGAGCCCCCCCATATACTCAGGACTAAGGGCCTGTCATGGCCTTGTGTCACCAAAAGACCCAGAGAGGGATGGAACCAGGTCTTTCTCTTTCCAAATATATAGGAGGGAATGAAAAATGAGCCCCTCACCCCCGTTGTCTGGCTGCCATACAGTGGGAGGGAGAATAGTCTCTTATTCCCCATCGTCTGGTGCCCTCAAATGGAAAGGGCTGGGAGGGGTGGGGTGAGTAGAATAGTATCAAGCTGGGGGGCTCAGCACCAGCAAGCCAAGTACGTTGATGTGCCAAATGTGCCTCGGCTCCAAATCCACATGGTCTGAAATCCAAGCACTGAGGCCTGTGTCCGGTCCTGCTCCCAGGCAGGTAGTGCTCCTACACACAGGGAAGGCTAAATTCGGGAGGATTGGTAGGGGAGGGTTTTGGCAGCTGAGGCAGTGGTACTGCCAGTGAAAATGTGGCCACTCATCCCTCTCCAACTCCTCAACCACTCGCCTCCTCTGCCTGTCTCTTAACCCCATCCTCTTTCTCAAGCTTAACGTACACTTGTTGCAAAGAGACAGATACTGTTAAAACTCACTGGTGAGGAACGGACTGGGGCAGGCTGGTTGCTGGCTAGCAGCCATGATAAATGTATTTGAGCCACTTGTCCCAGCCCTGACTTCCTTATTTGCAATAATGAAATCCCATAGCAGGGCACTGACAGAGCTTGGAGGCACCTCCGAGCTTCCCCTCTGCCCATTCTTTCTCTCTTCACACAGCCTCCTGTACCCCCTGCTTTCCTTCTCACACAACCCGTCGGGTCAGGGCACTGAGGCTGAAGCGGGGCAGCATTCCAGTGCTGGAAGGAACAGCCTGTTCTCTTCGTGCCCTTAGTGTCTCTCCGGAATCTCAGTGGAAGCAGAAGTCTTCGATATCACAATGAGTTACTGCTGACCAGCTCAAATTTCAAAGGAGTTTAGACACACACACACCCCCAGCTGTGTGAACCCACCCAGGAGACCCTGGAAACCAAAAGACTCTTGGTTTTCCATGATATATGGCTATCTTATTCCTATGGTGACTTCTGTCAGCATTCCTACATCATTCTTTCCAGTGATTCCTGCTGATAGAGGCTGGGCAGGGTGGGGAGTAGAATAGCAGCACTTGGTTCTTCCCCTTGGAGACTGATCCACACACAGAGATAGTGCCCAGAACACTCACATCTTGGTTGGACATGTCCCAATACGGCCTCTCTCCAAAGGACATCACTTCCCACATGACAATGCCGTAACTCCAGACATCACTAGCGGAGGTGAACTTGCGGTAGGCGATGGCCTCGGGGGCTGTCCACCTCACCGGGATCTTCCCACCCTGGAGAAGAAGGACAAGCAGTTCAATTGTATGCCCTGGACTGTCTATCACCCCTTGGGACAAAAGTACTTAGGAATTACCCAGACCTGCCGCCAGCCTTCTTCCTCAGTTTGCTAAGCAACTGTTCACACCTCTAAGTGCTGCACAATAATTAAATGTACAGAGCAGAAGAGGAATCAAAATACCTACAACACAAACAAGCTGTCCAACCAGGTGTACTGAGAATTAAAAATTCTGCATCCAAAATAGATCAACACAAATCATAACCCCATGTCACTGCCATTGACCCTTCCCCCCGCCCCTAAATCAAAAGCCCGAGACAACAGATGAGCTTTGTAACGTGTCCACATAGCTAACATATCCAGCCTCTGTGGACCTAAGCAGGGAAAACATTCCAGAGTAGAGGGGCTTTTCACTTGCCAACAGCTCCTTCTCATCTAGAGCAAGGAAACCACAGCTTGAGAGCCTTCACTTGCTGTGGCTCTGAAAGTAGGGCAACAGGGAGAGAGGCAGTCTCTGAAATAACCCTGTCCCAAACCACTGAGGACATTATAGGTCAAACCCAATGCTCCTAACTGGGAGCCAAGGCAAGCCTTGAAGCACTGCTGTAATGCACTCACCGCACGACATCCTGCACTGTAAGGGTGCCACACCATTGAGCACCAATCTCAGCTTCCAAATGGACCCAAAATGGAGCCCTATTACATTACATTACCTTGAATCAGGAGCTGAAGGGCACTGCACATAGCGTCTTACCTACTATCTAGTAGAGCTAGTGTTGGGGTGGGAGACAACCTGGACCTAAGTTTAGATGATAAAAGCACAGATACAGCACCTCCCCCTTTCCCTAATGCTGATGAATATACCCAGCTGAAGAGACCTTCAACAGCAATGGTCCAGAAGCAACACCCTGGGACCTCCTCCTTCATTAAATAATGGCTAGCTACCTATCTTCCATTCAGCAACATAAAACAGATTGCCGTTTACTAATACCCTAAGTTTCACTACAAGACAAAGCCTTGCACAATGCCCGATGCTCAAATTTATCTTATCATTCCTGCCTTGCCTATCCTGATCACGACAACATTAATCTACATGCCTGAACCCCAGCAACCAATTCCACCTCCTGGATCTGTCTATAGCCCCCAGTAGATGGCAACACTATTCCACTCCCTTGACCTTTCTGTCATTTTAAGGTGGTCCTCAAAAGGATGAAGATGCTGCAGTGGGGTGCCCAAATAAGGATCTGCAGGGCAAGCTGGCAAAAGATTGTCTGAAAGAAAATCTAATGCCCACCCAAAATACAATATCAAATCCCCCAACTACTATTACAAGTATTCTTCAGAAACACCCCCTTGCTACTACTGCTACTGAGGACAAGTCAATGCGCACAAAAGGGAGGGAGAGGGAAAGGGGGAGGAGAGAAGGTACTGGTCAGTATTTATGGAGGAAACTATAAAAAAAAAAAAAAAAACAATTGACATCAAGGGCATGTAAATGAAAAGACATGTAAAGACCTGAAGAAGAGCTTTGTGTAGCTTTGCCACAAGTACTCCTGGTTTTTTTTTTTGTGTAGCTTGAAAGCTTGTCTCTCTCACCAATAGAAGTTGATCCAATAAAAGATATTATCTCACCCACTTTTGTCCCTCTAATAAAACTATTTGTTAAATAGAAATGTAGGTGAATAAGGATGAAATAGGCCACTTATTTAGTAACATGCCAAAAGGATTCCTCTAATTTGTCCCTACATTTTCCTTTTCCTTTAGCTGTATGAGTTACTTCTCTACTCTTTTATTATGGTTTTATAATCCAGGGGGTCTAGTCTCACAATAACATTATCTTGAATTTATATAGTATCTTTTTCATCCCAAAAGAGACCCGTATGTGCTGTAAGATACAGCTAACCAGATGAGATATCCTTGATAAACAAGCATCACATCATCAACCCCTGAAATGCACTTGCCTCACGAATAAACTGTCCCATAGCACATAATAATGTTGCATGTATCTTCGAAGGACAGGAGGGGAAGAATTAGATCCAGTGCAGTAGAAAGAATTTGAGATCCAATGCAAGTGCGTGAGCTGGCATTTGGGTAGGATGGCAGGGTTATCACCCCAGTGATTACAAACAGCACCAGGAGATCGATCAGGACTTCCATTTTCTATCTCATCTAGAAGATGTCAATTTCAGCAGCATGCTGCCCTCATGCTACGGTGCTAGGCATTACTTTAGAAAAGACTCAGGACCTCATTCGTCTCTCAGTGAAGTTGATTGAGTTATGTTGGTGTAAGTGAGATCAGAACCAAGCAATCAGCGTCAAGGACACATCTCAGGAGTTACTAATGGCACTCCCTTCCAAGCTGCTCGTGAGAGGTCTCCCACACAAGTGCTGAGCCAGCCTGACCCTGTAACTTAGCTCATAGCACCTGAAAGGATCATAACACAGGGTGGTCTGGCTGCAGGCCTTGTAGCTGAGATTCCACACCATGTGTGTAGAACCCTACTAAATTCACGGTCCATTTTGGTAAATTTCACTGTCATAGGATTTAAAAAATCTGAAAGTTCCTGGTATTGTAACTGTGGAGGTCCTGACCCAAAATGGGGTCCGGGGTGCGAGGGGGTGTGGGTGTCACGGTATTGCCACTCTTACTTCTGTGACACAGCTAGTTTCTCTGGATTAGAACTGGCAAAGGTGAGTTTCTAACTTTTGGATAAACTGTTATTGTCACATATGTAGGGTCCTACCAAATTCACGTGAAAAACATGGCACGGACTGTAAAATCTGGTCTCCCCTGTGAAATCTGACTATTTTAGGGGGTTGTGGTATTGCCACACTTACTTCTGCGCTGCCTTCAGAGCTGGGTGGTCAGATAGCAGCGGCTGCTGGCTGCTCTAAAGGCAGCGCCGCTGCCAGCAGCAACACAGAAGTGAGGGTGGCATGGTATGGCATTGGAACCATTGCTTCTGTGCCACCAGAGGAGGTTGGTCTTACCTGGCCCCAGCAGTGGCCCATGCAGGAGAAGAGGAAGGCCTGTCCCTCTGCAGCCTGGCCGGGACTAGTAGCTGGAGCCCAGTGCATGGTAGGAGCCCCTGGCCGGGGTGCCCCCAACCTTGCCCCTCCACAGAGCTTGGGTGCAAAGAGGCCTTGGGCTGCCTGTGAGAGGGTGACTGCAGTGCTCTCCCCAGCCACAGTGCCCTGGGCAGTCACCCACATCACCCACTCGTAAGGCCAGCCCATCCTCCCCGCCCCCCCCAAAAAGTGACAACACCCCCATGTCCTGCCACCCTCACTTCTGCACTGCTGCTGGTAGTGGCAGTGCCTTCAGAGCTGGGTACACAGCCAGCAGCCACTGCTATCTGGCCACCCAGCTCTGAAGGCAGCTCAGAAGTAAGTGTGGCAATACCACAATCCCCTAAAATAGCCAGATTTCATGGGGGAGACCAGATTTCACAGGCCGTGCTGAGTTTTTCACATGAATTTGGTAGGACCCTACATATGTGACAACAGTTTATCTGAAAGATAGAAACTCACCTACGCCAGTGCGTGAATTACTGCATGTTTGCACTTGTACAACTGAAGTCAAACCCTGGCCCTCCTCCATTCACAAGCAACAGGTAGGAATGAAGCACCTGACATACTTATGCCCTTCCCACTCCAGTGAGGCTAAAGCCATGAAGCGGATGTGCCCTATGCCAGCTTTAGGGTGGGGAAATTTATGTTAGTCAAGTGCTATCGTATATGGCAAATGCACCTAAATGATGGGAGCATAGATCGCTCTGGCCTTTAGCATTGCTGGCGTTTTGTTGACTGACTCCTTCAATGAAAGGGTTAAACTCATCCAGCGAACCTGCACTAGGAATACTACCTTAGATGCTTCCATGAATGCTAATGAATGTGCGCACGGGTGTTTAAAAGGACTCTGCATTTCCCACAGAGAATCTGTAGGTGCTCTGGTCTCCCGAAGCCAGAAAGCAGACGTCAAAGGCTGGCAGCAACAGCTGCCTCCTTGCTCCTCCTTGCATGTAAAGTAGAAACCTCAGCCTTCAGAGTTCTACCCTGAGTGACACTTCTACACCCTGGGCTGCTTTGCATCACGAAGCACGTACGCTTCCCTGTCTTCAGGCCCCTTCCCTGGGGATGGTGGCAGGGAAGGGGTGAGGGATGAGAGCAGATGCCCTTAGTGCAGAGATGACAGCTTGCCATGAATAGCACTTGCACCAGCTGAGGATTAGCAGGTATTTTCATCACTCGGTTTTAAATTAAAAACATGATGTAGGGGTGATGCCGGTTTCATTTAGTTGACGTTCACTCCACATATTGAAGGGAAGGGAATCATTCCTGCTGCTGGGATGGTCAACAGGGATCTAGTCCCAACCAGCAGCCACAGATACAGGAAATTGCTTGTGACATCAGCATCATTTCCCTGGCAAAGCACTTTGGTGTCACAACCAGGACCTTACGAGTCAAACTCTTTGCTGGTGTAAATCCACACAGCTCCCTTGTCTTCAGTGGGGCTGTGGCAATTTATGCCAGCCGAGAATTTGGCCCTCCAACTTCATCCGGGGTATTGTAAAAGAACAGAAGGATTCTCAAAGAAACAAAAGATCCTGGTTTTGTATAAATGATCATTAGCCATAAAGAACAAAGGAAAGAAAGCCACAAGGATGTGGGGCCTGACGCTCCACTACCTTCCATCGTGTGTCATCATTTACCCCAGTGCAAAGTGGGCATAAAGGGCTATCAAATCTGGATGGTAGCACTGTACTCCCACTTTGCGCAGGCATAATAAACGCATCGATCGCAAGGCACTGAAGACTCAGACCCACACTTCTTCATGTTCAACTACCCCACAGACTGCTCCGGGTCATTCTAGCGACATTTCCAAATTCAGACACCTGTGGACTAAGAAGCAAGAGAAATTTCAGTCCAAAGGGTAATTTTTTTCCAGAAAGTTATTGACCCCTGAGAGAAGGCTCCCATAATGGAAGTGAATCCTACTTCAATTAGAGCATCATTACTGCAACTATCAGAGGGGTAGCCGTGTTAGTCTGGATCTGTAAAAAGTAACAAAGAGTCCTGTGGCACCTTATAGACTAACAGACGTATTGGAGCATAAGCTTTCGTGGGTGAATACCCACTTCGTCAGACAGCAACTGTGATTTATAGAGAATCACATATGGGATTTACCATATGACCTTCAGGTCTCTATGCAAAAGATACAGAATGCTGTAGACCAGGGTCTCTTTCCCCTTCAATGTACATCTGAATAACTCCCATTAAATGTAATGAGTCTATTATACTCAACCATTAAGGGGAAGCTACAACCAAATCCTATCAGCCCTAGTCCCTGAAAATCATTTCAACTACTGCAATAAAATGATCAGAAGAGGTCAAAACTGCTCCAGGGAAGGATCCCTCCTTTTTCCTGCTGCTGATTTGAACCCATGAGGTTGTGTTAAAAATCCCTAGGAAAGGTCCTAAACCATCCTGTTTAGAATAGCTCATTTTCATGGGGAAGGAGGTTTAGAACCCTGCTTCTTATCAACACATGAAAACAGAATCTCTATTTCTTTTTTCATTTGCCTTTGGTTATTTCCCACCAGACAACTCAGTGCAAGATCCTCATCTGGTTTAAAGTGTCCCAGCTCCATGGAGAATCTGCCCCATAATTCTGCTTGTGACATCATTTCTTGTTACCTTGGCAAGGATTATGATGTCACATTCAGAGGATTATGACTTCATTGGGGAATAAGCAGCAGGAGCATATGAACTGTTGGAGAACAACAATCACATTTCCATGTAAATGACTCCAGTAATAGTTAAAATAATGGGGGAGGAAGGGAAAATGCAGAATATGTCTGGTATTTACTCTGGGGCTGAATCATTTCAGAAATTGTTTAGCACAAATGTTTTCCATAGTCTTCCATGAAGTGTCAGGTGCTCTTTAAAGATGGATGGCAAAAATACTAGTTAAATAACTACAAACTGATAAAGTGACTGCCAGCTTGTTTTTCCTGCCTTTTCCCCAGAGCCTCAAACCTGCTGTGGGAGGCAGTGATGTAATTGCAGACAGAGCATCATTTCCCGGCTGCTGGGAAGGCCTAGTATGGCATAAATTAAATATAAACACAGATGAGAGAATCCATTTTATCCTGAAAGGTGGGAAAGGCCACTTCAAGCCTTTCCCCAGCAGCTAGTGCTGGGCACGTTATCTCAAATGACATTGTTTGACTTAAAATGCCACAATCTGTGCTCCTTATTAGGCAGCATTGCCATTTAAATCAAAAACAGCAGGATCAGACTCTGGCCCAGACCCAAAGCCTGTGTGAATTGGCTTCGTTCCGTTGACATCAATGGGCCACATCCCCAGCTACCTCGGGTTCCTACATTTGGTGATTCTCCTTATTTATTTATTTCTATTTGATCACATCCAAAAGGTGCTCATCTCACAAGCGCATTCTGCCACAAATTACATTAGACACTGTAATTCAGATTCCATGCAATGGGCCAACCCTCTGGCGCAGTATAACAACAATCCCTCTACCTAGCAGACATTTCCTCATAGCTCATAAAGACTTGATCTGTGCCCTATGCAAAGGGTGTATGTGTGTGTGTGTGTGTATTCTCTCCAGCATGGCCAGGAAGTTAACAAATCCGGGCTCTGATGCACCCAGGGGAGATGTGGATTTCAGAGCCAAGAGACCTTCACAGAGATCACCACATCCTCAGCTCCCTCCTGATTGAATCGAGGGACCTCCGCTGATCATAATTGCAGCCACGTGAGAAAGGTGGGCTGTCTGAGAGCCACCCCCCAAACCAGTTCGGGCTTCAAAGGTCAAAACCATCCCTCTGAATTCCACCTCCAGCTCCCTAACCACAAGGAGGTTCCATTCATAGGCTAGTTCCATGCTGGAGCCGGGGAACAACCCGGCACATTGAACAGTCTGAACAGAGGACTTGACAAGAAGACAAAGGAGAAATTGTTCGGTTTAGAGTGCCGTTGTCACAGGTCAAGCCTGCACACGTATTTTGTTACTGATTTAAAATCTTCAGTGGTTTGGACCAAACCTGTAAGTTCACTGCTCAGGCAAACTGAAGTTGCTTTAATTCTTTACTTTAAAAAATCTTTATATTTTACATTGTACAAAAACAACGAGGAGTCCGGTGGCACCTTAAAGACTAACAGATTTATTTGGGCATAAGCTTTCGTGGGTAAAAAGCCTACTTCTTCAGATGCATGGAGTGAAAATTACAAATTACTCCCTTCTCCTCATGTGTCAGTATATTTATGTCTGCATTTGTAATTTTCACTCCATGCATCTGAAGAAGTGGATTTTTTTACCTATGAAAGCTTATGCCCAAATAAATCTGTCAGTCTCTAAGGTGCTACAGGACTCCTCATTGTTTTTGTGGATACAGACTAACACGGCTACCCCTCTGATATTTTAAATTGTACTTATTGAACAATATAGACGCGACCTGCTTTGTTGCTGATCTACAATCCTCAACCCCTTTATTACTGCTGCCAATAAAAACTGTGTTCTCCTTATTTTCACTCTCCAAGGCATGCACGGATCATATTATTACTACTATGGTTTATAAAGGGTTAATAAATGATTAATCAATTCTTACAGATTGTGGTACAGTCCAACAGGTTGCTCGTAACCATGTTTTATAACCAGCTGTAACACCAACTGATGAGGCACTTATAACCATCTATAATATACATGACTCATGTCTGTAATATATTATGACATCTATCAATCATTTATTAACCTTTTATAGGGTATTTATAAACTGAATCTTAGCATAACGTGTGGTTTATTTATTTCATTCACTCCAAATATGACAATCACCCAAGTATCTTCTTATTCCCTCCCACCCCATTTTTGACAGATTCCGATAGTATCCAGAGGCCAAGTTCCTGATGGCAGAATGATTCCAAAAGAATGCTCTAGAGGGGACCAGGGTTCTGTTATCTTCTCTACTGCAGGCACCAATGAGAGGCTACCGCAGGTGAACAAGGAGACAATAAGGGAGTGGGGGAGAACTGGGATTACCTATGAATGAGTTAATTAAGCAAGAGAACAGTGGCTGGGGAATAGTGGAGCTTGGATTAGATTTGTCTCTAATTAATTCCCGGAACAATTTCCAGCAGAGAAAGATAGCTCAGGATTAGAGTGATACTGTAGCGGTACTTAAAACACCTCCTATATGCAATCAGTCTTCCTTCTGCTTCCCCTTCTGCACCTCTTCCCAGATCCCCACTGTTCACCCCCTTCCCCGCTCATTTAATGGAAGAGAGAGAAATTCTCATTTGAAAACTAGCGAAGTGCACAGAAAAACTTGAGAGGGAGGGGACAAGAGAGAAAAAACAATGAGAGGGAACAGGAAAGGGAAGGGGAGAAAAAGAGAAAGGATGATGAAGAAAGGCGCGACAGAGAGAGAAGGCAGGGAGAGGTACAAAGAGAAAGAAAACAATTGTCCTTTCAAAGCACGAGAGAAACAAATCACAGGATGCTTTAATGTCATTTGAAGGGAAAGTGGCAAGAAAGGGCCAGATTGACAAGTGTATTTGGGTGCCTAAAGATGATGATGGGCACCAAACTCACCTAAGCACTTTGGAAAATGCCACTGAGTTCCTATCTGCATCTTCAGGCACCTAAATATCTTTGCAAATGCAGCTCAAAGAAGCTATTGCCGATGGATACTGGAATCTACAATCCCATCATTCCATCCGACTGAGCTCTGATGTTGTTCTGCAATGGGCCTACAGCCCTAAACTCCACAGCAGGGTTGTGGCTGGGATTTATAAAGGCCAGGGCAAGAAATAGAAGAAGAGCCCCCAAGGATCTCCCACCCGCCGACCCCTATTTACTCCCCCTTTCGGTGGGACCTGGGCACCTCACTGCTCTTTGTAACCCTCCCCACAGGGTCCAGCTGTAATGAACTGCCCCCTGAAGTGGGAAAAGCCCCAGGAAGCAATGAAATTTTGTGGAAGCAAAGTGAGATCGGGAAAGGGGAACATGCAGCAGGGCAGAAGGTACATACCAAGGAGCTAGTATAGGTTGGGTCAGAGGTATCATCTTGCAGGTAGCGTGAGAGGCCAAAGTCAGACACTTTGCACACCAAGTTACTATTGACCAGGATGTTTCTGGCGGCAAGGTCCCGGTGCACGTAGTTCATCTCCGCAAGGTACTTCATTCCCGCAGCAATTCCCCTGAGCATCCCCACCAGCTGGATGACTGTGAACTGCCCGTCGTTTTGCTGCGGTCATAAAGAACAGGTGCCATAATTAGAATGATCCAGCTATTCCTAGGGTAATAGATAACTCCATTATCCAAACAAACCTGTGACTCTGGGCCAGTCAGTTCTCCTATGTAGTGAGACTGTAAGCTGCTTGGAGCAGGGACTATCACTAGGTGCATGTACAGCACCTAGCGCAATGGGACCTGAGCATGGCTGAGGCCTCCAGACATTACTGTAATATGAACAACAACCACCGAGATCCCACTTAGCACATTTTCAGCCTGAGAGTCCAGTTTCTGTTGTGTTTGGTGTCAGGATGGTCAGGTGGTTGTTGTTGTTTGGTTAACTAATTTTTTTTTAACTAATTTAGGGAAAAGTCATCTCTAAAAATCTGTGTCTAGCTCCATTGTCTCTTAAAATTTAAGATCTCTTCTGGGCATCTTTTTATTTTTCAGGCCATTTGTTTTCTCTCTTTTCAATTCTTGCCTCTCCCTACCCCCACCAAAAAAGTGTTAGATTCTGGGCAACCCACATTATGGAACAAGTGAAAACAGATCAGGCTTCCCTAGGCCTTCCCACGGACACAGGGCTGGGGGGGAGAGGGGAAGGAAAGACCATTTGAATTCAGGACTCTCCATAGAGAACATAAAGGTCAACATTCCCAGGAGACAGACGTCAGAGTCTATCATGTGGAAAATGTGGCCATCTTATTAGAGGGCACCTCCTCCCTCTCCCTTTTTGGGGCCTCTATGAGTATGATGCCAACAGCAGGGAGCAATGTGTCAGTTCTGGAAAGCACAGGGACTGCAATTGTTCCTGGCACCTGCATGGGGGTGCAAGGCTCCTCACAACAGTCTCTCCCTCCCAACTCTTTGTGCATGCACCTAAGGGTCAGTCTGACTCTAGGGCCCTCAAGTATTTCGCTACTTTGGGCTGGCCCCCATGGAGGGACACTGATGACCTACTTTGCTATCTTTCCAAGCAGCTGATGCACCAATTAGCGATGCTATTTTTACATCAAGACTGAAATTAGACATATAAATTACCTGCTTCTGAGCGTTGGAAAGAAGGTGGCATTAACAGGATTTGGATGCTCAGTTCCCATTAATCATTCCTCCAACTCCCTTTGAAAATCTCAGCCTCAGTGTTTACCCCTCCCTTCTCCTCTCCTTCCCTCTTCATCCATCTTTCTTTCCTGTCTCTCCCTCCCTGGCTTCTTTTCCCTCCCTCTCTCCTGCACCCTCCTTCCCCTACCTCCCAACCTCTTGAGAGGTGTGCACCAGAACTCTGGGTCAGATTGCCTTTGAGCTGCCTCCAGACCCCTAGGACACATCACCTAAGATGCCACTACAAAGAACAACGGATGGTTTCCCTGCCGCGTGAGGATTAATACTGTTGCTGCAGCAGCTGCTTCCTCCAGATGATCTCAGATCCCGTAATGAGATGAACACTGTCCACAAAAGAGCAGTGTTTGGAGTCACACAGCGGACCTCTTGTCACTGATGCTCCATGATGCTACAAGCTGATGCTAAAAATACTCGAAGCTGGCTTCAAATATGAAGTGAGACAATAAAAGGGCACTTCTTTAATTCTGGTCATGCCTCCCCCTCCCTTCCCTCCAGTTCTAGACCAGTTCAAATAGCTGCCCATGCCTCAGTGATTCAGAAGTTCTCAATTTTCATCTAGCATTCCCAGTCCTTGCAAAGCCTCTCCTGCTTCCTATACTTGCCTCCCTTCACCTCACCTAGTTAGCATGATGATCAGGTCCCCAGGCAGTAGCAAAGGACTTTTATTTGGGGTGGTTCCTGGTGGGAGTGGAATCCCCAGCCCTCAGAATGTGTTAGTGCAGTTATGGTTTATCTTTTCACTCAAAAACTGGCCTTTCCCCTCATGGATTTCTTCATTTCCCCTTTTGTAGTAGTGGGCACAGCAACCCTTTCCTCTTACTGAGGTCTCTGGGGGAGATTTTTATCAGTGCCCAAGAGATTTAGGAGCACAAGCCTCACTGAAAGACAACAGGATTTGTGCTCTGAAATGCCTTTGGCTCCTTTGAGAATCTCTCCCTCTCTCAATATTGTTTCTTAGGTCAGTTATTAGGGTTCCATGAGCCCAGCTGCTAGAGGTTTGACCTCAACGGATCTTCTACACCACAGCATGACTCGATTCCAACGAACATGACTCCATTCCAGTGCTATAATAGAAGAGCAGCCAATGAGGCCATCATGCTTCCTTACCCTCAGAAAGGAGTCCAGAGCTCCATTCTCCATAAACTCTGTGATGATCATGACTGGCCGGCTTTTGGTCACCACTCCTTCCAGCCGAATGATATTTGGGTGGTCAAACTGTCCCATGATGCTGGCCTCACTCAGGAAATCCCTACGCTGCTTCTCAGAGTAGCCAGCCTTTAATGTCTTAATGGCCACATAGATTTCCCTCTTGCTGGGCAGCTTCAGACGTCCTTTATACACTTCTCCAAACTCCCCTGCAATTGCAAGAATATCAGTTGCAACCACCTCCTCCTTTTCCTCCTTCTCCACCACAACAAAGCATGGTAAAGAACAGCAGTATCACATAGCTGCCAAGGCTCCAATCTGATTGGCTGAAATATGTGCACATTTAAATAGTGTCCTCTTAATACTATTTGTCGTCCCCCTCTTAAAGGGGCAGTGTCAAAAGCATCCATTCCTCTGCTACTAAGAATATTCCTGAGTCTACAAACTGCTCTACCTGGATACAACCCTGCACCCCCATACAACTCTTCCAAGGTTAATGGAGCTTTGTGCAGATGCCATGGATCAGAGCCTAAGATACCAGTAAAACAAAAGGATTTTCCTAAATCTAAAATGTTATAATTGACACTGTCCTTTTTGCATTTCACTCCTCTTGGAATGTGGAAGTAAGAGAGTCAGTTTCACTTTTGTTTAGAGTCAAGTTTAACTGTTTTACGTGGGCATTAGTGGGACAATGCTGTTTTTCATAGAGGCCTCAGCTCTACAGGGGAAAGTTTGCATCCAAAATAACGGGGTTTATTTGAAATAGATCAATATCAATGTTATCATTAGGGTTGGTGGAAAAGTTTCGTCAACATTATTTTGTGAGAAAATTGGATTTTCACATTTTTTGTTTCCTTGGAAAGTGTCTGCTGTCTTTGACAATTTCTGATTTTGCATCAGAAATTTAAAAAAAAAATTAAAACAGAAACTTTTCAGCTGTTGAAAACTGAAGCCTTTTCAGTTTGGGTTTCTTTGAATAACGAGCCAAAATTTTCCATGCAAAAATCTTCAGTTTACCAAACAGCTCAAGTTATGATGTTCTATAACCTCTTGACGCGTCCTGCCTTTTCTTTGTAACAATATATAAATTTTAGGCCTCAAACTAATTGACAGTATCCCTTAAAGTTCTCCAATCCCCAAATGTAAAACTACCTAGCTTGAATTTATTATAGAGCAAATAATGGGCAGCCTAAATTATAGATCTCTTGTGCAGAAGCTAATGATACCTACAGATCACTAGAATGGTTCATGTTTAAGTCAGATTTGCAGCTGCTTTGCATTGACAGAGCAGCATAAAGCAGTGAGATTAATCTGACCCCAAATTTGAAACAATCAATTGGTTCTTTGAATCTTCCTCACAACTTCTCACTTTCTCTATTATTATTCTACTGACATAATACAGTAATTTAACAATAATACTACAAATGCTTCAGGTGATAGAGAGAGAGAGTGAGAGAGAGGTCCAACTTTCTCTTGTTATTTCCTGTAAGTTAAACCAAGAGGTCAAAGAAGCACCAAGATCAATGAATTAATAAGTTAACCAAACCCTCCCAAACCTCAGAAGAGTATTCAGAACTCAGGCTGTAGGCAGAAGTGTGAATCTTTTTTTATTTTAACTGAATGAGTTAGCTGGTCCGTTCTGAGCTATGAGTGGATATAAAATGAAAGGGAGGAAGAGAAAGGAAAATGCGGGAGTTGTGGAGAGGGTGGGAGGGCGGGTGGGGAAAAACACCCAATGGTGAAACGAGACACACCTGCTCCAATGACTTCTTCAATCTTCACGAAGGAGACGTCAATCTCCTTGGCAAACTCGCGGACAGCCTCGTTGGGGTCCTCATAAGTGAAGGGGTCAATGTAGATCTTCATCCCTGGAGAGCCTTATCATGAAAGAGAGGCGGGACAGCAACAGGGAGAAAAAAAAAACAGTTGGTATTTAGGTAAAGGGCTTTGGGAGCATCTTGTGTCTCTGATACCTTCTCACTTCTCTGCAAGTCAATTACAATGCTATTTCTCTTAGCTTTTCTACTCCACTCTCTCTCTCGCTCATTCACCGTCCTTCCAGCCCCAGTCCCACTCATCTGCTCTTATTGTTCTGTCCTCCACTTCTCCTCCATTATCTTCCCTCTTGCTCCTCTCCTGGTAGGTGGAACGTATTACTTATAAGTTGACAGATTGAGACCAGTCCACACAGAGCACATGGGAACCTGCAGCGTGGCCATTATTTATTTATTGAAGTCATATCAAATGCATTAGAAGCAGAGCCAATGTAGAATTGCAGGTTGAGATCAATATTTATCAATCTGACACTTTTTGGAGGGGAAGCCGCCGCTGAGGTCATACCAGGCAGCTGTGACATAGCACACAGAGTGATGGAGGAAGAGATTAGAAAAAGGAGAAAAATAGCAAGGTGGGAAATGAAGGATTAAAGGAAGAAAGGTTAGAAAGGGAAAAAAACAAAGTTTCTTTTAAACTTTCAGAGGAAAAAATAAAAATACTAAAAAAAGAAAATTTACAAGGATAAAATCATAAAGAGAAATACATAAAGAAATATAAAATACAGTATGGACATATAAAGAGACAAACAGATATGCACAAGGAAAATATTACAGTGTTTTTCACTCTTGCTATGTGTGTAAGACCACTTTCCTTTACCCTGGGTCTGTCTGATCTATTTAGATTGTAAATTCTTCAGGGCAGAGAGAGTTTGCTGCTCTGTGTTTGTACAGACCCTAGCACAATAGGCCCCATTCTTGGCTGGTTCCTAGTGTGATAAACATGATATTAATAATAGTATCATCCTAACAGGAAAAATACATTCCTATAGTGAAGAAGATAGACTAGGCCCTGATCTTCTAAGAAAGAAATACTCCTTTTGCCAAACTCCAAGAGCTCAACAATCATGAGTCAGGCCTCAAAAAGTCATAAGATTGGCTTAAAAATCACAGGATTTTTAAAAAGTGGAGCTCTTGTTATTTGCATTTTAGTTTTTGAAGAGTTAGGTTGCACTTGGGTGACGTTTCAAGTTTTCTTCACAACTACAAAGGCTAGAAATTTCCTTTGTTTTTAAGGGAAGTGGAGATTCTCACCAGATAGCACGACTTCAGGATCTGGGGGCTGTAAGATGAACATCAAATACCGGGAGACTTGCGCTAAAATCAGGAGAGTTGGTAACACTGCCAGCACCGTTTTTTTCTGAATGCTGCAGCTATCATTCTAGGAGGTAAAGTCATGCCAAGAGGGTTTTCATTTGGTCCAGACAACCTAAAGCCACAGCTTCTTGAGTTAAACCATAGCTATAAGTGTTTTTCCCCAAGTGCTCTCCTGCTTATATAGCACATTCAGCTCCCAGCAATGAAGTTACAAAACTACAATTAGCTGGTTTTATGGTAAGGAAAGTAGCAATTTTATGATGCTTCCTGCATAATTTGAGAAATATTTATTTACCCAAAAAGGTCTTTGAAAGTTTTGTTGCTGCTACTAAATTGACAGAGTGTAGCAATTATAATCAAAACCCCGAATGGCCTGATAAAAGATGAGTTACGAGCCTCCATAACCAATAGTCAGGCACTACTAAAAAGCATTCCAAGGGGATGTTCCTCAAGTCAGGGCTGCCCAGGCTCAGCCAGACAACTGTGGAATTTCTGTGGCACTATAGACAGATGTGGAATCTGCCTTTGGGCGTCAAATCGGACTCAGATCTTGTTACAGTACTCGTTAAAATTAAAACCAAAATCCTCATGCCCAGGGATGCAAACACCATTAATGGTGGCTGCTCCTCTCATCTGGTGCACATTAGGCAGTGCAAAAAATGAGTCCAGCAAATGCTATTAAAATATCATAATAAAACGGTGCTTTTCAGAATTAAACCTTCCACAGCTGGATAAGGGAAGCAGGTAGCACCACCTGCAACACAGGTAATAGACATTATTTGCAGCTACTCTCCTCTAATTACACACACTCGTGTGGGGCATGTTATGGTTAAACCTACATGGTATGCCCCACACTAGTAATAACACCATTCTGGAATTCTTCTTGCCCCGAGCTCCTGGGGCAGGAGGGCACCAACTAGGGAAATACCATACAATTACAGAGAGATTGTGACCCAGTGGACAGGACCTCAGGAGAGATGGGTTCTTTTCCTGGATCTGCCACTGACCTGCTTTGTGCCCTTCAGCAAGTCACTTCCCCAGTCTGTGGTTCTTTTCTCCCTCCCATCTTTGTCAGTTGTGTCTATTTAGGGTAGGTCTACACCTACCCGGTAGTTCGGCGGCGAGCGATCGAACTTCTGGGTTCGACTTATCGCGTCTTGTCTGGACGAGGTAAGTCAAACCCGGAAGTGCTCGCCGTCGACTGCGGTACTCCAGCTAGACGAGAGGAGTGCCACGGAGTCGACGGGGGAGCCTGCCTGCCGCGTGTGGACCGAGGTAAGTTCGAACTAAGGTACTTCGAACTTCAGCTACGTTATTCACTTAGCTGAAGTTGCGTACTTTAGTTCGAATTAGGGGGTTAGTGTAGACCTGGCCTTAGACTGTAAGCTCACTGGAGTAGAGACTGGCTCCTATGATGTGTCTGCACAGTGCCTAACACAACTCAGCCTTGATTCCAGTTGAGGTCTCTACCTATGGAAATATCACTAGGAACATAGAGAGGTGAAAGTTCACTGATCCATACTCTGGTGGCATATTTTCTTGAGTTTTCTCTCTCTCATTCTTTTTCTCTCCTTCCACCTCCTTTAATTCACTCCATGCCCATCTTCTCCTTTCCATTCTCCTCTCTGTTCCATTTCCAGTTCATTCTGTTTTCTCTCTGCCTCTCATTCTTGGAAATTATCACACTTTTCTCCCCAGCTCTACAGTTTCTCTTCCCAGGCCCTGTTAGCAGCAGGAGTGGATGTCTTTAATTGGCAAAGAGCTTTGTGCATGCCAGAGTTGGTAATCCCAGCTAGCTAGTGCTGGAATAACTCGGTGCTTATAACTATCTCCAAGGAATGACGACACATCCAGTGGAAAAAACAGTACTGTCCCCGTTCATTCCAACCAGCAGCAGCCAGGTCTCCTTTCATTTCCTTTCTTCTTTATTGTCACTCCCCAGCCCTGTTCTCCTGCCGAGCCCCTTCAATTTGTTATCTCTTAGCCTGCTTTCCTTCCACCTCCTCCCTCTCCTACTTTTCATTTGTTCTTCCCATCTAAGTCTCTTCCCAGTTTGCTTCCTCACATCCCTCCTTTGAGCGTATCTTTTGCCTTTCATGTAGACTCCTGACTTATGCTACCAAAGAGGTCACTGATTTTGGCTGCCCATCGATTTGGCACTTAACTCCCTTTAGCTCCTTTCAAAATCCCAGTCTCAGAACACTGGTGGCCAACAATCCCTTCCTCTACCTCGGTCCCCCCAGTCATAAGCATGCTTTGCTAGGGGCCTGCCCCCAAACATCTGGCCAGCAGGGAGAAAGGGGAGCTTTGCCAGCCTGTTCTGCAAGGCTCCTTGTCCCGGGCCCTTAAAGAAACAATGGTCTAGGATGGCCCTATACCTTCCCTTTCCCCTGACACCATGTTCCTCTCTCCCATGGACTTCAATTGCTTTCCTGGACACATGGAATGGGGTAATCATCTCATCCGGCCTTAGCCCTTGATTATCACCCTACTGTGCACAGTGTCAGCTCAAGAATTTTGGGGAGGAACAGTACTGTGATTCTTGAGCCACACCACACCTTGAGTGACTCTTTACACGGGGTGTCTGTATCAGGGCTGCAGGTCCTGCTGGGCCCCCCGCTGTGGAAGAGAAGCCTCACTACCACTCCTGTCACCCCGAGCCATTCGCTTGCACCACTCTGCCTTTCCAAGACTCTCTTCTCAAAGAAAAGCATAACACACTCATGAGATTTTTGCTTAATGAAATCTGAGATTCTCCTCTACAGGGATAAGTCCCTTGAGTCACCTCCTGGGATGGGGGAGGGAAGGAGTAGCTGCCCCGATCCCCACGCTGCCCTGCGCTCAGGGGAATCAGGACTGACCCAGCAAAGTTGGAAGCATTGCTAAGCTAGTCACTACTGGGGGCTGGTATAAGGAGAGGTGGTTTGGTTTTCCAGTCTGGGCACGGACTTTGCCAATGAGAGAGTCCTGATGATTCAAATTGTCCCTTTGGACCTTACAATCTATCAAGTGAGCAGAGAACCCCTGTCAGTGAGGATTTCCAGATGATTGTGTCTGCGGTGAGCAGAGAGGGAAAAGTCTCTCTGCCCCACTCCATTGATCTGACCTGTTTTTCTTCGAAGGTTTACACTACAGGTCAAACCACTATTTTGATATTTATTTTAATTGCTTAGTTAATTGTTCCCATTATTATTAGTTATTATTAGTAGTAGTATCTTTAGGATCCCCACTCAAGGATCAGGGTCCCAGGGAAGCTTTTCTGAAGCTGACATCTGAACAATTCGCCTGTTGTCATGTGACAGACTGTACATTGGGAATCTGAATGAGCCCATTGCGTCTTTACGATGCCAGGGAGCCATTCTGAATTAGCAGTGAAATCCAACTATCTGAGCGAAAGAGTTTATCAGAAGTTGCCTGTTAATTATGGAGTGATTGTGAAAAAACAGTTGATGGAAGAATGAGCTCATGATTCTGGTGTCTGAGATTCAAGAAGGATGTCAGATGAGCTCCTTGCTCCTAGCAGGGCCAGTTTGGGCAGAAGTGCCACATTCCCAAGGCTGATGATGAAAACTGCAATGAAGCCATCTGTACATCTCCCACTTCATAAATCCCTTTACGGCTCAGTCTCATACACTTTAACGGCCCCATAAATTTTTTTACAAGAGCAGCTGATGCTCCTGCCAGGATTACAAAGGGATTTACAGGATCATAACCAAGACTGAGTTAGTGATCAAAAAATCTTGTCTCCCTTGCTCTTTCACCCCAGAGGGGATGCGGGACCTCAGTGCAGATTGGGAGAAGGAGCAGCAGCCTGTGGATCCAATGCCACCAGGTTGTTTGCCAGGATGGGAGGGGCACCGAGGAGGGCAAGTCTGCCAGAGGCCTAACTCTGTGTGGAGCAACACAGCCTGCTCCAGTATCAAAGGCTTCTCTGAAGCTGAATATCAGGGATACCTATCACAACATGCCCATGTGCCCCTCTGCCACAACCCCACCTCTCAGGAAACCCTCACTCATTCCTTGGCCTCTTCTCACTTGGACTATTGCAACCCCCTCTTCAGCCACCTTCTCACCCAGGCAAAGAACTGAGACCACACCCCCTCCACGCTTATTCCCATTTATTACAGGGTCCACTTCATAACAGCCACATGGCCTTTAAACCATCACTTGCCCCAGTCTAGCAAATGCACCTTTTCTCTGTCAATTCCTGTCCCCAATCCCCCCACTCTGTAGGCACTAGTGCCCAGCTCCACAAAGGTATGTAGGCTCTTCACTTCCATTGCTCTCAATGGACCTTTGCGAATCTGTGCTGAATTTCCCCTCTCCCCTTTCACAAAGTCTTGCTGCTGGTGCTGGTGTGCCAGCCTTCTCCTCTGCAGCGTCTGACGTGTGCAATAACTATCCTCCAGCGCATTCACTCTTCCTCTGTATTTATTATTACCAATGAGACAGACACTATTCTGATGTATATAGCGCTATAGCTGTGCATGGAGGTAACAGGACAAGCCCATGCATTTTGGCATCTACAGTTTCAAGGTCTGATCCTGCTTTGAAATAAATGAATCCCCCCATTGACATTAATGGGAGCAGGACTGGCCCTACATTAGACAACAAATGCTGACAAGGGACCAGGACAGGCTGTGGTAGGGAAGGCTGGTGGAGAAACATCACCTCTCACAATCAGGGGGAAGTGCTGTTCCTTGGGAAGCTTGGTAGGAGGCTGGCGGGAAACAAGAATTCCATTGTCTGAAAAATGTTGAGGTTTTGGAATTTGTTTTAGGTCTCACACAAAGTGAAAACCAAAACGCTTTGGAATTTTTGCCCCCTCGCCCCCAAAAAAGAGAGACAATATGCGCCAGTTTCCTGATTCGGAGCAGGGACTGGAACCTGGTTTACCCAAATCCCAGGTGAGTGCTCAAACCACTGAGCTCTTGGCTATTCTGGGGTGAGTCATGCTCTCTAATTTTGACTGGAAATTCCACCCTGGATCTAAGAAACCTTCCTGACAAAAGTTTAATCGAAACTAATACGTTTCTGCCAAAAGTTGCAGTTCGGGTGAAAAAAGGTTTTGTTGAATAATTCCCAACCTGCTCTATTCAGTAGCCTTTCTTTAAGTTTACTAGCTTTGTATGCCTCTTTCTGGTTAATTGCAGTAGGGGATTATTAGAGAATATTTACATTTGTTCAGTTTTATGCAAATTATCCCTGACAGATTTGAGGGAAGACGTGTGCTTTAAAGAGGGATGTGGAGATGGTGGATGATTGGCACACAAGAGTGCGTATGGTATATCCAAGCATAAGGGAGAGCATGAAAGAAAGCGTGAAGATCAGAGTATTCATTTCTCTCTCCATCTGCTCACGTTTAGCTCTGTTGCTGTATTATTCAACTGTGGAAAGGATCCTGAGAGATAGTGAGTATGAAAGATGCTCCACAAATACCATTGCAATATATTGTAGTTCCTTAAGATGTCAGTAGGTTTTTAAATTACAGAGCAGCCAAATTACAGAGCATGACAGATAGCATAAGGTAGGTGGGGCAAGGCTGGCCAATTTACACTGAAAGGTATGGAGGAAATTTATCCCACCACTGCACCCACTGCTGGTTTTAAAGAAGACAATTCCCACTATATGGGTAAAAATCTCTGCATTACCTCGCTCTGGGTAGGAACACAGAGTGGATGCGCTCTGGAATATAGCTGATAGGGTGAACAAACACAGGATGGGACAGAAGGGGAGTAAGGAGGTCAGGAGATTCATGGACAATGAAAGATAAGCATCTTTTTTTAGTGAATATACTGTGTCCCAGCAGACCTGGGAGTAGAGATTTCCAAAGCCACCTAAGGAATCTGATGCCCACATTAATGGAATGAGGGCATCCAAATCTTCTGGGGGTGGAGTTGATCATCTCAGTCTGTAGGACCTTAGCCAGCCATCACTATGAGGAATAAGACTGGGAGTTTCAAAAGGGCTGTGTGCTGGGAGTTTAATCACTGGCGTGAATGAGAGCAGAGGTAGGCCAACACAGAGGTCTGTTGACGATCCCACTCTAAATACTTTCCTTTCCCTCTTGCTATTGCCCTGATACTTGTCTCAGCTGTATCCGGTTATTAACGACCTTATTAGAGCATAGCAAATGAGTTAGTATTTTGATAGCAAAGCCAAATGCTCATTTCTGTAACCATTAGTAGTTTCATGTTCTACCTGCATGTGAATTCCTTCCTGTGTGTAACCTAGACATCCATGGAATTGCAAGGGGGCATACCTTGGAGCAGACTTCGACTGATTGAATTGCTACAGTTCTAACCTATATCGCGTTGTTCATACTCAGGTCATCTCCAAGTGCTTTGCAGAGCAGAGACATAGACCAAGCATTGGAAATTACAGCCCAAAAGGTGATTTTTTTCAGAAAATGTTGATCATGTCCAAATCAAAGCTTATTAATTAAACTGTTTTACAACTTTATGCATCATCCACTACTAATGAAACTCTGTTACTGATTGGGTGTGTGATGACAGATATAAAATCCATTTCACCGATACTTATAACATCAATTTATGGAAATACCTCTCTGATTACACAGACATTCATGCCTACATACAGCAGAGAAACATATGGTCCATATACTATTTACAGGAACACGTATTCACACTCTACAACAGTAATGAGCCAACAGAACAACTGCCAGGAATCTGTATCTGTGAATGAAGATACAATAGAGAATCTGGCCCTGCTTGAGAAATCTGCCCCAGGACAGGGTCGTACAGAAAAAATAGCTACTTTGTTCTGCCTGCCATTACCTCTCCCTGACCAAGATGGGCAGGACATAGGAAGCTGCCAATCCCTCACCTCTGTCTGATTAACGGGAAGTGAAAGAAAACCACAAACCCTTCCACTCTCACTGCACTTCTTGGGGGAACATGGAGGGAGAAGGAGCTACATAGAGCCCCTTCCAGGAGTCAGGAGGAGTGCTGGCAAGATCAAGAAGCAAAAGAGATGGATTGAACCCACTATTATTTCATAGGAGACTCATAGACTTTAAGGTCAGAAGGAACCATCATGATAATGTAGTCAGACTACCTGGACATCTCAGGCCACAGAACCTTGCCCACCCACTCCTGGAATAGAGCCCTAACCTCTGGCTGAGTTACTGAAGTCCTCACATCATGGTTTAAAGACTTTAAATTACAGAAAATTCACCATTTAATCTATTTAAACCTGCAAATGACCCATGCCGCAGAGGAAGGTGAACCCTCCCCCCCTCCACCTCCCACCCAGGGTCTCTGCTAATCTTACCTGGAGGAAAATTCCTTCCTGATGCCAAATATGGTGATCAGTGAGACCCTGACCATGTGGGCGAGACCCACCAGCCAGACACCGGGGAAAGAATCTCTGTAGTAACTCAGAGCCCTCCCCATCTAGTGTCCATCACTGGCCATTGGGGATTTTTGCTACCGGCAGTCGCCGATGGGCCACATGCCACTATGGGCAGTCTCATCATATCATCCTCTCCATAAATTTATCAAACTCAGTCTCAGAATTCCCCATAATCTCTCAGAATGAATGAGAAACTACTTTCTCCTCCTACTTCTTCCAGGAAGGACGGGCTTGTGATTAAGGTACTGGGCTGGGACTGAGGAGATCTGGGTTGCATTCCCAGCTCTGTCACAAACTCCCTGTGTGACCCTGGGTATTTAAATCACATGGTCATTCTGAGCTTCACTTCCCCATCTGTGAAATGGGGACAACACCACTTCCTGCCCTCCTGGGTGTATTTGGGAGACATACTCACTAATCTTTCTGAGATGCTCAGTTATTATGATGATGGTGAATACATGATATACCAGCTCCCCAAATCCATACTCCCCCTGATTTCTGGATGCTGCACCAGATTGCAGCAAAAAGAAAACTGCAAGCTACATCATTTTCAGCATGGACTATTCAGTGCTAGTGTGGAAGAGAAACCAGGTGCCCTTGCTTTGGATAGGAGGCCTATGTCTCTTTGATAACCAGAACCAGGGATTCCCACACATATGCATGTAACTACATATACTGTGACAAAGTTCCTCCTCTATCTTGGTGGGTCCTGCGCTTACTGGCGGATTTTCTTGCCTCAGAGATTCACCATGTGGGTTGGGGAACAGCCCAGAGACCTTCCCCTCTGGGAGAACCCACAGTCCAGGTCAATTGGGAGGTTTGGGGGGAACCCGGGCCCGCCTCTACTCCGGGTTCCAGCCCAGGGCCCTGTGGACTGCAGCTGTCTATAGTGCCTCCTGTAAGAGCTGCATGACAGCTACAACTGCCTGGGCTACTTCCCCATGGCCTCCTCCAAACACCTTCCTTATTCTCATCACAGGACCTTCCTCCTGGTGTCTGATAACGCTTGTGCTCCTCAGTCCTCCAGCAGCACACCCTCTCACTCTCAGCTCCTTACGCCTCTTGCCCCCAGCTCCTTACACGCCCACCACAAACTTAAGTTAGCTCCTTTTAAAACCCAGGTGCCTTGATTAGCCTGCCTTAATTGATTCTAGCAGCTTCTTCTTAATTGGCTCCAGGTGTTCTAATTAGCCTGCCTCCCTAACTGGTTCTAGCAGGTTCCTGATTACTCTAGTGCAGCCCCTGCTCTGATCACTCAGGGAACAGAAAACTACTCATCCAGTGACCAGTATATTTGCCCTCTACCAGACTCCTGTACCCCACTGGTCTGGGTCTGTCACAATACAAATTATACAAATTCTGCCTATTGCAATGATGCCGGCATGCATGTACACAAACATGCATTAAAGGACAAATCTCCCTTTTGGAGTAATCCACAAAGGCCTGTTGTGTACAGAAGATGTTTCACCACATCTATCAGGCGTAAAGCCGAGCAAAATTTTTTGGATGAAACATTTTTCCACCCCAAAATTCAGGTTTGGTTTGGCTGAAACTTTTTGCAAATTCATCAAATAGTTTTGAACACCTCCCCTCCCCTCACAAAAAAAAATCAGAAAAGCTCAAAAAGTTTAGTTTGACATTTTTGAACTGTAACATTTCAATTTTTTGAATCAAAATCACTTTTCAGTTCAAACTGTACTTCAGTTTTAAAATGGGAAAAAACTCAGGCATGAAATGAAGCATTTCATTCACCCGGAAACTAAACATTTTCGACTTTTTTGGTTTACTGAAACATTACAGCATTTTTCATAGTGGATTGATCTGAAATGAAGTTTCTAAAAATTATTTTTCCGTTTGGCCACTGAAAATCAGATGATGGCACAGCTCTAGTCAAGTATCCCTTTCCCCAGGATCCCACATCAGACCCTGCCCTTCTACTCCCCACCCACCCCCCACCCAAAGTGGCTTTAACATGAACAGCTAGGCCGGGTGAGGGGAGACTCTAATTGCTGTTCAGTTAAATGAGTGCATTATTTGTTCCAGTTGATGCACTTGTTACTGCATTAGCTGCTCTCCACAAATTTCCCACCTGTTTTCCTTTAGTGTGTGCAATAATAGCATTAGCGTTAGTCGTCTCTCTAACCTTGGCAGTCTCCCTGGCAATCCAAGAGCCTGGATTTCCACTCTTCACAGCAGAGCTTTCAGGTGCAGAACTCACAACACATGGGTTTTATTTGTAATCATTCTGGTGCATCAAGAATTACCTCCTTCAAGGAGGTTGGCAATATTTGCAAACATGTGGGAAAAACGCCAATTGGCAATGTGACCCCAAGATCACAAATTGCAGGTGGAGCTGCAGAAAGGTTCCTGCAACAAAACCTTTTCTATCTTTCCTAAGGACTGGTTCAAGAGGATGTATGCTAGTCACCTGGATCACCTGGATCGATCGGTCTTCAACTGTCGTTAAGATTTTGCCGATCACAACACATCTGCCATTCTTCTCGCATTCTTGCCTTTCTTCTCCATGTTCGTCCAAAACGTTTAACAATGTCATCTTCCCATCTTCTTGGCGGCCGACCAGGTGGTCTTTTCTGTTCTCGCGGGTACCACTCAGTAATGATTGCAGTCCACCTATTGTCCGTGAACCGTGCTATTTGGCCTGCCCATTGTATCTTATTATATCTGCTTTCCATGACAATATCTTTCACACTGCTGCGTTCTCTAATCATTTCATTTGGAATAAGATCCAGAAGGGAAATTCCCAACATAGCTTGTTCTATTGCCCTTTCAGCTACCGACAGCTGCTGTTCTTCTCTGAGTGATGAGAGGTATGCTAGTATCCTTTTGAAATCCTAGTTTGGGCAGGGCTGTCCTACCTCTTCCAAAGACATCTGTTCTCTTACTGCAATATTTTTGCCTCACTTCATGTGAGCTGTTTCCAGCGATGGAGACAAGTGCTCAGCACTGGGAACAAATCAGAGTACAGGCTGCAAAGAACACTAGTGACTTGGTGGACAAGGCACTAGCTGGTAGACTTTCAACAAACCTTTTCTTCCAAGTAGAGATATGCAGCAGAAGAGTCTAAAATGGGGACAAGGAAGCGACAGAGGGAAGAGAGAACCCTTGTATTTTATTGGAGTCCAATGATATTTAGAGAACTGTACAAAACATTTGCTTAAAGATTTGCTGGTCCCAAAGATTACAAGATCATCAAGATTGCAAGGGTTTTCAGTGGGGAGCTAAGAAGATCAAAATCAATCTAAAATATTTTTTAGTTTTAACTGGACTTTCTCTGCCCTGACTGACTGGCTCTTTGCTCCAACCCTCCCGCTTCCTCCTCACAGTCTCTCACTCAATTTAGTGTCACTCCACACCTACCTGCTCATAGCCCCCTTCGGCCCCTCTTCTCACCTGCTCCACACCCTCAATCCCTTCGTCCCACCTATCTTTCCATCAGCTAAGCTCCACCCTCCGAAAAAAATCATGGAACTAACTAGAACTCTCTAGTATCAGAGGAGTAGCCGTGTTAGTCTGGATCTGTAAAAAGCGACAAAGAGTCCTGTGGCACCTTATAGACTAACAGACGTATTGGAGCATAAGCTTTCGTGGGTGAATACCCACTTCGTCAGACATATGTGGTGGAAATTTCCAGAGGCAGGTATAAATATGCAGGCAAGAATCAGTCTAGAGATAACGAGGTTAGTTTAATCAGGGAGGATGAGGCCCTCTTCTAGCAGTTGTGTTTGTACAGTGCCTAGAACAATGGACTCCAGATCTTAGTCAGCTCTCAGGCACCACTGTAATAACCATGATTAACAATAAAAGCCATGACATTGTAACCTAACTTCCTAAACAGGGATACAATTTAACTCAACTTTAGGGATCTGTATGCTTGGACTCCAAACTAGCAGCAAAAGAATTCCTCAGTCAAAATACATAGAAACTTTTTCAAGAGAATTATACAAATATCAGGCAAATTCTTACTCGTAGGAGCAGCCACTGGCTCAGTAGGTTTAGCCACATGAATAAGGACTGTATGCATAACAAGCTGCATATCCGAGGTAAAACCATCCTCTAGCTTCCCTGATTCCACAGTATTCCACCACCTCCTCTCCCAGGCATCTCTGTTTTGGCTCTGGGTGTTGCTCTGGTATATTATGTAGGCATATGACACATGACAACATTTAGCCATGCAATGTTGTTGTAGCCAGGTTGTTCCCACAATATTAGACAATGTGGGTGAGGGAATATCTTTTATTGCATCAACTTCTGTCCAATAAAAGACATTCCCTCACCCATCTTGTCTAACATTTAAACATGGCAAGGACAGAGAGTTTTGGTTGAGGTAGGAAAAACAGAAGCAAGGGTCAGCAGCTCTTTCCTCTGTAGATATCAGTTGCAGTCACCTGCATTTGAGATGACAGAATCAGAAGGGCAGCATTCACACTCATTTTGCAGGGGGCTGCATGATTACACAGTGCAAGGTGACAGAGAAACAGGTCCTATCATTTTGAAAACTATTGGTCCAATATTCCAAAGCTTGGCTTGATGTTTAGGCCTCAGCGTGATCAAGAATCCCTGACAGGTTTTGGGTTTACAGCTTCAGCAGTGTTTGGAATCCGTGGCAGTTGACTATTTGGGTGGCACCTTCCCAAACCAGAGAAAGCAAATTGGACACGCTGTTTAGCATGACTCATCAGCCCACAATAGTACTCTGGCTGGAGCTAAGTCTGCAAACAAGGTGTCAGTTCACTACCTAGTAATTCAGAGGCATAACAATATACCTATACATTTCTAGATTGTAGCTCTTATTTTCTGATTTTACATGCTTTTCTTTAAACTCTTTCTGTTGGTATCTGTGGTTTTTGTATTCACTCTGTTTTCTTCATTAAAAAAAAACTCTAGGAAATTCCATACAAAAATGACTAAAAGAACTTTAGGATTACAAAGTGAATTACTCAGAGTCAGGAAATGTAACATGCAACCTTAACTCTGCCCCTGTGCATCTGCATTCCTGTAGTCCAATTACATGCCTCATGCTATTTCTCAAATTAATCCCATTTGTTCTACATCTTGGGTCCTTTTTAAAGAAAATGAATGCATCTGGGAGGTTTCTGTGGTAGACTGTAATTTGGATTTCAGCTAGTCCCAATTTTGTATCTCATTTCCTACTCCGCTGCTTTCCTGCTATGCCCTGCTTTACGTGGGTACTGAGGCTGTCTGTAATCTGCCCCACCCCCTCTCCCCAGAGTCCTTTTTCTCTGATTTGAGTATGAGGCTGACTCCCCTGCCCTGATTTCAGCTACTTCCCTCCCTTCAGACTGCTCTCATCACACCCAGTCACATAGCCGAGCCTTACAGCCTTCTCCCTTTGTTCGTGACCCCTGCTTCCTCTGCCTGGCTCATGGGCCCTCCCTCTCCAGGCTCTTACTTCCCAGGGCTTTCTGAGCTCTCCATGCTCTTGGTTTTCAGTGTTGCTTGAGGAGGCACCTGCTCTGTCACTGCCCTCCCCATGCCTGTCTTATTCTTGCCCTAGATGCTCTCCTTTGAGCCCATGGGTTAAGCCATCCATCTGCTCTCTTGACTTTGACATTCATTTCCTGACCAGCCTTGCACCTTTGCTGTGTCTCTGGTACCGCTTTATGGATGCCCGACAGACTGCTCCAGCTCAATGTGTCTAAACTTCTGGTTATCGGATCACTCAGCCCCCCATTGCACCCCCTCTTATCTATCCATGTGAAACTCCACTGTCCCCTATAGCACCCTGACTCAAAACACAAAGGCCGGTTTCTGTATTGCAAATCTGTTCCAAAACCATGAGTCAGGCCCCCACAAAATCCAAAGTTTGTCTTAAAATCATAAGACTAAAACAATGATAAAGGTTGGGTTCTTTTTATTGGTCTCCTGGTCTCTGAGCCTCTAAGATGCACTCATCACATTTTCAAGATTTTCTTGCAGAAATGAGGGCTAGAAACTTAATTTTTTTAAATGAAAGCTGAGAATCTCACTTAATCACCTGCCTCCAGCATCTGGAGCTTTAAAAGAACCCAAATATTGGGAGAGACATGATAAAAATTGCAAGAGTCAGCCACACTGCATATTTTGCTCTCCTCCTCTGATCACTATACCATCTCTAAGATCTGCCCTTTTCCCTCAAGTCCTGCTACAATAAATCCTGATCCATGTCTTACTCAATTTGTGTCTTGTCAGTTTGTGTCTTGCAACCTCCTGCACTTTGGATTGTCTGTAATTAGCTCCAATCTAGCAAAAACTAGATTGGGTGACGCTTTTTTTTTTTTTTTTTGGTGAATAATTTATTTGCTGAAAAATGCAGGTTTGAGCTGACCCCAAACAAAATTTTGGGGGTTTTCTGATTTAGTGAGAAAAACTGAAAAATTATTGTTTCAGGTAGACCTGAAATGAAATTTCTTTTCAGACTTTTCAGTTCAGCCACCAAACCATAAAGCCAATTATTTGTCCAGCACTAGCTCTTCTGCTAAGATCGGCATCTTTCCCAGTGCGCTGATCACATCTGCTCTCCTTAGATCCCTTCACTAGCTTCCTCTCTCCCTCAACTTCCAACTCCTTTTCCTCACCTTCAGAGGCATGCAATGCTTCTACCCCACTCATTCCACCTTATAGTCGCTGTCTTCTTCTCTCCTTCTTTAGTACTGCAGCTTACTGCACAATAGCCTCCCCTCTCTCTCCACCAAACCGCCTCGCTCTCCTTTTTCAAGTCCATGAATGTGTGCTGAGCTGCACTGATCTTATAATTATAAATTCTTTGCTATTGTCCTGTGTATCATCTTCATCTGAGTTAGGCTGCGCCGAGAAGTTTATCTTTTGATGTGATTTCTAAAGCCACACAGACACTTGCAACTCTCTATAAAAATTATTAGTGTATAGGAAACACACACGTTACAACTTTCTTTCTCCAACACAAACCTGCTGTACCATTTTTCTCTCCACTCACCTCGGCCAGTGCTGTAGTGCTGTAATTTATCACTGTACACGGCCTCTTTGCTGTAAGCCCGCTTCCTAGGGAAAGGGGAGACAAATTGTTCAGGTAATGTATAAGTGGCTCACTCTTACCCAGACCGCTCAGAGCATCTCTGAAAAAGAGTGTGACAATGAATTTACCTGCACTGGCATGGGAAAATGATGCCTATTACACACACACTAACACATATTTACATCGAGGTGATATAGCTGTGCACATTCACATGCAGAAATATCGATAGAGACACACCCACACGTGCAGCTGTCTTCCCATATCGGTCTGTATGTCAGAGATTTGAAACAGTGAGTGTCCACAGGAAAAGGAAGAGACAATGACCCAGCATAAACTGTAGCTCTGGAATCCGCATGCCCATTTTTTGTGCTCCCTGCTTTCTACAGTTTCAGTGAACGGAGCAGAAAGGGGTAGGAGACAATAAAACTGGGTCCATGTTTGCAAAAATATTGTTGAAGTAAATTCTCTGATTAAACTCCTTTAAATATGTTGCTGTCTCCATGGCTCATGTTCACTTGAATGAAACACGCTTACCCTCTTGTTTCACATCTAACTTCTCATTGTGTTCGCAAAAAAACCCACTGAAAAATTTATAACCCACTGAGAACTGTCTGGTGTTATATTTGCCTGTGGCAGCACTGCCTTGGGAATCTCTAGTACAATACTAGAATCATGGTCATTTGTAAACTGCCTTGTGCTAGGTGTCCCGAGCTCATTCAGCTACCTTCTCCTGGCAAGCTTTAATGGGAGCCGGAGGACTCACATCTCGGGCGCCTTTAATACTGCAAGGATACTTCATCCTTCCCCACCTCACATGCTTTACTTGCACAAGCTATTTACTTTGTACTTTCCACCACCTCCAAATCTCAGTGCAGTTCCTGTTACACCTATATGGCACGGCACATCCAACCAAAGGGAATGGTGAAGGGTTCCCTTCTCCTGCAGTCTGGCCACTGCTTCGCTCCAGGCTGGCCAGCGGAAGGCACTGCAGCCAATGGCCCTGTGACGTTATAGACGTGAACTGTGAACGTATAGATCATTGTTGCAACTAGGGTCCTATGGTTGCATCAGGGCTTGTACAGAGGAGGTCAAGTGGGGTGTCTATGGAAAGGTTGTAGTTTGCTGGTTATGATTATGCTGTCTGTATGTGTGTATCATTTTTGTATTTGAAGTTATGAATATTGGCTATGTACTTGTATCTCAATGTGTTTGATTCTAAGTAGCCTCAGCGAAGCATTTGGTCAGCTTCTTGAGAAAGGACTATTCTCAGTAAGTGCTCAATCAAGAAACACTTAACTGACAATGGACTTTGGGAGATGCCAATCCACATCTGAGCTTTCCTGGGAACATTCAAACTAACATGGAAACAATGGCATCGGCCGGCAACAAGCTGAATCATTCATAGACATGTGACTTGCCTAGGTAGCTACAAACTCTATTTTGTTGCTGTGACTTTGCACAGAAGAGCAAAGGTGTTTCCACCCACAAGAGAGAAAATATAAAAGGCCCTCGAAACTTCTCCATTTTGTCTTCAGCTGGCTTAAGAGATGGCCTCTCTACCTCAAAGAGATACCTGAAAGAAACTGGAACAAAGGACAGTAACTATGGGGGTGTGAGTGATTGCTGGACCCAGACTAAGAAGGAGTCCAGTCTGTGAAAGAAGCTTATTGGAACATCTCTGGGGGTGAGATTTCATCTGTAATCAGTTTCTTAATGTATTAGGCTTAGACTTGTGAGTTTTGTTTTATTTTGCTTGGTAACTTACTTTGTTCTGTCTGTTATAACTTGGAACCACTTAAATCCTACTTTTTATATTTAATAAAATCACTTTTGCTTATTATTGAACCCAGAGTTAGTGACTAATACCTGGGGGGGCAAACAGCTGTGCATATCTCTCTATTAAGTGTTATAGAGGGTGGACAATTTATGAGTTTACCCTGTGTAAGCTTTATACAGAGTAAAACGGATTTGTTTGGGGTTTGGATCCCATTGGGAACTGGGTGTGTCTGGGTGCTGGAGACAGAAGCACTTCTTAAGCTGTTTTCAGTTAAGTCTGCAGCTTTGGGCGTGTGGTTCAGACCCTGGGTCTGTGCTGGAGCAGACTGGCATGTCTGGCTCAACAAGGCAGGGCTCTGGAGGCCCAAACTGACAGAGAAAATGGGCTCAAAGGTAATCTCAGCACATCACGTGGCAGTCCGAAGGGGGTCTCTGTGACAGAACCCATCACAGGCCCCTCCTTGAAGGCCATGTCACTGAATCAGAGGCACGGCCACTGCATGCCAAGGAGACTCTCCCTTCTGATTGCAAAAGAAAAGCTAAAGACTATGGGTGAAAAATGGTACCTGCTGCAGACGATTGAAATAGCCACCAGCGAGACAATGAAGACCACACCAGCCGCTGCAGACCCTGCGATCAAAGGCAACTGCTCCCTCAGCTCCGACTTGTAGTCATCTGCAAGGGAGAAAGGCATCTTACGCTCTCTCCTACCCAAGAAAGAGCCAAGAACAAACCTCTCCAGGCCAGATTCTGCTGCCCTTTGGCTGAGAAGTACCTTACTGCCCAAGTTGGCTTCAATGGAGTAAGGCACTACTCGCTGGGAATAAGGGTAGCAGAATGAGACTGAGGCACCAGATATATTGCTCCTCCCACCTCTTGGGCAAGGCCAACCACTTATGGGTTGGGAGCATCAACATAGGCTAGGAAACAGCAAGTCCAGGGCTTGTATAGCCCTGATGTGGATTGTCACACATGACTCGCGTGCGTTTGGGGTTAAAAAACAGAACAGAGAGGTTGGCAGGTTAAGCGAATGTGACACATTTCTGAACCTTGTGAAAAGCTGAAAACCTCCACCTTTTCCTCAGGTCTGGGTCTGGCAGCCGTGGCACCAGCCACGCGGCCACATGTTAGATTATCATGCTACAGGGCTTTGTTTTGGTGCTCTACAGCACACTGACTCACACAAGGTACCTGCTGAGCACCTGCCACAGCAGATCACAACAGACTTCCCGGTGACTGAACACTGGGACTGGAGGGATGGGGTGGGAAGGGGGGAAGGGGTAACTGCACAACCCTTGGCTTTGCACAAGCATCATATGTTACCAAGAGGGAGCTAATCATGAGGGAGATGGAAGGAGTTTTGGAGCCATGAGCTTGGGGCAGAGGGAGTATTTAGCAATTACGTCTGCGATTTTCAAAGAGAGGTAGAGTTGGGAGCTCCTTTGGAAATCCCAACCATCATTTACCCCATAGCTACAATGTGACAGCTCATATAGATTCCCTATTCCCTGCCCTTCCCTTAGACTATCCCGAGGGCATCAACATGCTGGGAACTAGAAAAAAAGAGTAGTCACAAGGAGAACTCTAGCTTCACTGGCTCCTTATATCTACAGAGCTCGGGTGACCATCTTGCAAAGAAAACTTTAGCTGCAACAGCTCTTCAACTCCATGGAACACAGGGAAGTAACTGCAGCAACTGAGGAAGTTGATTTCCCAGGTCACACATGAGAAAACATACTATCTGCTGCTGTGTTCTGCTCATTTGAACAGCTCCTTTCATTACAAAAATGTAACCAAGACACAGGCCTTGGCTACACTTACCCGCTAGTTCGACAGCTGGAAATCGAACTTCTGGGTTCGACTTATCGCGTCTAGTCTGGACGCGATAAGTCGAACCCGGAAGTGCTCGCCGTCGACTGCGGTACTCCAGCTCGCCGAGAGGAGTACCGCGGAGTCGACGGGGGAGCCTGCCTGCCGCGTGTGGACCAAGGTAAGTTCGAACTAATTCGAACTAAGGTACTTCGAACTTCAGCTACGTTATTCACGTAGCTGAAGTTGCGTACCTTAGTTCGAATTAGGGGTGTAGTGTAGACCTGGCCACACACACACCTGACTTGCAGCAGCGAAGGAGTTAAAACCAGGAGGGGAGATATGAAAATCCAGAACCTTACAACAGGAGTTCATCCCAAGGAACTGGTTCTCATTTACATTAAGGCCATTTCAACTGCATGTATGCCTACTTTAAGCCTTTTACACTGTTGGAGTAGTGTATAGGGGCCGTAGTGTAAACAAGAATCAACCTCTAACTCTTTTGTTTAAGTCTATTTAACAATGATTGCCTGGCTGATGGAGACGGTGTAGTTTACCGGCTAAGGACACGGCACTGTGACTCAGGACATTTGGGTTCTGATCTGGACTCTGCCGGTGCCCTGCTGCGTGACCGTCCCATCTTTGTGCTTCTGTTTCCCCTCCCCACCTTTGTCTGTCTTGCCTATATAAATGAAAAACTACTTAGAGCCAGGGTTGTCTCTCGCTACGTGTCTGTAGAGCAACTAGCACAACAGGGCCCCACTCTGCATTCCTATTGCAATACAAATAGTAATAATTCATTTTCTAAAGAGTAAGACCTGTTAACTTGTGCCGGAAGCAGAAACCAAGAGGTTAAAGTAAAAGTCCTTCAAAAGGAAGTATTTAGCACTCCTTTTATCTTTAGTTTTTCTTTTTCACAGTTAGTTGCTAGTAACCAGATTTATCTCCTGCGTGCTACTTAAATCCTGAGAAAGTCTCATTTAATGATCAATGATTATTTAATAATCTACAATATCCATTCTTATTAAATTTCAATTAATTGCTTATTGGAAGCAGAGTTTTCTCCTCCCTTCGCTAATCCTGAATATTCAAGACATTCATTTTTTGTTTGCATCCTTTCAATCATTCTGTGTTTTTCCTTTTCCTTATGCTGTTAGATGTTTGCCTGACAGAAAAAATATACAAAAGAACCTGCTGAAGGTTAGCTTCTTAAATACAAAAAGGCAAAATAACTTTTCAGAGAGGAAGGATAGTTCTGGGGTCAAGGCATTTCATCAACACTCTAGAGATGTAGGTTCAATTCCTGACTCTCTCAGAACCTCACTGTGTGACCTTGGACAAGTCATTGAATTGCTCTGAATAAATCTCTGACTGTCTCTTACTGTGTGCCTGCTCTGATATTGTTTGGGGCCCTTAGTTGCTATAGTAATATAAATAATTAACATTTGCCATAGACAATCACACACATCTTTGTGCTTCTGGGCAACAGTCATAGTGCCATATTTTTCTTTTAATGGCTTCTGCGTCTTTGGGCTATAAACTGTCTTTTTCTATATATCTCTGTACATGACTGAACAATGGGGTCCTGACTGGATCTCCTGCTGCCACCCCAATACAAATTAATATTAATAGGTGAGGATTTTTAACAGTGCTTACCCAGATCACCCAGCTGCCATTACATTTCAGTGATAGTCGGTTCCTAACTCCCTTAAGCCCCTTTGAAAATCCTAGCTGCTGCTAATCCATTTGTACCCACAATTAAGCATGTGCCTTATCCTGCTGGCAGACAGACATCTAGCTTGATTCATACATGTGCAATCTGCATGGGCACATATGACACTTTGTTGGATGTGCAAAATAAAGGCATAGATTTGGAGAAGAGGCTGGGGATCTTTTGCATCTGTGGCATGTTCAGAACCTTTTTTCACTATGACAAAGCCCAAAATAACAGAGCCAAAAGAGAAAGAAAAGACACAGGCTAGGAGGTGATAGAGCTATGGAGTTTCTTTCCTAGCTATAGGCCTCAATTTTAATCCACTTGTGTTCTTAGGAGAAAACCTCACATACATGTTCATATCAGACTACTGATCACGTGGTTTCACTGGAGCAATCTAGGTAACTCGTGTCCATCATGTGACATCCTGGAAGTTCATAAACAGTAGCAGTAATATCTATTACAGGCCCAATCCTGAGCTGGTGTAAATCAGCAGAGCTCTGTTGTTTTCAGTGGGGCTACTCACATACTTAAATATTTTGCTGGATCAGAGGCAGAAGCTCAGCACCTTACAGGATTGAGCCTGTGGCATGTTACTCTAGAGAAGGTACAAATGGGCTGGAAATCAGAGAGAACAGACTGCCTTTGGGAGATTGCTGAACTTACGGCTTCTGGACATGTTAGACTACCACAAGAAAAGCTTTTCTTTGCCAATTTCAGCACTTCCCTGAAGGAATGGGAAGTGTTGTGAGAATGAAAGATAATCCCCCCACCTTATGGTTTTTTTAAGGTTAACTGGCAATTTTTCATGCTAAGAAACAGAGACAAGTTGGAACCAGAGGAATGGATCCAAATATCCTTGGCTGTTGTGTAACTTTGGAGAAAGAACTAGACCAGGGCGTGAACTCTGATTTGGACCTTTTGGTACAATGTACTGAACTGAGGAAAGGACCCTGAACACCTCCATTCACTGTTTGGTCTGATTCCTGGACCCATCTGCCCTGAAGAGATTTGGATCAGGTTTAAAATGCTCTGAGATCTGGGGAACGTTTCATGTCACTTCTTAGTTGATTTGAAGCAGTTTGTTTATCTCTTAGAGTGACTTACCAAATATACAACTAATAAACTGTTATACAGAGTAGGAGAGAGCATGTACAGAAAGGATAGCTTCTTTCCAATCTCCTTATTTTAGTCTGTTCTTTGCATCTTTTATTGATGTTACTCAGAGAAGTGCCATACAAATGATTAAAGAGTTGGGGGATTGATTTACAGGAGGGAAGAGTCAAATAGCTATATGGGTAGAGCTCGTGAAATGAGAATTAGGGAGCAGAGGATGGAGGGACATAATCTATTAGAATCTGGAGGGAGTAAATGCCACAGATGAAGTGGCAAGATTTAGGGCCAAAGAAGGAGAGCTGGAAGTAGTGGGATGAAACTGAAACTCTGGGGCTGAATATTGGGAAAATCTTCCAGTGAGTGAGGCCTATTAGAGCTTGAAATAGTCTCTCAAAGGAAGGAGCGGACACTACATTGAGTGAGTGATTAAAAAAATGCCTGGACCAAGGGTGTGTCTATGCTGCAGTTCAAGGGGTGATTGCAGGTCGGGTAGACATACCGCGATAACTTTACCCTTGCCAGCATGGCTAACAATAGCAGTGTCGAGCTGGTGGTGCAGGCTCCAGCAACATGAGTAGCTCCCCAGCGGCTGCGTGCAGCCCATGCTGAAGCTCCCCCGCCACATGTACACTAGTATTTTCAGCCATGCAGTCGCACCTCGGATTGCAGCATAGACCTCCCCAGTGAGCGGAGTGTAGGCAACAACCCTGAACTAGCCAGGAGAGGGACTAGAGCAGCTGGCCTGACAGTTCTCTTCCATCCTTCATTTCTATGCACATGTGATTCCGTGGCACTTCATCACATCCCCACCCCCACCTCTGTGCATACCCCCATACAGCACACGCACTCTAATGTGCCATATTTCCCAGCTCAGCCGGAACAGGCTCTTAGCAAGCTCTCCTGAGGTGAGAGGTGCGGGGTCAGGAAGGGGTAAACGTTCAGGTTCTCCCCTGGCTGGCATGCAAATAATCTAAGCCACATACAGACACGGGAAATGCAGTTAAATGGTGGAGGAGAAAACAGAGATAAGAGATTTAAAACAGATTACTCCTCCAGCTGGCAATTAATCAAACATCACTATAAATCACCTGGCTCTCGCCACACTGCCCCTCTGGGAGCTGGGGTTTGGAGAGACAGGTTTATTTAATCCAATTACAGCTTGAGCTGCAAGTGAGGCCTCTCTCTCTCTCTTACCCCCTCCTTTTGCCACACACTTACCATCTGTCAGTGTTTGGAAGCACATTTTCCCGCTGTATTTCCCATAGCCAGCCACTGTCCGGGCTCGCACCTGTACCACATACACCATGCCAGGCCTCAGCCCCTCAATCCTGGCTGTGTTGGTCTGACTCTTGGCCATGGACGAATTGTACTCATTGTGGTCCTGCGGGGTAGAGTAAAGAAAGGCTGGTGTCAATCAACAGGAGGGGATGTCACAGTTCCAGAGCAATGGTAGTCCCATCCAATGGCCGCCCCAGGGTTCTACTCAGGCATGAGGCTCATCCACTGGTGGAATGGGAATATTGGAGTTAAAGCTTTACTGCTCCAATCACCCCACTCCAAGCATTCTGCACTGAAAATACAGAGAACTGAAGGAAGATGCACATGGCCATATTGTCATTAATGAAATGCATGTCTTAAATTACTATATATATGTCCATATATACAGTGTGGTAGTTAGACACATTGCACATGGGTGTCACCCTGCCATGGCAGCTTTGAGAGACCACTTGCAGGTACAAGCTGTACTAACCAGAGGTGGCAGATCTAGACAATGAGGTGACCTTTGCTTCCTCTCTCAGTGCCATTGCAGCACACACACCCCTGCTTACAATCTGACCTTAGTATGGTTCTTTACATGGGCCAATAATCTGTCCCCAGAGCCAGGGCCAGCCTTTGGGGTCAGTTGTCTGGGCCTCTACCCAGGGCAGCCTGCCAAAGAGGGCGCCGTGAGCAGGGTTTGGATTCCCACCTGACCTGCCGCGGCGCTGGAGAGGGGGCGAGGGGAGAGACCCGAGCTGCAGGGGGCAGTTGGATGACCTCCGGATCAGGGGTGCCCCTCCTCCCCCCTGCTCCACATGTGCAGCTGCTGCTGTTCCTGCCTCCCACCTCCTCCCACTCCCGGCCTTCCTCGTCCTCCCCAGAGCCGCCCTTGGCCACTCCGGACTGGGAGCGCCCTCCTGTCTGCTGGGGGGAGGCTGTTGTTGGGGTGTTCCCCTTCACCTCCCCATGCTCCTAATTTCCACTAAGCTGGGGTGACGGGACAGGGGGAATCTGTGTGTGTGCTGCTGCCTCTCTGGGTCAGGTGCTGCTGGCGGCTGCTTGTGTCTGAACACAAGCCTTCAGGCTCCTGCCCCGACTGCTTTCCTAAAGAGATAGCACATGCATACACTCAGGGACACACACAGTCCCCTCAACACAACACACACAGTCTCACACACACGCTCTGTCACACACTTCCCTCAAACACACACACAGAGTCCCCCCCAACACACATAACACCAGGGCTCTCTGCATTCAGGTCACTTCCCCGCCTGGGCTGTGCTGAGGCATCAGCAGCTGCTGCTCTCCTGCCCTTTTCTTACGCAGCCCAGGGGGTGCATGGGGCAGAGAAGCAGCAGTCCAGTGGGGGAGCAAGCAGCAATGCCAGCAGCTTTGTGCATCCAAGTGGGTCAGTTTCCCCACATGGGTGCAGGAGGGGGATACAGGGGTTAGGGGTGCAGGGGTTGGGGTGAAGGGGGCACAGTGCAGGGATTAGGGAGAGAGAGGTGCAGGGATTGGGGTGAAGGGGGCACAGTGGAGGGATTAGGGACACAGGAGAGAGGTGCAGGGAGTAGGAGTGAAGGGGGTACAGAGCAGGGATTAGGGGCACAGGAGGGGAATGCAGGGGTTGGGGTGAAAGTGCACGGTTCAGGGATTAGGGGCACAGGAGGGGAATGCAGGGGTTGGGGTGAGGGGGCATGCATGGTGCAGGGGTTGGGGTGCAGGAGGGAGGTGCAGGGATTAGGGGTGAAGGTGGCACAGTGCAGGGCTTAGGGGGGAAGGGAGGATGGGGGACCAGGGGAAATGGGGGGCTCCATGCCCATAGGGCCTGGCTCCAGGGGCACCAAAATGTAAATTCACCCAGGGTGCCATTTTCCCTAAGGCTGGCCCTGCCCAGAGCAACAGTCTGTGGGTTAAATGACACAACTGCCTCCTGCAACAGGCTTTTTCTCTGAGAGATCAGGAAAGACTCTCTGCAGAAGTGAGTAAGGAAAGCAAACACATCAACAAATGGGAACGAAGACAAGTCTTTCCTTCTCCCCTCCCTCCATCTTGTCCAGTTAGATTGCAAGGTCATTGGGGCATATATGCATGCACAGCACCTAGCACAACAGGGTCCTGGTCTCAGCTGAGGTCTCGAAGCACTACCACACTACAAACACGAATGTGTTTGTTGGTGCAGTGAGCACTGTTTGTCACCCCAGGAGACATAGATTCAAATCTTAGATCAGGTCACTAAGGGAAAGTCGGTATGGCCTGTCTTCTCCTAGCCCTGCTTGTCCACGGGACAGCAGGGGTGCACAGGTCAGCACTTTAGCCGGGGAAGCTGTGGAGCAGAAAGCAAGTATGGAGGCCAAGCCGTGTGGGGTTGGAATAGAAGGTGTGGAGTGGGGTGCAGCCAAGGAATGAGCCCCTTGAAGTGAATGGCCGGAGCTGGTGTTGGAGCACTCTATGCCTGGCCCTAACAAGGGGTATTGCACTCTATGGGGTATTGCTCCCTCCCTTTAAAAACACACAGAATGAATGCTTGGACATGGCTCTTCTATGGACGCATCCTCCCATCCAGCACACTAGGCTTTGTTCAGACTCTCGGGTCATGTTGTAACTCAAGTTAATTCATTGCTTGGCCTATGCTGCACCTAGACTAGAAACAGACGTTTCTGTCCTGGAACAAATGCTGGTGGTGTGTCTGGATTAGCATTTACGATTGTCTTACAGAACTTGAGTTAGTTCACATTCAATTAACTCAACATGACCCAAACTCTAGTCTAGGCATAGCCGGCAGCAGTGTCACTTATGCCCCCTCGTACCCACACCTCACACCCAATTTACCTGCCAGGGCTGGGTGTTACCTCAACACTTTGTTGAGTTATCCCAGGACCTAACCGTAACCCCACTGTAGTCAATGGGTCTTTCCACTGACTTCAGTGAGTGGTGGCTCAGGCCCATAATTAACAATCCACAACAAGGAAAAAAATACAGAAGCGTTTCAGAGCCTTGAGTGTGTTTGTCCCCACCCCAGCCTTCTTCCCCTGCTTTCTTTCAGGCTTACGGTGGCTGGTCGTGAGCCCACAGTGCTGCTGATCTCGGGGTGGCAGATCCGGCTCACCTTCTCATAGTAACGGATCTCGTAGTCCAGGATGATGCCGTTGGGCTGCTCTGGCTGAGGCCACGACAGCGTGATGCTCCTCATGGTGGCACTTACCTGGTGCATGATGGGAACTGTGGAGGGAGCTGTGGAGAAAGGAGGAAATGGGAAATACAAGAGAAGTGAAAATTAACTCATGGGCAAGGGGAATAACATGATCTGAAGAGGGGGTGAAAATAAAATGTCAGAGAGCCATCCTGGGGGGTGAGAAGGGAAAGAAGAGAATGGGAAGAAAGGAGCAAATGGAGAGAGGTTGGAAGGAAGGAGAATGAGATATTATACAGCATAATAAGAGCATAAGAACATGAGAATGGCCTTACAAGTCAGACCAATGGTCCATCTAGCCCAGTATCCTGTCTGTGACAATGGGGCAGGTGCCCGATGCTTCAGAGGGAATGAACAGAACAGGGCAATTTCAAGTGATCCACCCCCTTCATCCGGTCCCAGCTTCTGGCAGGTTAACCCTGTTCTGTGTGAAGAAGTACTTGCTAATCTGTGCTTTAAACCTGCTGCCTATTCATTAATGCAACTCACTGCACTAACACCAAAAAGAACAGGAGTACTTGTGGCACCTTAGAGACTAACAAATGTATTAGAGCCACAAGTACTCCTGTTCTTTTTGCGGATACAGACTAACATGGCTGCTACTCTGAAACCTGCACTAACACCACGTATTTAAAGGGACCAAGAGAAAACGCTTTCGATGTTGTAGAAACCAAATAACACAGAGAATTCAACCTTAAAGAATGGAATATAAAGAAAGAGGCATATGTACTGTAGCAGAGGGGGATAAATAGGTATAGAAAGCAGAATCAGACAGAGAAAGGCAGATTCAGCATATGGGTAACCAAGAGTTATGATGATGGTTTATTGTTTGTTGAAGGCCAGCAGTGTGCTTGGTGCAGCAGAGAAAATAAAGGAGAGACCTCAGTCCCTGCTCCATGAGTAATCAAAATCAATCTCTAACAATAATGGAATTGATCTAATCAATATAGACAATGCTAGAAGACAGACTGATGTATGAAAAGAGAGAGAAACAGAGAACAATATACAAGCAAAAAAAGGCCATTGATCAAGACTTTCCCTCTACCCTATTTCACATAGCAGAATGCTCCCAGCAGGTCCGGCCGCTCTTTGGGCCCAGTCCTATGAGTCTGAAACATCGTAACACCTTCTTGCAGTAACTGGGAGTTCCAATCACAAAGGGTGCCAGGATCAGGCCCTCACACTCAGATGTACTGCCATTATTTTAAGAGCGAGCTCCCACAAAAATGCACCCATTTGCCTGTCATTGGCCCCACACCCTGATGTGTAGGGGCTGCAGGCAGGAGGAGTAGTGTGTTTGATTCCCTAGGAAATATTTTGCAAATACCTGTCATCTGGGGCAGTTTGGCCAGTTACAGACGCAAGTCATTTGCTCTTCAGCCATGTCTTAAAAAGCACCAAACACAAGTCCTCTCTGGGAGGGGTGAGTGAGCAGTGTTGTGTGTGTGTGTGTGTGTGTGTGTGCTGAATTCCACTGGAGATGGAGAACTCACCCCACCCTTCCCTTTGCTGTGTTAGCAATTGGCTTCCATGTTTATTTGCTATTATTGCAACAATATGCATGAAATGGGAGCAGTGTGTCAATAAAACTGGTTGAATATTTAAACTGATAATTATTTTTAATTAGAGATTTTGAATTCTGAGCGCTCAGTCTAACCAGGAACAGTCAATAACTCATCAGCGAGTAAAGCAGTGAATTCAGAGGACTTTTCCCTGGGGTGAACAAAACACAGCTCCCACATTACATTAACTGTGACAGAGGTTAGAGCTACCCAGTCTAAACCTCTGTCAGGTTGCCTCTTGTCTGATACTTGGATTGTAACTTGTTTGCACTGGGCTGTCTTTTGTTCAGAGTCTATACAGTACCTGGCACAGTGGGGTTCTGGGCCATGACTAAGGCTCCCAGGTGCTATTGCAATACAAATAAATTATAACAACAAAAAACTTTGGCAGGACAATATTTTCACTTAACTATGTATCCAGGCTGCTAAGTCCCCCAGTAAGGTCCCAGGACAGGGCTCATTGAGCACCCTGAGCATGGGCATAGTTTGGGGGAGGAGGCCAGGGGGCACTGTCCCCCAAACAGGGCCAGCCTTATGGGTGGGCATCATGGGCAACATTCATGGTGCCGTGGTCAGGAGGCGAGGCTCAGTGCATTTAATTTAATGCACCAGGACAGGCCCCTGCCAGCAGGGGAACTGGCTTCAGTGTGTGCAAGACGTGCCATGTTGTGTGTGTGTGTGTGTACGTGTGTATGTATACTCAGAAACACATGTCACTGAGTCTCAGACACACATGTCACTGGGTCAGCCCCTCTCAGACTCCTAGCATTTCACGTGCCCTCACAGACAGGGACAGGGACACACAAACACAGGCACATGCGTGTAGACACACGCACAGCTCCACTCACTCAGCTTGTTCTGGCATGACAAGCTACACCCACATAACCAAAGGGAAACAGAGCCCTCAGGGTAGGGTGACCAGATGTCCCAATTTTATAGGGATAGTCCTGATTTTGGGGTCTTTTTTTATATAGGCTCCTATTACCCCCCACCCCCGTCCCGATTTTTCACATTTGCTGTCTGGTCACCCTACCTCAGGGTCCCTGTTCGAGACCCAAACAAACATCGCAGGGCAGGTGCCTGGCTCCATGGGCCAGCAGTATCCCCACTGCGGGCCCAGCACTGCAAGCCTCAGGTATGCATGGAATTCCCACCCCCTCCCACCCCTCACAGCCCCACGGCCGGGCTGGCACTGCCCCTGCAAATATAGAAGTCACACTGTGCCTATGGCCCAGAGGAAGCTTTAGCACTTACAGAAGATAAAAGGAACCACAGCTCTGTTAGTCTATGGAGCAGCCGTCAAACTGAACCAAACCGAGTTGGTTTGTGGGTTCAGGGCAATCACCTCTGCCCCTTTACAACTGGCTCAGGGCGTGCCCCGTTAGCTTGGCTGAAGTCACAACAGGAAAAAGAAGAAAGGCCAAGCCTAATGTCAAATAAAAGAAAGAAGCAGATCTCATTAATCCCGAGCTAGCCAAGCAGGAGGCAGAATAATCCTCTCAGAGGTTCAGGGCCTCAACCCTACTCTCCACTTGAAGTTCAAAGTTAGCCTTTGCTGGGCTATGCAAAGCAAGATGGGCATGATCCAGGAACAGCGTTTCTGCAGCTAAAATGGCGGGCGATGTGCTGGAAGGCACTTGAAGAGTTAATACTAGACCTCACCATTCTCTGAAGCAGTGCTGACTGCCTGTCTCATGTCTACATAACTACACAACAACACTTCTGTCTGTAGCCGCACAGACCTCTTTGTACTCCTTGCTCCTGCCTGCCTCACAGCGGGACACCCTCATCTTTCAGTTCAACCCCTTGGCCACATTCCAAAGTTACTCCTTTGCACTAGCTCAGATTCCCTTGTGCTCCAACTCCCTTAGCGCTCCTTACATCCCCTCGACAGAGCTCTAAGGCCGTCTAACTTGGTGTAACTTGCATGCCAAAGAACTGGTAGAAGGTGGAAGATGGTCTATGTGAAAGTAGGGTGACTTTACTGTACATCTTCCTACATTCTTTTCTGGCTCCTTGCTTTGCAAATTACTCCAGATTAGGCTAGCGTAGATGTTGTTGGAAGGGGCATACCAGCGGGTTGCTCTGTGGGAGTGTACTTGGTGGAAGGGTTTGTTTACACATCACCTCTGAATCTGGCCCTGTGAATCTAAGGGAACCTCAAGGCCAGATTGTGAGTGTGACGTTGCACTCTATATGTTTATGGAAATATGCTTATGAGTGTAAATATGACATAACTGGAATATGCTTTATGCTAGATATGCCATGTAACATATCTTTGCAAAGGTTACGATCTACTGAATATATTCATCCTATTTGTATGCATGTATCATTTTTATATCTGAAGTTATGAGCATTGGCTCTATGCTTATATTTGAAGTGTTTGCTCTAGGAAACACATAAGGAAGGTTTGGCCAACATATTGTGAAGGATCTATTCAAGTAATTGGAAGTACTTAACTAACAATGGATTTTGGGAAACGCCAATCCACATCTGAGCTTTCCTGGGAACGTTCAAACTAACATTGTAAGCAGTGGCGTCGGCCTGCAAAAAGTTGAATCATTCATGGATTATGTGACTTGCCCAGCTGGCTACAAACTCCATCTTGTTGCTGTGATTTTGCACAGAAGAACAAAGGGGTTTCCGCCCACAAGAGAGAGAATATAAAAGGCCCTGGAAGCCTTTCCATTTTGTCTTCAAGAGGTAACCTCTCCACCCCAAAGAGTTGCCTGAAAGAAACTGGAACAAAGGACTGTTACTGTGGGGATATGAGTGATTGCTGGACCCAGGCCATAAACTACAACGTTGGTCTGAAAAGGACTGTACCTGAGATAACATCTAGTATTTTTAACTAGATCCTTAGTGTATTAAGTTAGCCTTGCATATTTTGATTTATTTTACTTAGTAACATACCTTGTTCTGTCTGTTATTACCTGAAACCACTTAAATCCTACTTTTTATACTTAATAAAATCACTTTTGTTCATTAATTAACCCAGAGTAAGTGATTAATACCTGGGGGAGCAAACAGCTGTGCATATTTCTCTATCAGTGTTATAGAGGGTGGACAATTTATGAGTTTACCCTGTGTAAGCTTTATACAGAGTAAAACGGATTTATTTGGGGTTTGGATCCCACTGGGAGCTGGGTGTCTGGGTGCTGGAGACAGGAGCACTTAAGCTGTTTTCAGTTAAGTCTGCAGCTTTGGTAGCATGGTTCAGACCCTGGGTCTGTGTTGCAGCAGGCTTGCATGTCTGGCTCAACAAGGTAGGGTTCTGAAAGCCCAAACTGGCAGAGAAAACAGGATCAGAGGTAGTCTCAGCACATCAGGTGACAGTCCCAAGGGAATCTCTGTGACCGAACTCATCACAGTGAGCCCGTTACTCAACCGGGTGAGGAGTTCCAGTGAAGTCACTGGAACTGCGTGCGTAACTGCATGGGACTTTGAAGTCTGGCCCTAGCCAAGCAGTACATATGAAGGGAGGCTAAGTTAGTGAAACATGCACATCGAGAGGATGGGAAGAAAGTGCAAATTACATTAACTCTCTTCATCACTCACCCTCACCTCTGAATTTGGCTCCCCGTATTCATTCTCCAAACATTCTGAATTCCCTGATGGTGAATCTGCACGTCACTTAGGCAACACGACGTGCATTTCATTAAACAAGTTAATTTCCTGTCTGGTCCTCTGGGGACATCAAAGCCTTGTGTGCCGAAGCCCGCTGAAACGTGTGGGGAGAGGCTAATCCTCAGAGTCCAAATGCAGAGCTTCCCACTCCTCATCCTTGGGGAACTGGAATGCCAGCAGCTTCATTGACAAGGAGAAACATTCCCATTACTATAAATCATCAGTGACCTCAGCACTAACCAAGCAGCAGCACATGGAATAATTTACCAAACAGCTCTCAGATGCCAACAATTTTCAACTACTCATGAGCCCACCAACACTTGAATTGTCATCTAGAGGTGTACGGTTTGGTATGCCAACCTCTTCCCCCAGCTGGTCCCCTCGGATGTTGGTGAATCCTGCTTGACCAGGGAAGAGATTATTTTTTTCTCCTGGTGGAATGTTCCACTCTGGTAGGGATGTCTCTGTTCAAAACAGATGAGCATATACTAATTCTGGGGGCATCACCTGCTGAGCAAATAAATAGCTGCATATTGGTTCTGCCCATCCCTCAGACGAGAAGCAATGCTTGTCTGTCAGATATCACATAGATTCAGAGACACTGCAGGTAGGATCCTCAATATTACACCCCTCTCTCTTTGTTTATGCAAGGAGTAACATCCCACATTAATCCTAGGACTCTGGAAATTGAAGGCCACTTGAGTAGCTAACATGAAATACCTTGGCACTCACTTGTGGAGGTAGATGCACCATACCCTCCTTTACAGAGCAGCTGAATGTAGTCTATGCCCCACTCCCATGGACAGACTGTGGTTCCAAAGCCCTTGCAAAATGCACCCTACCTGCCAAGCCTTCTGTTCTACCTCTGCCCTGGACAGATACTGCCATCTGTGGAACAGACCTAATGGGCTTCTGCGTTAATCACCTGGGGAAAGCAGTGGGTGTTGCTGCTTTTTCCACTTCCATGAACACAGACCGTTCCACAGATGGCCCAGTATGATAACTGTGGTCTGGCTCCAGCCACTGACATCAGTTCCCTAACCCATCTCCCCTCCCTAAAGCACATTGGTACATAATATCAGACATATGACTCTCGCAAATTAACACAGTGCACCGGTTTGCTTACAAACAAATACCCTTATTAAAAAAAGTATCCTTATTGTATACAAGGTTACACATATTTGTAACCTCCTACGAAAGAGCTATGGAGCAGCATAACGATTTCTTAGCAGTGTCTATGACATGAGCTTTGTCTTGTTTCTTTTCCTTCTGAGGGTTGTGTCTATATACACAGTGCAATCTCTATTTGCTACGAACATCCGACCTTCCAAAAAATGTGCAAATCTATCATACCACATAGGCCAGGTTCTTTATTCCAGCTGAGTGCCACTGTGTGCAGCATGGGGCAAGGGGCATCAGGGAATCACAACTCTGATTCTTTGCCTGGCTCCGACTAAATCCCAGTGCAGGTTAAAGCAACCTGGGGGCTCCTCTAACATGCACCCACTGGAAACAATCTCCAAAGAACTGTCTGACAGCTGACAACAGCTGGAACCCACACACCCCTCCCATCCTCATCAAGCCCCCTAACACCAAGGCTGGAGTGGCGCCTTAGGGGCCAGTGACACCAGCTTTGTGTTAGCTGAAAACTCCCCCACATGGGACACTGGCCCCCTTGCACTACCAGTGTGATTTCAAAGGGCCAGAAATGTAGAGCAAATCTGGCCCTAAATAGTAATACATATCCATTCCTACATGAAGGGAGTGTGAACACTGCATGCTTAATACACCCAAGTCAGGCAATGGCAGTGTGACTCTTTGCATACGCCCTCCCCTTCCTGTGAACCCATGTAGGCTGGGACACAACTTGGGAACCCAAGTTTGCATGCACAGGTTAAACACCCATGCTGGAAACACCACCTCTATCCATGTGCCCTTCTGCATTTTTAAGAGACCATAAAAACAAGCCACATCGGATTGCCACATTGCAACCCCCATACACAGAATGTAACACCAGCTATGAAACACTTATCCTACAGATGGAAAATATATATTCTTGCTGCATGGATGAGTGAGTTTAGCCCCTTATTTTATGCTCTTCTTCCTGTTCTCGGGCTCTGAAGCTGGTGCCTCTTAGGGAATTCACTGAATTGCAGACTCCTGGCTCTGGGAAGCTGTCAGTGTCTTTCCCTTCCAGCAGGAGATGTTTATGGTCCAGCACTGCCTTTGTTTACCCAGCACATTTAATCCTTCATTTTTTATCTTTCCACATCCGCTCAGAGAAGATGTTAATTTTCTGAAATTAAACACTTAGCTTGATTGCTGTTTTGTTAATTGCTGCATTCGCAACCCCCCTTGGTGCTCCTGCCTGTTTAACATGGAGAATGCTGTGAAAATGATCAGCACCAAATTGGTGCGCAGGTGGATGGATGGCAGCTCCTAAGCCGCTCCATGCCTACTTGTTCCCATGCAGCGACCAGCCTTGATCCAGCCAAGCAGAAGCACTGGACCACACTAGAGAAAGGCAAATCTTTGAACAGCCATGACCGATGCAGGGTTACAGAAAGAAGCAGGAGAACTGTTCTCCCCTTTTACTAGTTTTGGGATGCATTTGGAAGTGGGGGACTGAGAGTGTAGACTAGAGGCCAAGAAGGTGTGATGCAAGCTTCCCGGAAGCTTGCCAATACTCCATATGATTGACTGCTCCTTGCTATTCTAGGCTCAGTTCTCTCTTGGGCAGTGGCTGCAAAATGTGCCAGACTCCTTGGTGAGTTTCTAATGTTCAGAAATAGCTGTTCAGGTTAGGATGACCTCACAAAAATTATTTCACTTGTTACCTGCAATGAATTTGAGGCTAGGCCAGCAGGATCTTAGGCTGTAAAAAGAGAGATTACTGGCAAAACAAAGGAAATGCAGATGCCATTATCCACGCCCCTTCTGAGCATGGCATTCCATAAGAATGTGCACACTTTGTAGAAATTCATGGAAGTGGGGTTAGACGAACAGAGGGCTGGCAGATCTTTGCTCCGGTGATAGGCTGAAGCGCTCCAGGGCAGGGTTTTCAAAAGAGCTCAGCTCTCACTCAGGTGAATGGCAAAACACCCACCAACTTCAATAGCAGCAGAGGTAGGCCAGTGCTGAGCCCTTTTGAATGTTCTACCCTGAATCAATCCAGTTTGGAAAGCGGAAAGCTTTGGGGAGAGAGAAATCTTCTTTCAGGTCATACCAAACCCAGGTCTTGGAAAAGGTACTGTTTGAACTAAGCAGCACCAGGAAACCAGGTAGACATTCCTGGACATTGAAAAATATCATAACATGAAGATTGTAGGTTAAATACCCACCGCCCCCCAGGTATGACATCAGCACGTGTCAAGGCTGCATCCCCACTTTGAACTTTAGGGTACAATGTGGAGGCCTGCATGAAAACTTCTAAGCTTAACTACCAGCTTAGCTTTGGTCCGCTGCCACCATTTCAAGCTAATTCCCTTCCCTGGGAAGCCTTGAGAAACCTTTCACCCATTCCCTGGTGAATACAGATCCAAACCCCTTGGATCTTAAAACAAGGAGAAATTAACCATTCCCCTCCTCCCACCAACTCCTGGTGAATACAGATCCAACCCCCTTGGATCTAAAAACAAGGAAAAATCAATCAGGTTCTTAAAAAGAAGGCTTTTAATTAAAGAAAAAGGTAAAAATCATCTCTGTAAAATCAGTATGGAAAATAACTTTACAGGGTAATCAAACTTAAAGAGCTCAGAAGACTCCCCTCTAGTCTTAGGTTCAAAGTACAGCAAACAAAGATAAACACTCTAGTAAAAGGTACATTTACAAGTTGAGAAAACAAAGTAAAACTAAGATGCCTTGCCTGGCTATTTACTTACAAGTTTGAAATAGGAGAGACTTGTTTAGAAAGATGTGGAGAACCTGGATTGATGTCTGGTCCCTCTCAGTCCCAAGAGCGAACGAACACCCAAACAAAGAGCACAAACAAAAGCCTTCCCCCCCGCCCCCCCCCAAGATTTGAAAGTATCTTGTCCCCTTATTGGTCCTTTGGGTCAGATGCCAGCCAGGTTACCTGAGCTTCTTAACCCTTTACAGGGAAAAGGATTTTGGAGTCTCTGGCCAGGAGGGATTTTATAGTACTGTACACAGGACAGCTGTTACACCCTTCCCTTTATAGTTATGACAGCACGTTAGGATCTTTCACTCCCAGATGCACTGGTAGAACCCACATCATTTAGGTTCAAGGAGCAATGGAGAGTTACTTGAACACCCAGCCATATTTCAGGTTGGCAATGAGATACACAGCTTTATGAGGGTAACTCTTTTTCACATGCTGATCACCATATTTGGGGGTGGGAAGCAATTTCCCCCCAGGGTGCAGTGGCAGGGACCAGGCAGAAGTTGCCTTCCCTGCAAGCACCGGGGCTTGGTCAGCAAGCCCTCTTTGGTCAATTTCCTAATAGTGCATCAGGCATGTACTGCCCCTTCTGCCCTCTCTGTGTCCAGGGCTCTCCTGGGGGGGAGGTGGTGCTGCAGAGCCCCTGCTCTGGGCTGTGCCTAAATGCCACTCTTGAGCCTGAATTGCATAGACATGTGTGCAGACTGGATGTCTGAGTGACATCTACCTGAGTGACTAGCACACAAGCCACATTATGTAATATGGAAACTTATTCCCCCCCACAGATGCCAAGTGCAGAGGGAGGAGAGACACGGTTCATGCAAGTCTGACAGCCGGTGCCCAACTCCTGGAGTCAGAAGAAGAACCTAAGTCCCACTGAAAACCCAGAAGACTTGAGGCTCCTAAGTCATGGTGGTGCTTCTGAAAAATTTACCCTCACTCGCTTCCCTGTACCCAGATTTAAACTCAGGTTCTGGAGTCAATTATTTCTCTGAGAAGTGGAACTTATCCCGGGGAATGGAAGAGCAAAGCACAAAACCCACTTCAGCCTCCTTGCTGAGAGACAGCAGCAGAAAATTTAATAACAAAGTACTCTAGTTTGCTCTCCCTTGCACTCTGGCAGCCCTATTAGTTTCAGTGGGGTTGGCTAGGCAGGTGTAACTCAAGGCAGATTTTGGCTTAGAACAGAAATGTCTAGGAAATTATCTCTTATTCTTATTCCTATCTCTTCTTTTTCCCCATTCCCCTCTGTTCTCTTTTTCCTTCTCTCCTTTTAATTGTCCTGCCTTTTCCCCTTTCTCTTTTTCTTCTTCTGCTAGGTCGGTCTGTTTAGCTCCTTCAGCTCTCCCTCTGTTGCAGCTAGTGCTATGGTTTGGGGCTGTCCTCAGATGTCTCCCTCTTGTGCAGACTAGAAGAATCACAAAGGAAAAGGGTCAAGACTGTAGACAACAAGCACTGTGGGCCCTCAGAAACCTAGGAATGAGGCTCTCCATTAATAAGTATTGGAGAAGATAGACAATGTATGGCTGAATATTCATATATATGGAGATATACCTATCTCATAGAACTGGAAGGGACCCTGAAAAGTCATTGAGTCCAGCCCCCTGCCTTCACTAGCAGGACCAAGTACTGATTTTTGCTCCAGATCCATATGTGGCCCCCTTAAGGATTGAAGTCATAACCCTGGGTTTAGCAGGCCAATGCTCAAACCACTGAGCTACCCCTTACCCCCCTCCCCCAAATATTTGGATGGAAGATGGAAGGACAGAAGGACAGATGGGTGGATAGCGATTATAGGAGAAAGGGGGGATAGATCACTTGATCATTGCCTGTTGGTCCACTCCCTCTGGGGCACCTGGCATTGGCCACTGTCGGTAGACAGGATACAGGGCTAGATGGACCTTTGGTCTGACCCGGTACGGCCGTTCTTATGTTCTTATGTATGATTGACGGAAACATATATTTATGGGTGAATGGGCAGATAGATGGTTAAGATAAATGTACAGATCTGGATGTTCTTATGGACTGGGGAAAGGGATTCAATTTGTTTCTATTAGAAAGATTTAATTGGTCTCACTGAAGTGAATTGATAGCATATACTAGACAAATCCACAGCATAACATTTCTTCTGTCTTTTCCCCACATTTGGAGTCCATTTCCTTCTGTCTCCTATGCACAGTTTTAAGAGAACCACATGCAGCTTTTGAAAACAGGCATTTTCATTGACAGTTTGCAGACTTAACTGACTATAATAACATAGCTTTCAGTATTTTCTGTCTAGACGATAATACATCCAGTTTAGCAGTATACTGTGCTCTTAGGTCAGTAACAAAAAGAGGACTCACTAAAATAAAATGTTAACCAACACTGACTGATTTGCTACAGAAGCTGCGCAATCATCCTGCTTGTGCATTCCCATTAACCTCTTTTTATCCATCCCCCCTACTCAGCACTCCAGTCGCAGCCTGCTTAAACAATTCCTGAATGTTAAAACCTCCTGTGTGGCAGCCAAATATTTATTTCATGTTTGTGGTCCCTCAAATATTGATACCACCCTAATGCATCGAAACCTAATGCATTTCAATTAGGTTAGTACGGAGGCCTTCCCAATACAGTAGACATATTTCCATGTTAATATACAGGCTCTGCTATAGAAATAGAGAGGGAGGGAGAAAGAGATGGATGAATAATAGAGTGAGTGACAGGCAGAGACAAAAGAACTATATGAAAGAATAGCTGGAAAAATAACAAAGGCAAGCAGGAAAAGTTCCAGCCATGAGGGGATGGATGGACAAATCAGTGTTTTGGACTATGTAAGTCTTGGGCAACAGAGTTCAGTGGTATCCTGCTTGCTTACATCAGGGCTAATGTTGGCCCCTCTAGTAGCCTGACTTTGAGTATGGATGGATGAGCAGATGGTCAGGTGGGTGAACTGCAAAATGGATGGAGGGGAGGGCAGGAAGAATAGCTAAAAGGCCAAGATACAAGCATCAGGTTTGACTGCACATGGTTAGAGAGAGAGAAGTGACAGCCAGGCACAAACATAACATGACAGTCTGACAGAATTGTTATTCCCAGGAGCTGGGATACTAAAATATTTACGCCAGGTTTCTGCCTTGCACGCTCCCAGGAGAGCGCAGCTAACAAAGGCTGCCCGTGTTACACGTTCAATACAAAGCAGAAATTACCATCGCCTTTCTGTTCCCAAACCAAACAGATTTCCATCACTGTTGTCTAGTGTTTCCTTCCTTGCACTTAAAGCCAGGGTCACCAACTGGTGGCTGCTCCTCCCCCACCTTCCTTTCAGCTCCTCCCCCCCCCATACAGTACATACACACTGCACAGACTGGCCATCTGGCCACCCCAGCTCTCCTACATCAGTTCTTTTCCTCACCAGCCAGACAGTTTGCAGCCAAGAGTCCTCTGTTAAAAACCAATGCCAGGTTCTAACGTGAGGAGGGAGAGATGAAAAAAGCCGAAGAGGAGGAAGAGAGGGAAAGCGAGAGAAGGAAAAACTAGATTAATGGCAAAGGAAGGAAAGAGAAAAAGCAGAGTGGCATCAGAAAAGGAGCAGAGAGGAAAAGAGAAAGAAACAGAGGAGGAGCAAGTGAAGGGATTGTGCATTGTGCTTCCCTCCTGATTTTAGCACAGGGATCACTGCCACATGTAGAAATCCACTCCACAGAACTGCTCCGATTTCATCCACTTTAGTGATATTGGTCATGGTGCCCCATGCCCACACGTCAGACCTCACCAGCATGAGCTGGGCACTTCTGGACATGACCTCATTGGAAGAGTGGGGTTTTAATGCCGGTTTCGCCCCAGTGTCTGTACCAGCCCCAGAAAACCACACCAGGAGACGCTAGTGCAAAGCAGCCACCGGGTCCCTTCCGCCTAGTGGCCTGCAAGGTTTCAGCACTGTCCAAAACATGGAGGAATCTGTGCAGGAAATGGATATGGTCAATGCAGCTATGGGATACACTGACTGAGAACATCCCTCCATTAGCAGTGCCCTACTTGGAGCCCTGACTGCAACTTTCAGCTCCTTCTACCCTAGCAGAAACCCTGAGAGCTGGGGAAAAGTTGTTCCCCTACCTTCCTTCCATGGGGGGCTTGAAAGCCCCCTGGACTGCAGGGTCCTGGCTAGTACACTGCATTTTAAATTACACCTCCCTGCATGAGCAAGCATGAACCAACCCCTGGGTGCTTCTTACTGCATTGTTGGCATTGGCTCTGAAGCTGAGCTCTTGTTTCAGTCACAAATCCACTGTACCTAGTTGTGACACCCCTAATGCAATTCAAGCATTCCATCTTACTGGGCCTCATTTACTCAACACCTTGCAGCAGGGAAGTCAAACTCCCTCTGTAGAGAGTGCTGAATTCTGGGTGTAATTCTGGCCTTTTGGTCAAGATATAAATGTAGGAATCTATACTCCACTCAGTGCCCAGTGGGGCTCCCACCATCAGTGGCAGGTTTGCACCAAGATCAGGAAAGAGTCTGCCCTTTATGTAGGATTGAACGTTCAGTCGTCAGCGTCATTCATTATTTGCTCCGTGAGTTATTGTCCACTCAGCATCACCTACCGTGAAAATCTGCTCCTCTTGTGTCTGTCTACGCTGCAGCTGGGAGCATGCCTCCCAGACACACGCTAGCTCTGCTCAAGCATGTGCAATAAAAATAGGAGTGTGGCCATTGTGGCATTGACAGTGGCTCAGGCTAGCCACTTGAGTTTAGGGCCAGGGAGCCAGGTGGACCTGCACTTGAGTAGCTAGACAATGCGACAATGTTCACACTGCTACGTTTAGCATGCTAGGCTGGCCAGAGCTAGCGTGCGTCTGTCTATCCAGGCTGGGAGGCACACTGCCAGCTGCAGTGTAGACATACTCCTTAGGGGCCAGCACTATTTATTCCTCTTATTTCTCTTCCTTCTCCATTCTCCTTCCTCCGCTGCCCGCCTTCCTCTTTTTATGCCTCTCCTTTCTGCCCTCTGCATTTCCATCCCCGAAGCAAGTCCCGGTTTTCAACCACCTCCCCATTCCACCCACTGAAATGATAAGCAAGGAAACATTGAGAGGGTCATCATTAGACTTCAGATCCCAATGGTAAGTGGGGAGAGTACACTTCTCTCAGGCTGTCTGTGGACCAAGGGCTGGTCTACACTAGGAACTTACACCAGCATACCTGCGTCTCTCAGGGGTGGGAAAAATCCACACGCTGAGAGACGTAGCTAGGCTGACCTAACTGCCGGTTTAGACAGTACTAGGTCAATGCTGTAGCATTTCAAGTGTAGACAAGCCCTCCGGCAGACATAACCGCATTGGTGACACCTAGAACACTTAGGAAGCTTTTCTTCATAACAAGGGCTAGAAATGTCCTTTGTTATTGTAGTACGAGGCTAGATCCTTCAGAATCTGACTGTGCCATGCAGGTCATGGGTGGGTGCTAAACACCAAAGCCCAGATGCTGCCTTATGTCTAGGTGGGCCTGCACTGATATTTAAAGAATTCTTAAATATGCCTTGCAGATGGATATTGTGTGGTATGTTCATGTGTACGTGTATGTGTGTATACACGTTAGGTGTGTGGGCATATGCCTGCGTATGTATACATATATGCATGTGAGTGTGTATACAGGGTGTGTGTGTGTACACATCTTATATTTATTCTCTTGCATTTCAGTTAATATCTGTAATGCTGTCATATGGGGTTTCACACTCCTAGAATATTCTATTAGAAGAACCCAGCCCTAGTTTCCCTTTTCCCCATTAACAACCCCCCCACATGGCACATGGTATGTACACATTGCCCCTGTGGGACTCACCAGCTTGGTTTGTGGTGATGTTCACCGACACATGCTGCGGGGGGAAGGGGCTCTTGCTAGAGATGCCATTAACAGCCTGGATCTCGAAGGTGTACGGCGTGTGGGCCCAGAGGCTGCTGATGAAGACCCGGGTCTCCGTCAGGCCCAGCTGCCTGGGTACAAACTCCACGTTGTCATCGCAGCGGGAGCAACTGCGGCGGTCAGGCCGGCACTTCTTACAGACGATGTCGTAGGTCACGTCATCACGCCCGCCTGTCTCCCGGGGTGGGTGCCACTCTAGGATAATGGACGTCTCATTGACAATGGAGATAACGTTGCGGGGCCCTGATGGGACACCTGTTGAAAAGCAGGTCAGTTGATAAGGTTCCTGTCAGGAAATGATACAATATTGAGCTTTATTGTATACTAACTGGGGAACCAGGATTGGGGAACATGATAAGATCATAGGGGGCTGATTCAAAGTTCACTGGAGTCAATGGGACTCTTTCCACTGACTTCAAAAGGCTTTGGATTAGGCCCATAATAAGGAAAATGCAGCCTTCAAACTGAAAGGTGAAGCAACAGGGAGTTATAATCCCTTTCAACAGGCCAGAAATGTGCAGTTAGACAAGCGTACTGCTTTCTTGGTACCAACTTCCTGAAGCTGATAAGGGAATCCAGTAATTGTAGCCATTCACTTCTGGGCTTTTCAGAATGCTGTTCAGAGCTCAACCCCAACCTCACGGGTCCACCCAACTCCGCTGGGAACAGAGAAATTCAGTCACCATGTTTCATTCAGTCCCACGCTTTCACAGATTATTGCTTTAGTGGCACCCCATCTGCCTATGTTGGTACCAATCTCTTTACAATGGGAGGTAGGATCCAGACTTAAGGCTTATATCATCTTGAACTCTCTCACACTCTTCCTCTTCTAGAAATCAGATAGGTATCACCTTCCAATAGACAACAAATGTGGGACACACAGTACATTGTAAAATAGGTCCTTCACATGCTAAAGGAAGGATAGATCCATGGTGCGGATGCTAACATAGGGTGCCAGTAACCTGGATTCAAATCCCTGCTCTTCTACAGCATACTCTTGTGAGCTAGGGCCAATTGCTTAGTCTTCTGCCCATTCGCTCCCCACCCATAAAAGTGGGGTAAAGTACTGCTGTACCTCATGTGGTGTTGTGTGAATAAATACATTGACAAATGTTAGGTGCTCAGCTGCTACAGTAATGATGGCCGTATAAGTACAATAGCTAGATTATCATAGTTGGAGAAATGTGGTGTAGATGGAACTGCTGTAAAAGGGACACATAATGGGTGATTGAAAAAAGTCAGAAATGGCAAGTAGTTATTTATGTGTCAAGTTGAGAGGGTGGTATTTCATGGGGTCCTGCAAGGGTCTCTTCTGCATCCAGTACTATTCAGTGTCTTATTAACAAGGTGGATATTGGAATGGAGAGTATATTGATCAGATCTGCAGACAACACTGAGCTGGGAGTGATCGCAAATGCTTTGGAAGAGAGGAATTAAATACAGCAATGTTGGCATACATTGGAGGAATGAATAATGTGAGATTCAATCTGCACAAATACAGAAAGATTCATGTAGGACAGAGTAATCAAATGCACAAATATATAATTGGGGACTGCTGACCAGACAGCTGTGCCATGGAGAAAGATCTGGGGGTTAGCAGGGAGGGTAAATGGAATGAGTCAACACTGTGAGGCTGCTGCAGAGAAAGCAAACAGAACAATGGGTTACATTAAACAAGAGAGGTAATTATTCTGCTCCACTCAGCACTAGGGGAGCTCCAACTGGCCCTCTGCATTCAGATTTGAGCTCCGCACTTTAAAAAAGACAGAGACACAATGGAAGGAGTTCAGAGGAGAACAATAACAATGATAAAAGGTTTGACCTACATGGTAAGGTTGCGGGAGTGAGCGCACTCAGTCTTGAGGAAAGAAGTCTGAGGGGAGGCATGCTCACTGTCAACACATATGCTGAGGAACGTTATTAACAGGAGATGGGCCAATTACTCTCATTAGTCATCAAGGACAGAACAAGCGGGGATAGCATAGGCTACAGCAGGTTAAATATTAGAGGAATGATGTAAGTACAAGAACAGTTCAGTGATCAAATGAGCTGCCAAAGAAGGCTGTGGGCTTAATATCATTGGACAGTTCACGAACAAACCAACACTACTATGAAGATGGAGAGAGACTTTCCCACCCAAATGATTCCCTATTTCTTCAGTCCTGAATACCCTGCATCGCCCCATGAATGGGCCTAGCTATGATCTGAAACTGGAGGAATAAATCTTGAATCCCTGGCTCCGTTAGCCTGGAATAGAATCTTATCAACACTATTACACACATTTTCTGAGCAAAGAAAGCTGCCAGTGACGGAAGTCAAATGGCACCAAAGGATGCAGGCATGGGCCTAGTAAGATTTATGTAGATTAGGCACCTAACTAACTAATGATGTCACTGGGAGATAGGTGCCTAATCTACAGAGCTGTTTTTCAAAATCCCACTAGGCATCTATCTGCAGACGCCTAAATACCTTTAAAACCCCGGCCCTCTGTGCCTAACTCCCCTGTCTGTACAGGGCAGTAATGGTACTTCCCTATCTCACAGGGGAGTTATGTGGATAAACGCACTGTTGACTGTGAGGGCTCGGATACTGCGGTGATGGGACCAGAGCAGAACCTTGAGCAGATGGATTGTGCAAGTAAGTCATTTCTAAAGTACAATCACAAAATGAGCTGTCAAGGCCAGTTAGTTCCTTTTGGACAACTCTTCTGTGGAACACTCCGACCTGCCCAATGGAAACAGGGAGTATTACCTAGATCTGGGCTTCCCGTAAGCTCTCTCTGAGAGAGTAAATCCAAACAATTTAACGGAAGCTGTCACCACCAACAACCTACCTCTCCTCAAACCCTTGAGGGGGTGTCAGCTGTTCTCCCCCACTCCTGACACCCCATTTCTCTGCTCTCTCCCTCTTCCCCCCTTAATCACATTGAGACAGGCATTCAGGGCGCCTCTCTGACCTGTTGCCAAGATTACAGCAGATGAAAACATTTTGTTGAAATGGCTAGAAAAATGCTGTCCTTAAAAAAAAACCATTTTGTTTAATTTTTCCTTCAGCGGAATAAATGTATTTTCCAGGAATTTCCTGGCAATGCGGCTTGCCTGTGTGCTCAGTGGAAAGGGCTTGCATGAACTTTCGAGGTGTGGCAGCAGAGGGGCCGTGCTAATGCGATACAGCAAAGTATTACAAGTTAGCTAGAGTTAGCTAATGTGATTTTGGAGATGACATAACAGGACAACAGGGGGAGAAGAGGGAATGAGCAGTAGGAATGAAACTGGAAAGGTGAGCTATCTTGAATAATCAGGATAAGAATCTGTTGGATACCATGATAAACAGTTAGTTACTCACAAAAGCCAATATCTTTAGCAGGAATCTTAATGAAAGAGCTCTGCCCATATATTAAAGGGACATTACCTTTAAAGACTATACTTTAAATGAATTTAGAGGCTCCAATACAGCAAAGCACTTCTCTTTAAGCATGTGAGCAGCCCAGTTTACTATGTAGGCACGTGCTTCAGTGCTTTGCTGGACAGGGGTCCACGTGTTGCTGAACTTTACAGGAGCGACCGTGTCTGAGACTTAGACATCATCCACAGCCTTCCGCTGATTTCAAGGGACTGTGGCTCAGGTGCTTAAGTCCTTTATTTACGGACAGAACAGGTCTGGCACAGACAGTGGCAGATTCCTCACATGCTCTACCAATGTGTTGCAAGGCTGAACTGAAGGGGTGGCACACAGTAGCACTGGTAACAGACTAACCTTGACTTGGTGGCCCCAGAGATCTGACCTAGGTTAGGGTTAAAACAGGTTATGTCCTGTTAGATGGCACTACCCATTGACTCCACTGACTCCTGCTATAGGGCCAGATTTTCCTCTAGTGTAACAGCATAGCTCCACCGACGGCAGTGGCACCAGCCCAACTGAGAATCTGGCCCATCATCTTTAAGGGAGAAGGGAGTTCCATGTCTGCATGTTCAGCCCTTGGCCTGCTAGCCGAGATCGCCAAAGAAGGTGCCAATTAAAAGGAAATAAAGGGACTAAGTTAATTACTTTGAAAAAGTATTACTTTGTGTTATTTGTAATATCCTGTTAAAGATTTGAAAATACACATTTCCTTCTCAAATACATTCCAAAAACCATGTCCATTAGCAAACCTCTGATATTTTACACTCATGAGCCTGATCCATTCTTTACATTGTAAACTCTTCAAGGCAGGGATTGTGTCCTCTCTGTGTTTGTCCAGCACCCTGCACAATCGAGCCCGAGCTCTGAGTGTGGCTTTTGGACACTACCATCATGTAAATATTTACTATTGATAATAATAATGATGATCCTGCTCGCATTAAACATCAGTGGGGCAAATTGATACACTAAAGAGTAATAAGTCACCACGAGCAGACGGCATTCACCCAAGAGTTCTGAAGGAACTCAAATAAGAAATTGCAGAACTGCTAACTGTGGGATGTAACCTATCACCTAAATCAGCCTCTATATCAGATGACTGGAGGATAGCTATTGTAACACCGATTATTTTAAAAGGCCCCAGAGGTGATCCTGGCAATTACAGGCTGGTAAACCTAATTTCAGTACCAGGCAAATTGGTTGAAACTATAGTAAAGAACATAATTATCAGACACATAGACAAACACGAAATGTTGGGGAAGAGTTAACACAGCTTTTGCAAAAGGAAATCATGCCTCACCAATCTATTAGAATTCTTTGAGGGAGTCAACAAGCATGTAGAGAATGGTGTTCCAGTGGATAGTGCACTTGGACTTGCAGAAAGCCTTTGACAAGGTCCCTCACCAAAGGCTCTTAAGCAAAGTAAGCTGTCATGGGATAAGAGGGAAGGTCCTCTCAGAGATCAGTAACTGGTTAAAAGACAGGAAACAAAGGGTAGGAATAAATGATGAGTTTTCATAATGGAGACAGGTAAATAGTGGGGTCCCCAAAGGATCTGTTCAGGGACTGTGATGTTCAGCATATTCAAAAATGATCTAGGAACGGTATGAATAGTGAGGAGGCAAAATTTGCAGACAATGTAAAATTGCTTCAGATTGTTAAGTACAAAGCTGACTGTGAAGGGTTACAAAGGGATCTCACTGAACTGGGTATCTGGGCAACAAAATGGTGGATGAAATTCAATCTTGAGAAGTGCAAAGCAATGCACGGTGGAAAAAATAAGACCAGCTATGCACACAACATGATGGGGTCTAAATTAGCTGTTACTACTCAGGAAAGAGATCTTGGAGTCATCATAGATATTTCTGTGAAAACAATGTGCAGTGGCAGTCAACAAAACTACAAGAATATTAGGGACTATTAGGAGAGGGATAAATAGGGTGACCAAGTGAGAGGAAGAAAATATGGCGACACCGGGGGGGGGAGGGGAGCAAAAAAAAAAAAAGCCGAGTGCTGCTGGCCGAGCAAAAAAAACAACCAAAACACTACCCTAGAGATAAATAACAGAACAGAAAATATTGTAATTCCACTACATAACTCCATGTTATGCCCACACCTTTAATACTGCATGCAGTTTTGGTCTCCCCATCTCAAAAATGGTACATTAAAATTGTAAAAACTACGAAGGAGTGAAACAAAAATGAGTAGGGGTGTAGAACAGCTTCCATTGGAGAGATTAAAAAGACGGACTCTTCAGCTTAGAAAAGAGATGACTAATGGGGGATATGATAGAGATATATAAAATCATAAATAGTAGGAGAAAGTGAATAGGGAAGTGTTATTTACCCCTCCACACAAAAGAACTGGAGGTCACTCAATGAAATTAATAGGCAGCAGGTTTAAAACACACAAAAGGAAGTATGTCTTCACTCAACACATGGTCAACCAGTGCTATTAGCCAAGATGGTCAAGGATGCAATCCCATAGTCTGAGTGTCCCTCAACCTCCAGCTACCAGAAGCTGCGGCTGGATGACAGGGGATGGATCACTCAAAATTGCCCTGTTCTGTTCATTCCTTTGAAGCATCTGGCACAGGCCACTGTCAGAGACAGGATCCTGGGCTGATGGACCATTGGCCTGACCCAGTGTGGGCATTCTTATATTCTTATGACATTGGCAGCAGCAAGCTGGCAGAGAGTTTGTGAGCTTCTGGGACCAGCCCTACCAGCCTGTCATATGTTGACGCCAGCTCTCCATACCCCAATGAGCCTTCCTATTTGGGCTTCTCACCATATCCTCCTCCCACTCCCACTCTAACTCCTCAAGTCAGTCCCCTCTGCCCCCACAGATTGCGGAAGAGAAAGAGAGGAAGGCGCGTGAACCCTATTCTCTCTCCCTTCACGATGGCTACTCAGTACTGCCTCTTCTATAAAGGCAGTTTGGGGGCAGTTCCCAGAGACACCATCCCAGAAGCAACAACTGAGGAAACTGAGGCAACTAACAAAGGAACATGTTTTCCTGATTACCCTGAGCGGGGAGCCGATCAGGAGGCTCCAGAGAAGAGAGGAACCTCCCAAGACCCCATATATCTGCTTAACAGAGGGGTCTGAGCACAGACAGCCTATGTAGAGGACAGGGAGGACTTACCTGGCTGGGAGCTTGACTGACATGCCAGGGCAGCCAACTGCACCCCAGGCTATCCGGCATGTGTCTGGGACCACCCAGACATGGGTGCTGAGGTTGGTCAGGAACAGAGTTTAGGAGGAAGGGACCAGGCTATGATGGCTAGGCCTCCAGCTACAGGAAGAGAGATGGCACACAAAACCCCCAGAGTCCATTGGTGCCAACTCCCCAGATGGGCCCCAGAGTCACATAGGAGGGAGGAAAAATTGGGGAGTCGGGGTGCTCCACTCTTCGGGACTCATCGGTGCTCCAGGAAGGGATTACTTATGTTGTTACCATACCTACCACATTGGGGCCCCCAATACTGATTGGGGATCCTAGGTACCAGAATGATGATAATTTATTTAATCAATACTTTTCAGCCTGAGTACTCTTTCAAAATATCTACTGCAGTGGGAAAGATAGGGTGTGTGGGGAAGGGACAAGGCAAAGAACTGGGAGAGAGGACAACTGCTAAACTTAACCAGAGTAAATGTAAAAAAAATGTTAATGTGTAATTCTGAAATCACTAATTCTGACTTTTTAAATGAAGAGGGTGGGTGGGGGCAACTGTGGAGCAGGTGAAAACATAATTATGTCTCCGAATTATAGTTTTGAAAGGCATGTGTGTGCAAATACATACCTTGTTACATTTTTAACCATATGAACCTTTCCGCATCATCTGTTAGACCTGAATTGTTCTAGGTATCATCTTTATTTTGGTTTCCTTTATTTCTTTTTACTATTTTTAAATTATTATCAGTGGAGTTTTATTTCATGCCAAGGAGAGTGAGGAGCTGACAACATTAGTTACAGCTCAGCATAATGCAGGCATTGTGCACGATTGCCCAGTAAATAAAGGTCTAGGAAAGTGAGAAAAGCAGTTTGCTAGAAAATCCTCCCGGTAAAATAACCTTCCTGTCGTTAACTTCCCAGGCACTACTACCTCGGCACTATACAAGATTGTTGTTGTCAGAATCTCGTCTATAAATCATATTTTTTCCAGGGGGCTTTTAAAACTCAAACTTGAGTATTTGCTTTGTGCTGCAATGGGATGTTACATCCCTACTGGGGACAACTTAAAACAAGGGAAAGAATTTCAAAAACAAACTGACTATGCTCTCTTTAAGGTGTGGAATATGGGCCTGATCTGACACCTTTGCAAGTCAACAAGAGCTTTAAGAACAGCCATACTGGGTCAGACCAATGGTCCATTTAGCCCAGTATCTGTCTTCTGACTGTGGCCAATGCCAGATTTTTCATCAGGAATGAACAGAACAGGCAATCATCGAGTTATCCATGCCCTATCATCCAGTCCCAGCTTCTAGCAGTCAGAGGCTTAGGGACACCTAGAGCATGGGATTGCATCTCTGACCATCTTGGCTAATAGTCATTAATGGACCTATCCAAAATGAACGTAGCTAGTTCTTTTTTGAACCCTGTTATAGTTTTGGCCTTCACAGCAGTCCCTGGCAAGGAGTTCCACCAGGTTGGTTATGCACTGTGTAAAAAAGTACTTCCTGGTTTTTGTTTTAAACCTGCTGCCTATTAATTTCATTGGGTGACCCCTGATTCTTGGGTTATGTGAAGGGCTAAATAACACTTCCTTATTCACGTTCTTCACAGCATTCATGATTTTATAGACTTCTATCATATCCCCCCTTAGTCATCTCTTTTACAAGCTGAACAGTCCCAATCTTTTTAATCTCTCCTCATATGGAAATTGTTCCATACCCCTAATAATTTTTGTTACCCTTCTCTGTACTTTTTCCAATTCTAATATATTTTTTTTGAGATGCAGTGACTAGAAATACATACAGTACTCAAGGTGTGGGTATACCATGGATTTATATAATAACATTATAATATTTTATATGTTATTATCTATCCCTTTCCTAATGGTTCCTAACATTCTGTTAGCTTTTTTGACTGCTGCTTCTGCACATTGAGATGTTTTCCAATACCTATCCACAATGACTCCAAGATCTCTTTCTTGAGTGGTAATAGCTAACTTAGATCCCATCATTTTGTATTTATAGTTGGTATTGTGTTCTCCAAAGTACATTAATTTGTATTTATCAATACCAAATTTCATCTGCTAATTTGTGGCCCAGTTGCCCAATTTTTTTTAGATCCCTTTGTAACTGCTCACAGTCAGCTTTGGATCTTGAATAATTTTGTATCATCTGCAAACGCTGCCACCTCACTGTTTACCCCTTTTTCCAGATCATTTTTCAATATGCTGAATAGCACAGGTCCCTGTGCAGATCCTTTGGGGACCCCGTTTTTTACCTCTCTCCATTATGAAAACTCATCATTTATTCCTACCCTTTGTTTCCTGTCTTTTAACCAGTTACTGATCTCTGAGAGGACCTTCCCTCTTATCCCATGACAGCTTACTTTGCTTAAGAGCCTTTGGTGAGGGACCTTGTCAAAGGCTTTCTGCAAGTCCAAGTGCACTATCCACTGGAACACCTTTCTCCACATGCTTGTTGACTCCCTCAAAGAATTCTAATAGATTGGTGAGGCATGATTTCCTTTTGCAAAAGCTGTGTTAACTCTTCCCCAACATTTCGTGTTTGTCTATGTGTCTGATAATTATGTTCTTTACTATAGTTTCAACCAATTTGCCTGGTACTGAAATTAGGTTTACCAGCCTGTAATTGCCAGGATCACCTCTGGGGCCTTTTAAAATAATCGGTGTTACAATAGCTATCCTCCAGTCATCTGATATAGAGGCTGATTTAGGTGATAGGTTACATCCCACAGTTAGCAGTTCTGCAATTTCTTATTTGAGTTCCTTCAGAACTCTTGGGTGAATGCCGTCTGCTCGTGGTGACTTATTACTCTTTAGTGTATCAATTTGCCCCACTGATGTTTAATGTGAGCAGGATCATCATTATTATTATCAATAGTAAATATTTACATGATGGTAGTGTCCAAAAGCCACACTCAGAGCTCGGGCTCGATTGTGCAGGGTGCTGGACAAACACAGAGAGGACACAATCCCTGCCTTGAAGAGTTTACAATGTAAAGAATGGATCAGGCTCATGAGTGTAAAATATCAGAGGTTTGCTAATGGACATGGTTTTTGGAATGTATTTGAGAAGGAAATGTGTATTTTCAAATCTTTAACAGGATATTACAAATAACACAAAGTAATACTTTTTCAAAGTAATTAACTTAGTCCCTTTATTTCCTTTTAATTGGCACCTTCTTTGGCGATCTCGGCTAGCAGGCCAAGGGCTGAACATGCAGACATGGAACTCCCTTCTCCCTTAAAGATGATGGGCCAGATTCTCAGTTGGGCTGGTGCCACTGCCGTCGGTGGAGCTATGCTGTTACACTAGAGGAAAATCTGGCCCTATAGCAGGAGTCAGTGGAGTCAATGGGTAGTGCCATCTAACAGGGCATAACCTGTTTTAACCCTAACCTAGGTCAGATCTCTGGGGCCACCAAGTCAAGGTTAGTCTGTTACCAGTGCTACTGTGTACCACCCCTTCAGTTCAGCCTTGCAACACATTGGTAGAGCATGTGAGGAATCTGCCACTGTCTATGCCAGACCTGTTCTGTCCGTAAATAAAGGACTTAAGCACCTGAGCCACAGACCCTTGAAATCAGCGGAAGGCTGTGGATGAAGTCTAAGTCTCAGACACTGTCGCTCCTGCAAAGTTCAGCAGCACGTGGACCCCTGTCCAGCAAAGCACTGAAGCACGTGCCTACATAGTAAACTGGGCTGCTCACATGCTTAAAGAGAAGTGCTTTGCTGTATTGGAGCCTCTAAATTCATTTAAAGTATAGTCTTTAAAGGTAATGTCCCTTTAATATATGGGCAGAGCTCTTTCATTAAGATTCCTGCTAAAGATATTGGCTTTTGTGAGTAACTAACTGTTTATCATGGTATCCAACAGATTCTTATCCTGATTATTCAAGATAGCTCACCTTTCCAGTTTCATTCCTACTGCTCATTCCCTCTTCTCCCCCTTTTGCTTTTTGACTTCCTCAAAGAATCCTAATAGATTGGCGAGGCATGATTTCCCTTTACAAAAACTGTGTTAACTCTTCCCCAGCATACCATGTTTATCTATATGTCTGATGTTGTTCTTCACTATAGCTTCAACCCATTTGTCTGATATTGAAATTAGTTTTACCAGCCTGTAATTGCCAGAATCTCCTCTGTTGCATTTGAAAATAATTAGCTATCCTTCAATCATCTCGTACAGAGGGTGATTTAAATCATAGAAGATTAGAGTTGGAAGAGACCTCAGGAGGTCATCTAGCCTGACTCCCTGATCAAAGGAGGACCAACCCCAACTAAATGGTAGTATACCACAGTTAGTTGTTCTGCAATTTCACATTGGAATTTATTGAGAGCTCTTGAGTGAATACTATCTGGTCCTGGTGACTTATCATTTAATTTACCTGTTTGTTCCAAAACCTCCTTTATTGATACCTCAATCTGGGACAGTTTCTCATATTTATCACCTAAAAGGAATATTTCAGCTGTGGGAGCTCCCCCACATCCTCTGCAGCAAAGATTGATACCAAAAATTTATTTAGTTTAATTTCTTTAGCTTTTCAGCAATGTCCTTGTCTTCCTTGAGTGCTCCTTGAGCACCTCCTTTGTCACCCACTGCCTGAGGCAGAGCAGCCCATTAAGTTGCAGGTTCAGATGGGTGGAGCACAAACAAACTGGACTAATTGTACTGGCTAAATTGAGTGACATTAAAAAAGTGACTAAATAGCAAAGTGAAGAAGTTAGGTCTGAAACATCATTTCAGTTTCAATAATCCAAAGTGCCATTAATACAAAATCAGGAAAAGGGCACACAAACCCTCAGCTGAGGTCATTTGGCATAGCTCCATAGAAGTCATATAGACAAATCTTCACTGAAGACAATAGATCGTCACCAATTTATAGATCTGATGGTCTGGCCCTTGATTTTAATTTGGACAGTGCCCCTTTCATACAATCATAGAATCATAGACTATCAGGGTTGGAAGGGACCTCAGGAGGTCATCTAGTCCAACCCCCTGCTCAAAGCAGGACCAATTCCCAACTAAATCATCCCAGCCAAGGCTTTGTCAAGCTGGGCCTTAAAAACCTCCAAGGAAGGAGATTTCACCACCTCCCTAGGTAAAGCATTCCAGTGCTTCACCACCCTCCTAGTGAAATAGTGTTTCCTAATATCCAACCTAGACCTCCCCCACTGCAACTTGAGACCATTGCTCCTTGTTCTATCATCTGCCACCACTGACAACAGCCGAGCTCCATCCTCTTTGGAACCCCCCCTCAGGTAGTTGAAAGCAGCTATCAAATCCCCCCTCTTTCTTCTCTTCTGGAGACTAAACAATCCCAGTTCCCTCAGCCTCTCCTTTTAACCCACGTTCACTAATGAACGTGGGTTAAAAGAAAAACTAAAATAAATAAAGTGCAGGAAAGCTACTTACAACTGCAAAGGATTACCTACGAGCAGATATGCTATATTATTTACGTCTATGATATGTAACCACTCTGAAACAGAACAGCTGGTACCTCAAATTAGAACATTTTAAAATTAAGCCTTCATTAGAACAAATAAAAATTTACCAACAGACTTTTTTATACAGTACTCTTCTGATGTTGCATACTGTAAATCAGCTATGGAACAAGATGCAATAAAAATAGATTTATTTACAATTGTTCTACATGCCTAGCACTTCCTCTGCCACTGACAGCTAAAGTGATCAAGCAAAATATAGAAATTAATCTCTTATTTCAGATGCATACTTTTAGATCTTCCTTAGCCATGCAGTATATAAGCAGATCCAAGCAATACTGCAGGATTCTGTGTGGTTATGCTGAACACACACACACGCTGGGTGCATAGGGAAGCACAAGGATGAACATTAGTTACATCCAATCTCTTTTTTTCAAGACATGCCGATGTCAGGATAAACCCACAAAGCAACTGTGCAATTGTTCTTGAAAAATGTATTTTTATGACAATAAACCAGGCCACAAACACAGACCAATTGAAAATTCACTTTTATTAAAGAGCACCAGCCTAGAAATATAATTCAGTGCTCATGCCACACTTATTAAATAATAAAATACAAGATGCCAGAGAAGAGGAAAAGCAGGGGAAGCAAGAAATTCCCAGTTTTCACATCTCAATTATTTTTAATGGCAAAAACAATTGTTTTGCAATATAGTCCCTGTGACCTTTCACCCCACTTGGAAGGAAAGCAAGTCCAGGCCAGGGCTTGTAAATCTCCAAGGCACAGCCACCATCCTGCTTGAGTGATCTCCAGAGCAGAAGCCAAGGGTCTCTGCAGCTTGGGCTATAGAACTCAGCTCTCCAGGTAAGATCTGAAACGGACTCACATTCTCTGTGGATCAGGCACAGAGGGGTACATGTAACACAGACCAGTGGGTCAAACAAGGACATGGTTTTTAAAACTTTTTGGGGAGGAAGTAGAAGGGGCCTTTGCACACCTGTTTGCTAATTTGCTCATTTTTAGGATCCTGGCTAAGGCCTATTACACCCTTTTAGCGGGGAGTTTGACCAGAAGTTAAGTTTGACACTAGATTGTCTTTTTGTGCTGTGTAGGTACAGCACCTAGCACAGCGAGGTCTAGTCCACGACTGGGACTCCTGGGCACTATGCTAATACAAATAAATAATATTCATAAGAATGATACACTTTCAAATACACAGAAGCACACAGCAGCTGTTGACTAGCAATGGGCTCTTTCTATATCAAGCTGATTTTTTATGGAGCGACAGACTTAAGATAGCTTCTGCCGTCTTATTTACAGTAGACAGCCGAGGAAGATGATTCATTTCAAGCAAAGCCACGCAGAATACCAATGCTTAACATACTCCTTGCCCCTGTAAAAGAACATTCCATCAACAAGACTACGAACAAGACAGCAGTGGTAGATAACCTCCAATTCTAATTTATCCTGGGGATTATCTGCCTCCTACCGCAGACATTGCCACTAAGAAATATATATTTCTGGGAGATCTTCCAGTTTGGACCGACTGATGTCTGGGTTGTGGAACTAGGACATTATTGAGAATGTGGTGTACACTAAACTGCTATCAGAAGAACCAGTTGCTAGCAAAGAAGCAGAAGTTGATGCACGATCACCTGCTCATGCCAGTCTAGTGATAAAAGGATTAGTATTGATGTTATGACACTAGGCACATTTCCATTCCAACAGAGAAGATGGTGTCATATCATGTGGTAACAGATGGCTACTGAACACTGTTCATGTGGCCTTTGGATGTCTAAAATCTTCAGCATGTGGGCTCTCCCAGCTCTATAGGAATACAGTGAAGATGCATCTCAGAGCCACAGTTAGAAAACTCTGCAGTCTATCCCTCACTGACTCCTCCTGTAGTGTGCAGCCTGAAGGGCAGATCCTAGCTGAGGTAAATTAACATAGCTCAGTGATTTAATGCAACAGCATCTGCTGAGTACCTGGCCCTGAGCCTTCATAATTAAACCACCTTTCCTCTTCTGGCCACTGTCTAATAATGATACACTGCAGCTCTCTATTCCCCATCTGTGTAATTGGGACACTGTTACTTACTGGTGCAGGCTGCCTCTGGTGGGTCAAAATCAGCACGATAGTAGCCATTGCGGCAGGTGCAGATGGGAGAAGCCTCCGACGTGGAGCGACTGTTGGTGGGACACTGGGCACAGCTCCCCACACCCTGCGTGGCCTTAAACATCCCTGCTGGACAAGCTGGAACAGAAAGAGGAGAGAAGGAAAGAGGTGAATGCTGAACTCTGCAGTCTAAAAGGTGCACCAGAGATGCTGACCTCCAAACACTCTTCTTCACCCACAGGAGGTGAGTCCTGATTTTATTATAAAGCTAAGACAGCAATGACAACAAAAGAGAGTTTGCGTTATTACAGTCACAAAGGGCAGCCTGAATGCAGGGAACTGGCTAGAAACAAGAAGGGAGCGGAGCAGCTCTCCTTAGCCCCCAGGTAGATGGTTTAGAAGTGCAACCCTGCATGGGGCAGATCAGAAGTTAGTCTGTTGGAGGAAAGCTCCTGTACAGGGCCGGCTCCAGGCACCAGCTTGGCAAGCTGGTGCTTGGGGCGGCCACTCCGGACAGGGACGGCAGGTCCAGGTATTCGGCGGCAATTCGGAGGACGGTCCCTCACTCCTGCTAAGAGCGAAGGACCTTCCGCCGAATTGCCGCCGCAGATCGCGATCACGGCTTTTTGTGTGTGTGTGTATGTGACTGCTTGGGGCAGCCAAATCCATGGAGCCGGCCCTGCTCCTGTAGAAGGGAGGAGAGAGACTCATCGCAATTCCCAGGAGGGCACCTGGGCAGTGAGACCTACAGCGGAACCTGAGCCAGGGGAAAGGGCACAGTTTACACATGGAACTTAGGGTCAGCTGTTGCGTGTAGGTAACTCAGTCCCTGAAGAAAGGGACTGAAATTCTGTGGCTGCTGAGAGTTCGTTCATGCACTGGCTAGTAAGTTGGCTGACTGGCTTACACCCTCATTGTAGATCTCTCTCACCCATGTTGAAAGCCTGTATAATACACTGGGGCTCTGACCACTGACAGCTGTGATCTTCAGCCAGTTCAGCTGATGAAGCAGGTCCATAACTTGTGTGCCCACAGCCACCCCCCTTCTTCAGAAGAGGTGTCCCTCTCAGAAGCATGCCCTCTGACTGACTGCAGTGCCATCACAAGAGAAATGCCAAGCAGACATGGTGGCACCTCCTGGAACCATCTCTCACTCTTACTCACCGCGGCAGAGACAAACAGGGAGAACTTTGTTTCTATTTGTAAACATATTTTCTCTGACTTGTCTCAATCCTACTTCCGACCATGCAGAATACAAGAAGAGTCAAGAAAGCAAAAACCTACTAGCTAGATGCTAAAAGCAGAAAAGCAAGTTCAAGGGATATACTAGCCATGATGCCTGTTTCAGGCTGTTGAGAAAACAATAAACAATAAAACAATAAAATTAGGTCAATACCCTTATTCTGGTGGTTTTCCCAGGAGTTTGAAGACAACAGTGTGTGTATAATGTCATTTTCTGGGCATGAAGTGGCTTCTATTCCATTCTGTTTGAGTTTTCGTATTGCCCCCATCAGTATATCATCAGAACACCTGTATTTTGGCATTTGCAGAGTTGTAGGCATGTTGGTCCCAGGATATTGGAGAGACCAGGTGGGTGAGGTGCTATCTGTTATTGGACCACCTTCTGTTGGTGAAAGAGACAAGCCTTTGACCTACACAGAGCTGAAGAAGAGCTCTGTGTGGCTCAAGAGCTTGTCTCTTGTCTTGTTTCTTTGGTGGCCTGTGATAAGTCAGTGGTTTCAGTTAAGTCTCTGTTCCCCAAGCATCCCTATCACAAAAACTATCACCACCAGTTAGTGCTGTAGACATGCCAGCATATTCTCTAGGCAGAAGTGATCAATTCCATTCGGATTTTTACTAACACTAAGTGAATCCTCTCAGGATGCTTCTTCCATCAATGAATGCAAGAAGATGCTAATGGAGAACAATTAAAAGTGGGCTGAGAGGGCTATGAGTGGGTCGAGGCAAGGAGAGTTATTAGTCCTAATGAGTTGTGTAGGTTGGGATGGTACTTTCATTGCTCTCATTCCCGTTTGAGCATAAGATAGACATATTACAGACATCTAAATAGACTGATTCAGTACACAAAGAAGAAAGTTAACAAACATTGGACTGAAAGGGAATTGCATTGACCAGTCCTACTCATGGGCACTGGACAATGATTAATGTGTAACGGTACAGGGTTTTCACAGTTGCACAGTTCCCTGCGTTCTAGCTGTTGATGTCTAATTTCCATAATATCTGTATGGTGTTTTCTCAATAACCACACGGTGATTAGCCAGGCAGAGTGAAGAAGATGGCAGAATCACTGCATGGGTATATTTCAACACCTGTACTTTGAATATGTAAGTCTTTTAACTCTGGTTACTATAGTCCCTCTGATCTGATTGGCTCCTATCCTCTGAATTTTCAAGCTGAGTGACAGCAACCAAGATTGCCTGAGATTCCCAATTTGTAGAGATGGAGGTAGAGGCGGGGAGGAGAAATGGGAAGGACAGGATAGGGGAAATGAATATGGCCAAAAGAATGCTTTCCCTTTTGATTGTTTTTAAGTGTAGCGTTTAGCAGATCAAGCAGCTCATTTAGGTTTTTGTAGGTTTTTTCCACTTCAAACTTTAATATTTAATTTAAAATGCCAGTATAACAACAATAACAACATAAGCCTCCTTCCTGTTATGTCGCTACTAACCATCACCTGGGCTAATAAACTTTTTGTCCTTTGGCCTCAGCATTTATTCAGTCAGGATGCAGTAATTAATTCATAAACAGAGAGCACCCTCCAGATATCATTATAATAAGACTTTAATCTCTGGCAGGGTGAGGTTTCATTAATCAACAGTCTCGCTCTGATCTGTGGTTATATATCAAGTATAAACAAAATGACAATGATGGGTTTGATCAAATGAATACCAGGACCCATATCCTCAGCTGTTGTAAAGTGTCATAGCTCCATGGATTTCAAGTCGAGGATCTGACTCTGGATGGGATATACCCCATAAGCGAATTAGCCCCCTTCCTGCATGAAGAGGTCCAAATTAGCATTTGGAGGAAATTTACAGTGTCTCTCAAACAATAGTCTTAAGAGGGCTTTAAACTACAGTGGCAAGAGACTCAGCTATAGGATACAAAATTCACAGATCAGAAATTTTGCTGAGCTGTGTATCCTATTTAGACAGAGGCTAATTTCTACTCTGTGGAAATTGGACTTTGTACTGTGTGTTGATTGGACTTTGTACTGTGTGTTGACCTTCAGTCAAGGTGACCTACAAGTGTTACTGTTCTGTAACATACTGGTCTGCAAAAGTGGAAATACCTTGCATTTCCTTGAGTTCTTGCAAAAACACACACTCTCCTTTTAGGTGACCTTGGTAGCATAGCTTTATAGCTAAAATTTCCAGCCAGCTATTGGGCCCAGAGCTGACAAATGCTTTGCAAGTGGATGCATTTTAAAAACTATCTGATTTTACTGTATTTTCCTGATATTTATTTTAAACCTGGTGCCTTATAATCTAGTCTGTTAATAAATCTTTAATACTAAGAGATCAAGTAACTACAGTAGCTGGTTGTATAACCGGTTCCATCTGCCAAGACCTTTTCAAAGGCATCCTGTTTGTTCAAAGGCTGTCAGAGTCTAGGGTGACCAGATGGCAAGTGTGAAAAATCGGGATGGGGGTGGGGGTTAATAGGCACCTATTTAAGACAAAGCCCTGAATATCAGGACTGTCCCTATAAAATCGGGACAGCTGGTCACCCTATCGGAGTCTAAGAGTCCCTTGGGAGAATGCTTGGGGTTCTCAATGGGCTTTCTCACTGTTGCTCTCCCAGCTTTTCTATCCTTGAGTTGCTGTATCCCTCCCTGTTAATCCCCCCTCCCTTTTTTTAAGTAACTTTGGGTTGATGGATGGATGCTCATTCAGCCTTGACATCCCTGAAACTCACTAAACACAAATGATTTCTACACAACTTCAGGACAGAGAGGTGAATGACTGTTTTTGCATATATATTGGAGGCAACAGACCTTCATCAAATCTGCTTGGAGAATATAACACATGTACCTTGGATTGTCCAGGGCATCCAGCACCCCAGGAAGTATGAAATACTGTCAGTGGGAGATTTCTTGAAGCATCCCTGACTGGCCTGAAGCATTTAAGCACAGAAGGAACTAAAGCAACGAGCAGGGAAACATTCTCCACTTTGCTTGATATGGGAAAGCTACGAGCTAATAGGGCAGGGTCCCCCATGGGCACCCCACTCCTGATCTGCTCACATGCTCAATGTGGAGCAGAGAAGACTGAACATAGGTGTTGCAGGAAAGGTCTCAGTGTTGCATTCCTAAACACATGCATAACAGATGGCCCGAAAATAAAAGAGGAGAAATAAAGAGGAAAGCAGATGGCCTTTGAGAAGAGAAGAAGAAGAGGGAACAAGGAGGGACTTAGTGTGGGGTGGGGAGGGGAATCCAGGTTTGCTGGTTGCACAGAGACAGGAGGAGCAGAGCCAGTGAGGAAGAAGGAACTGGGTCACCAGAGCTATGGAGGGGATGGGAATGAGGAACAGAAAGAAAGAGAGAGAAAGCAAAGCAGTGAAGAGAGGCGTCGTTGCTGGGCACAACCTGAAGCACCCCAACATTACCAGTCTCCTCACGGGTTCATTCATGACTCAGAAGGTGCTCACTACACTCATGACATTCCATGCCTGATGGATACCCAGTAATTGTGGCTGCTCCCACCCAAGCCTCCATGGCCTTCCTCACCACCCTGAGCCTTCCCACAAACGTTACTAGGAAACCCAAGAGCTCCTGGACTCTGGCTGCACAGATATACAGTTCTGACCCTTGGAGCATTTCTCCCAGGTGTAAAACTGAACACACCAAGGGCCTGATCCAAAGCCCTTTGAAGTCAGTGGGAGTCTTTCCACCAACTTTCCACCAACTTCACTGGGCTCTGGATCAAGCCCTTTATGCACAGTGAGCCAACAGTGAGGCCAAGCCTATGAGTCCGCACAGGCCTTTGGAACCTCTCTGCAAACCAAAGGATGGAAGGAGGGGAAAGTGTTTAACAGCAGAGCTCATAGCAGGAATTAGCACCATCTTCTGTGACAAAAAGAGCTAATGGCCTAAATTAGTCTCTTCAGGGGAAAGAGAGGCCCCTGCATGACCTGGCTAGAAGTAGCTGGCAACACCTTGCCTAGCTTTACTCTTAAACAAAGGAGCTAAAAGCATCCAAAGGTGTCCCCCACATACACAGCCTGTCACCCACGCAAAATCCATTGCATCTAGTAGGATTACTTTGCAAAGAAACATACTAAGTGTCTCATAAACAGTGCAGTGATTGAGATAATGGAAAGTGCCTCTTATCCCTTGCCCGCTGCATCAGGATATGAGGCATCTCTGAGAAGCCAAGAAAAGGAAATTAATAGGAGCAAACAGGAGTAACCACTTTTATGCAATTTCCTTGGCAGATAGTGGACCATCTTATCTTTATTTGAGCCCTTTAGCCTGTCAGACAAAACTCACAAAGGCCTCTTGCTCTCACAGTATTTTTAGATATTAAAAGAAGATAGAAACGAATACATCCAAACATTTTATGATTTTACTATTTGCAGACTAGAGTTTACAGAACAATGTAGACACACCCACAGAGGCCCAGGCTTTTAGATGCAGAGGTCAAGGGTTCAAAACCTGCAGGTGATCTGTCCAGAGATATAAAAACACATTCGTGAATCATCTGCAGATTGTATACCTAGCTATGAATGGAGATTAAAATCCTGCATAAGGCTGCAGATGTGCTGTTGACCCTGTGGCACATGTGATCTGTTAACACCACTCTGAATATGAAGGAGGAGAGAGTAATTTCTGCCAGGGGATGAGATAGAGGAACTCCAGGAGGGACACCTAGACACATCCAGAATCCAGAAGGAACCTCAGACTGATATTGAGACATGGTTTTGAGTGAGCACTAAAGCCAAACCCCAGACAACAGGTGAGTCTGGCCATTAAGCACACTCCACCCATTCATACTCAGGAAGGTAGCTGGAAGAGGTTCCTTCCTAATTCTGCCTTTCCAATGGCATGCACCCTGGCTACCTTGTGTAGAGCACTTTGTGAACTCAGGCTGGCTTCAGGTGATTTGGATGATGCCCACTAGGCAGGGCTGGCTCCAGGCACCAGCGTAGGAAGCAGGTGCTTGGGGCAGCCAATTCAAAGGAGCGGCACTCCATCCGGTATCAGGGCGGCACGTCCGGGTCTTCAGCGGCAATTCGGCGGTGGGTCCCTCATTCCCTATCCTCCTCTTTGAGCTGCCGCCGAATTGCCACCAAAGAGGAAGAGAGGGAGGACCCGCCGCCAAACTGCCGCCGAAGAAGCGGCGCGATTTAGCTGCCGCCAAAGTGCTGCCGCTCATATTCTTTTTTTTTTTTTTTCTGCTTCGGGGGGCAAAAAGCTGGAGCCGGCCCTGCCACTAGGGACTCAGCTTGGATTACTGCCTATAAGACAAAAGTATCCTGGAGACTCAATATAAACAAAGAGAGAGTGTGATCCAGTCTGATTAGATAACCAGAAGTTGCCAGATGTTGCAGACACTAGCCATTTGATGGCAATTCAATGAAGGAACATGCAAGAGGAGTAATGAAAGCAACTACTTTGCATAAAACTGCTATTAGCTCACTGTAGATGGGCATTTGCGGGCAACAAAGAATCAAATGGCAGCCAACATCTTTATCCTCTCCCCTCAGCCTCCGGAATGTTCTTTACTAGGTTTATTGGTGACTTTCTAATGACAGGATTAAAACACTACACAATAGCTAAAACAGTAACAAATGGCTACGATCACTCAAGAAACATTGTAACATCTGAAGAAGATATTCCAGCCAATCAATTTTTTTATTGGTCAGATTGTTCCAAGACCCACCTCCCCAGTCTCTGCTGATACAATTTCCAAAAACAGAGATTTGAAAAACACACTAACTCAATACTATGGTCAATCACAGGATGACTATAAGCCACCTATGTGGTATGGCTGTGAAAAAGACTAATGCAACCCTATGATGCATTAGGCAAGATATTTCCAGTAGAGATAGGGAAGTGTTATTACTGTTGTACAAAAGGCAGAGATGAGACCTCATCCGGAATACTGTGTAATTTTGGCCTCCCATGATTAAGAAAGATTAATTCAAACTGGAAAAGGTGCAGAGAAGGGCTATTAGGATGATGCGAGGAATGGAGAACAAGCCTTATAAAGGAAAACTTAAGGAGCCTGGCTTGTTTAGCCTAATCAAACGAAGGCTGAGGGGAGAGATGATTGCTCTCTATAAATATATCAGAGATACAGTAACTCCTCACTTAACGTTGCAGTTATGTTCCTGAAAAATGTGACTTTAAGCGAAACGATGTTAAGTGAATCCAATTTCCCCATAAGAATTAATGTAAATGAGGGGGTTAGGTTCCAGGGAAAAAAAATTCACCAGACAAAAGACTATATTATATATATATATACACACACACATTATAAGTTTTAAACAAACAATTTAATACTGGTACATAGTGATGATGATTGTGAAGCTTGGTTGAGGTGGAGGAGTCAGACGGTGGGATATTTTCCAGGGAATGCCTTACTGCTAAATGATGAACAAGCAATTGGCTGAGCATTCAAAGTTTAACTTTCACACTCCACAAGGCAGCAGGAATGGAGGGAGGGGAGACAGCATCACAGACAGAGACAGAGACACACACCGTGTGTGTGTGTGTGTGTGTGTGTGAGAGAGAGGGATGCGCATTTCCCTTTAAGTACGCTGACCCTACTCTTAAGTACACTGCCTTGTTAATTAGAACATCTTTCTGAGACCACAGCTGCTGCCAGCAAGCTTCCCCTGTCCTGAGCCGTGTCGTGTGTCCCCCCTGCTCTATGGAAGATGGGGTAAGTGGGGTGCAGGAGCAGGGGGGAGGGGGACACCCTGACAGCCTTCCTCTTCCTTCCCCTCCCCCCCCCCCCCCACCCCACACAGCAAGCAGGAGTCTCATGGAGCAGCTCCAAGGCAGAGGGCAGGAGCAGCACATGGTATTGTGGGGAGGGACAGCTGAACTGCCAGCAATTGATAGCCTGCTGGGCAGCTGCTGCACAGAGAACTTAGGGGAGTGGGGAGCTGATAGGGGGAGCTGATAGGGGGGCTGCCGGTCCACCCTGGTTCCAAGCCCCCACCAGCTAGTTTCAACGGGCTGCTCTTCCTGCAAGCAGTAGACAAAGCAGGCGGCTGCCAAATGACATTAGAAGGGAGCATTGCACAACTTTAAATAAGCATGTTCCCTAATTGATCAGCAACATAACAACGAAACAACGTTAACTGGGAAGACTTTAAGTGAGGAGTTACTGTATAAATGTCAGGGAGGGAGAGGAGTTATTTGAGTTAAAGGCCAATGTTGGCACAAGAACAAATGGGTATAAACTGGATGCCAACAAGTTTAGGCTCGAAATTAGATGAAGATTTCTAACCATCAGAGGAGTGAAGTTCTGAAACAGCCTTCCAAGGGGAGCAGTTGAGGCGTAAAACCAAACTTGTTTCAGTGCAAAACCTACAGATGCAATACCTGTAGACAGATCTCCACTGCCATGAAGATCAACACTGCTCATAATATACCTTTCAAGATCCCTGGATCCTACACATGCCTATCACAACAAGCGGTGTACCTTATCCAGTGCACTAAATGTCCCAATAACAATTCTATGGGTGAAATGGGACAATCACTACACTCTGGAGTGAACTCACACAGAAAAATGATAACAGACAAAAACACCATATCACCTGTGGGTGAACATCTGTCACAAAGTGAGCATTCTATATATGACCTCTCAGTCTTCATCTTCAAAGGAAACCTGCACAACACCTTCAGAAGTGGAGCCTCGGTGCTTAAATTCATAATTTTGCTAGACACTAAGAGTCATAGACTGAAAAAAAGACACTGGATTTCTGGCTTATTACAACAATCTATAATCCACTCACCCCATCAGCTTTTTTCCTCTCCTTTTCCCGATATGACTGGTGAGATATTAACAGGCCACTTCACCTTGAATGGTCCCTTGAAATATATGTGCTAACTGCTTATGCTAAATAATCCATTCTACATTGTATTTAGCTGTGACACTTTTCGTACCTTTCCCAGACCTGAAGAAGATTTCTGTGTAGCTTGAAAGCTTGACTTTCCCACTTACAGAAGCTGGTTCACTAAAAGATATTACCTCACCTGCTTGTTTCTCTACCTTGTTTCAAGACTGAGTTTGATATGTTTATGGAGGTGATGGTCAGATGACATTGCCTACAAAGGCATATAACCCTTCCATGACAGCTATTAGCAAATATCTCCAACAGTCGGCAATGGGACACTCACTCTAAGTTACTATAGAGAATTGTTTCCCAGGTGTCTGGCTGGTGGGTCTCAACCTCACGTTCAGAATCTAACTGATCGCCATATTTGGAGTCAGGAAGAGGAGGTTACTCACCCTGTGCAGTAACTGACGTTCTTCGAGATGAGTGTCCCTGTGGGTGCTCCACTCTAGGTGCTGGTACGTCCCTGCGCCTTCATTCGGAGATTTTTCGTAGCAGTACTCGTACTGGCCACGCATGCGCAGAGGCTGCTCCCCGCCCGCAGTGAGTCTAGGATAATAGTGCACATGCGTGGCCAATCTCCTCAGTTCCTTCTCTACAACGGAGGCTACCCCAACTCCGAAGTAGAGGGGAGGAGGGTGGGTAGTGGAGCACCCACAGGGACACTCATCTCGAAGAACGTCAGTTACTGCACAGGGTGAGTAACCTCCTCTTCTTCTTCGAGAGATGTCCCTGTGGGTGCTCCACTCTAGGTGACTTAAAAGCCGTGTATCTTAAGGAGGTAGGGACTTCGGATCTGATAGGAACCCCGCTGATAGTACAGCCCTGCCCAAACGTATATCAGATAGAGGGCCTTGAGTAAGGGCATAGTGTTTAACAAATGTGTGCTCAAAGGACCAGGTAGCTGCTTTACAGATATCAGCCAGGGGACTTTGCGTAAGAATGCTACAGAGGCAGCAATAGATCTAGTGGAGTGTGTTCTGATGCCGTCTGGAGGTGTAACTTTCTTCATCTGATAGCACAACCGGATGCACTGAGAAATCCAGTTCGCAAGTCTCTGGGTAGAAATAGGTGTACCTCTGGAACGCTCCGCGATGGAAACAAAAAGTCTGGAAGAATTTCTAAAAGGTTTGGTTCTATCCAAATAGAAGGACAAGGCCCTGCGTACGTCTAGTGTATGCACTGAGGCTTCGAACGAGTTCGCATGTGGCTTCGGTAAAAAGGTTGGTAAGTGAATCGGCTCATTAATGTGGAATGAGGAGTGTACCTTAGGAAGAAAATTGGGGTGTAACCTGAGGGTAACCTTGTCTTTGAAAAATATCGTATATGGTGGGTCTGCCATAAGAGCTGCTATTTCTCCTGCCTGCCTTGCGGAGGTAATCGCCACTAAAAATGCTGTTTTCATCGCAAGGTGTAAAAGGGAACACGTGGCTAGGGGTTCAAATGGTTGTTGGGTTAGGCAAGAGAGAACTAGATGAAGGTCCCACGGGGTGGTGGGTGGTTTTATGTCTGGGTATAGGGTTTGGAGTCCCTTGAGGAAGCGCTTGGTGATAGGATGAGCAAATACAGAAGTATCATCAACTTTGTCATTAAAAGTTGTAATAGCAGCTAAATGGACCTTGATGGAACTGGAAGAAAGGCCGGATTGCTTAAGGTCCAATAGGTAGTCAAGTATGAGCGGAAGAGATGCTGACGTGGGACTAAGTTGTTTAGTTGAACACCAGTGTGTGAATCGTTTCCACTTACATAGATAGCAGAACACAATCTACTCGCACCACCTATGTAGGAGCACTCTTTGAACTTGTTCAGAACAATCTAGTTCATTTTGGGAGAACCATGTAGGAACCATGCTTTGAGGTGGAGCATGGATAAGTTGGGGTGGAGAAAACGGCCGTGTTGTTGTGATAGGAGGTTCGGAATGAGAAGCAAGGGGATTGGTGGTCGAATCGACATTTTGGTGAGAAACGGGAACCAGGGCTGTCTGGGCCATGATGGGGCAATTAGGATCACCTTGGCTCCATCTGTTTGTATTTTTATCAGGACCTTGTTCAGAACAGGTATCGGGGGAAACGCATACAGTAAGTTTTGGTGCCATGGGATCATGAATGCGTCTCCCAGGGAATGTTTGCCTAGCCCTGCTCTGGAGCAAAAATTGGGACATTTCTTGTTTTTTGCAGTTGCAAAGAGGTCTATTGCTGGGTAGCCCCAAATGCAGAATATGTTGTGAATGGTGTGATCGTTTAATTCCCATTCGTGATCCCACGGGAAACGTCTGCTTAGTTCGTCCACTGTGGTATTCATCACTCCGGGAAGATAGGCCACTGATACCCAGATGTTGTTCGCAATGCACCAGTTCCAGAGTTTCATAGCCTCTGTGCACAGAGACTGGGATCGAGATCCCCCCTGCCTGTTCACGTAGAACATGCATGCAATATTGTCTGTCATTATGCGTACGTGTTGGTTCTTGATCAGTGGTAGGAATTGACGGCACGCATTGCGAATGGCTCGAAGTTCTAGGACATTTATATGGAGAGAGGTCTCGGTTGAAGACCAAAGTCCCTGGGCTGTGTGGTGAGACATGTGTGCACCCCATCCTGTCAGAGATGCATCGGTCGTCAGTATGATGGATGGAGCCTGCTGAAGAAAGGGGACTCCAGAGCAGAGGTTGGAGTGAATTGTCCACCACTGTAGAGAATCTTTGACTCGGGCAGGTATGGAGAGAGTCTTGTTTAGAGGGTGCACATTCGGTCTGTACACCGTGGCCAACCACGCTTGGAAGTACCTCATATATAGACGTGCATTTTGAACGACGGAGGTGCACGAGGCCATGTGACCTAGTATTTGTAGGCAGTCCCGGACAGTCACCTGGGGACTGTTGCAAATCCTTCTGGCTAGTTGACTTATAGAATTGAAGCGGGCTGGTGGGAGAGATGCCAACCCCGTCCGGGAGTCGAGGTATGCCCCTATGAACTCCAGATGTTGGGTGGGGTATAATGTGGATTTGTTTTTGTTTACTTGCAGGCCTAAAGATAGGAAACAATCGATGGTAAGCCGTATGGATCGGAGAGCTTCGTCGAACGTTGAAGCTTTGAGGAGGCAATCGTCTAGGTAAGGAAATATTACGACCCCTTGTTTTCTGAGGTAGGCTGTAACTACGGCTAGGATCTTGGAAAAAAACACGGGGGGCCGTGGACAGTCCGAAAGGGAGAACCCTGTATTGGAAATGTGTGGAGCCGAGAGTAAAGCATAGGAATCGTCTGTGGGCTGGGTGTATAATCACATGAAAATAGGCGTCCTGTAGGTCGAGGGCTGAAAACCAATCACCCTGCTCCAGCACTGGGATTATGGTGGTGAGAGTAACCATCTTGAACTTTTGCTTTTTGACAAATTTGTTGAGCCGCCTGAGGTCGAGGATTGGTCGCCATCCCCCATTTTTCTTCTCTGTTAAGAAATAATGGGAGTAAAAACCCTTCCCTCTGTGTTGTTCTGGCACAGTTTCTACTGCTCCCAGTTGAAGGAGATGCTGCACTTCTTGGAAGAGTAGTCGCTCGTGAGATGGGTCCCTGAAGAGAGATGGGGAGGGTGGGTGGGTGGGAGGGAGGGAGAGGAAGGGGATGGCGTATCCAATTGTAACTACCTCTATGACCCATTTGTCGGATGTAATTTTCTGCCATTGATGAGAGAATGGTCGTAGGCGGTGTCCAAAGATAGGTGTGCCGGCTGAAGTGGGAACGCTGTTTTCTAAACCCTCGACCAATGGTTCATCGAATGCAGCATGTCGTTTGTGGTGGAGGCAAAAAGTTTTTCCCCATCGAAGGGAAGATCTTCAATGGTGCTCTGGACCTCTCGAGGGAAGAAGGAGGAAGAGAGCCATGAACCCCGTCGCATGACCACTGCTGTGGCGGTCGACCTTGCTGCAGTGTTAGCTACATCGAGGGCCGCTTGGAGAGCGGTGCGTGATATGGTTTGTCCCTCGGAAACCAGAGCTGTGAATTGTTGTTTATTCTGTTCTGGGATGTGATCAATAAAATCCATGAATTTATTATAGTTTTTGTGGTCATATTTTGCAAGGACTGCGGTATAATTAGCTATGCGAAATTGTAGCGTCGAGGATGCATATACTTTACGGCCGAAGAGGTCCAGGCGTTTACTGTCCTTGTTGGCTGGGGTGGAGCGGGCGTACTGTTGTTTGGCCCTCTGGTTTGCTGCATCCACTACCAATGAGTTTGGCGCCGGATGGGTAAAAAGGAATTCTGAGCCCTTTGAAGGAATGAAGTACTTCCTGTCCTCTTGTTTACAGGTAGGTAGGCTAGTGGCTGGATTCTGCCAGATGGATTTAGCGGGTTCTAAAAGGGCTATGTTGATTGGTAATGCCACTCTAGAGGAAGAAGAGGGCTGCAAAATGTCTGTTAGTTCATGCCGTTGTTCAGTGACTTCCTCTAAGTTAATTTTCAAGTCACCTGCAGCTCTTTTAAAGAGGTCTTGGAATTTAAGAATAGTCATCCGCCGGGGTTGGAGGAATGGGAAGTAAAGCTTCCTCAGGCGTTACGTCGGACTCTGCTGGAATAGGAGCAGGACTCAGTTGCTCCTGGGAGTGTGACGATGCTGCCTGGTATCTTATGTCACTGGCAGGTCCGTCACGAGGCGGTGCTAAACCGGTGTTGCGCCTGGTCGAAGTGCCGTAGCGCATGTGTTCTCGGGGGTACGATGCCCATGGTGCCCAACATTGCCAAGGTGCTGGGTAGGGCATAGGTGGTGCAATCCAAGGGTTCACTCCCCATGGGGCAGGATACTGAGGACAGGCTGAGGTAGTTTTTTTGTAACCCCTGTTGATCTGGGTCTGGGAGTCTTGATAAGGAGAAAAAACTGCCTGTGGATCACTTTCCTCCTCACTGGAGGAAGGTTGTTCTGATCCTGACTCAGGCATTGGAGAAAAACAGGCATTTATCAGAATAGGTGAGACCAATAGATCTGCTGTCTGAGTAAATTGAAAAGGTGAGGCTCCTGCGTGAGGTGAAAACTGTGGAGGAGGAGGTTGCCCTGAGGGAACATTCCTCTGAGCAGGGGTTTTTCCTTTGATCTCCCTGTCAGACTGTGCCGCGGTTGCCGGTGCCGTGGTTGGTGCCGGGGGGGCAACATCAGCCCGCAGAGGGTCAGGCAAGGCTGGAAATGTCGGCACCGCGTCCGTCTCGGTGCCGAACGGTGCCATAAACGATGCAGGCAACTGAAAGCCTGAAGCCTCCGCACTGGAGCTTCGCGCTGCCGCCGCAGCCTAAGGCAGCTTTCGTGCGGTGCCTGAGGAGCCCGGCTCTTCAAAAGTGCTGAGGCGAGGAAACACAGGCAGGGAAACTGTTGACCTGCCTGAGGCACTTTTGTGCCTCACCAACTTCTTTGTTGGAGAGGGCTGCCCCTTTTTTGTAGCTTTCTTCAATTTTTTTGAAGCAGGGGGGCTGTGGCGGGCAGTAGAGCTGGAGTCAGCACCTGGGTCTGAAACTGACCCGATAGACTTCTGCAGGAGGAGCAGTTTCAGTTTAAGCTCCCTGTCCTTTCGTGCCCTGGAACTGAGTTTGGTACAGTGGGCACATTTTTGGGGAATGTGTGTTTCCCCCAGGCATTTTATACAATGCAAGTGGCCACCAGAGAGCGGAATAGCGTCCTTACACGTAGCGCAGCGCTTAAAGCCTGTGGAGCCAGGCATGGTAGAAGCGGATGCGGCTGAGAGAAATTTTTTTTTTTTTTAAACAGATAAAAGAACTAATGAACTACACTAACAAGAACTGACAACAAACTAACTACTAGAACAGGTAATTGTAACAAAGTGAGGGATTTCCTAACGAGTCTGCTGAGCTCCGTCTCAGGCCGGGGACGGTAGAGAAGGAACTGAGGAGATTGGCCACGCATGCGCACTATTATCCTAGACTCACTGCGGGGGGGGCAGCCTCTGCGTATGCGTGGCCAGTACGAGTACTGCTACGAAAAATCTGAGTGAAGGCGCAGGGACGCACCAACACCTAGAGTGGAGCACCCACAGGGACATCTCTCAAAGAAGAAAGAATCTTCCCCTGGGGAAACCCTGGGGGTTTTTCACCTTCCTCTGCAGCATAGGGCAAGGGTCACTTGCTGGTTTGAACTAGAGTAAATGGTGGATTCTCTGAAACTTGAAGTCTTCAAACCATGATTTGAAGACTTCAGTAAATCAGCCAGAGGTTTGGAGTCTATCACTGGAGTGGGTGGGTGAGGTTCTGTAGCCTGCGATGTGCAGGAGGTCAGACTATGTGATCATAATGGTCCCTTCTGGCATTAATGGCTATGAGAACTCAAAGATCACTCACAAGGAATTAGCATCTATGTGTTTGTTCTAAACATGATGTTTTCTGCATCAAACACAAAGCTATTAAATGTAGCATCCAAAAAAAATCACATATATCAAAGGTATTTGCAGAAGAAATATTAATACACACTGAATAGCTATATGGGTGTAGCCATAACATTAGCTGCTGTGATTTCAAAATACCTCACACTCTTACTAGCCTAGTACTTGCACGGGAAAGCATCAACAAACATCAAAGTGTGAGAGAATGTGGTGTGAAGGATTCAGTGGGTGACAATCTTCCTTCTGAAACAGTGCAGGACCATTGCCCCAACCTGTTATTAGGGGGACTGTGCTGCTGAAATGACACAGATTACACCTGAAGTGTCAAACTGAGGTCCTGGCCACTTGTGGTTATTAAAGACACCAATGGATTTTTTTTTTTTTTTTTTTTTTTTTAAGAATAGGATGCTACTCCTAATGTCCTGGGAAAATTCCAACTTACATACAGTATAGTGGAACCCCATTCATTCACACATTTGATCACTTCTCTCCCTTCCCACAAAAAAGTGGTGTAATCCCTGTCAAAGTTCAGGGCAACTGCACCATTATGCCCCCTACATGGTCCAGCAAAGGAGATTTCCTGCTCCCCAGCCATTGCCTCTCTTGAACAGAGGCACACATCTCACTCCCTCTTCACTGGGGTATTTTCAGGCTGCACAGATCCCTGCCTAAACTCTGAATTCCCCAGCAAAGTCAGACTGCCTCAGCGGGCCTGCTTAGCTTTTCTCCTCCGAGATGGCAAACAGCGTCATTGCCACAGTTAAGTTACCACTCAGCTCTTTCTAATCGAGCACATTTATTCTTAAGGTAAAACCACTACAGAGAAAACACATTAAAAACAATAACAGAACCTACATGCATGCCGATAAGCTTACCAGAGATCACCCCCTGACTCCAACAAGGGCTCTGGCTGGTGAACACTACTTCCAGCTCCACCCAGGGGCTTTCCTATGGTTACCAGTTCATAACTCCTTTTAATTAGAACCAGAACCCAGCCTGAGCCAACTCTTGGCTTCCAACTCTTCCCAGAAGGGACTGGGGCCCCCTGTGGACAGGAAGTTCTGTTCGTTCACTGGATCAGAAAGAAGGCCCTGAGTCAGTTTAAAACTCAGGTTCTTTATCCAAAAATCCTTTGTCTATTGGTCTCTGGAGACTCCAGTTTGAACCAGTATAGGCGAGCCTTTCTAAGCGTTGGTAGCTCTCTGGAGGTATTACAATTTTAGTGAATTTGCCTAACCCTCCCCCACTGCTCTTAGACCCTTAGTTCCCCCTCCCCCCATGGATTTACATACAATCCCTAGCCCACAATGAGACAAACTTAATTCAGTAAGGTTTTCCCAGGATATTGCAGGAAATTGCCCAATCGATCACAAGCCCAATTCTCAACAAAGCTGTGATAGTGGACTGCTGTAGCGAACAATTGTTAAAGCTCAATTACCTATCAAAACTATACCCCAGTTTGTGTGCAAGCATGCTGACAAGTATTCGCATGAAAAGTTAAAGTGTTATCAAGATTTAGAATTGTTAAAGCACCCAAAGAGGTGCCAGGCGCTTTGGAGGACAAATAGAAAGACAAGGTTCCCATCTCAAAGAGCTTGCAATCTCACTTTAGATGGGTACAAGGGAGATAGGGAGAAGGACCAGAGAGTTATATTAATGAGATAGGGGCATCTTTTTAGGCACATGGACATCTTGGTGGTTCCCAATACTTCTGTTAGTCTTAAAGGTGCCACAGGACCCTCTGTTGCTTTTTACAGATTCAGACTAACATGGCTACCCCTCTGATCTTTTGATTTAGAGGCTGCTGTGCGAACGTTTATCTGTGTGGAAAATGCAAGATAACTCCATGCATTAAGGGTTTTAATAATATCTCAAGTCAACAATGAGCCCAAGTTCAGTTTGAATCCTAACTGCCAAGCTATAAAATGACTCCTAAGCGCCTAAGAATGTCCTATGTGCGGTGAGGCAATATGCATATCTTTATTTTTTATAAGAATTGAGTGTTTATTATTTGTGAGGCATGAGATTCATGAGGGGCTTAACTATTCATTTCTTTGCTTTAAACTGCCTGGGTTGGATAAATGATGAGACATGTAACCGAGGCTGTCACTTAGCAACCTTAACTTTTTTGGCAGCTTTGGTTGGTTTTTGTTGGTATTGTTGGGTTTGTCTTGTTGGTTTGGGTGTGTGGTTGTTTTGTTTTGATTTGGAGTTTCCCACTTTTTAAAGCTATTCATGTTTTCCTTTGCATAGGTAGATGAAGATACAGGCCCTGACCCCCAGCTGCAACCAAGGGGACAGAGCCTCAGCTTGGGTCAATTGTATTAGCTCCATTAGCTCCATTGCCAAGAACTGCACAGTGCACTTCAGGGATGGTGTATGAATTGCCTTTAAGCTGCTTTTGTTCTCCCCTGACCCTGGGACTGCTGGGCTCCCACTACAAGCTAGAGCAGGCCGAAGGCTGGTATATTACCATAACATAGCTTTTTTATATAGAATTTCTTATAGTATTTTCCTAAAAGAAAAAAGAAATAACATAATCTGGACGTCCTGAGCTAGATGCCATTCCTAATGGTTCTTGGAAAGTGCAAAGTTACTGAGAAGAGGGATGCCGTGGAGCCTGGCTTTATTCCCCCAGCACCTGACACAGTGTGCATGGTTGTTACACAGGTCAATCAGACAGGCATTCATTCTGAATGTGGGTGTTAAGGATCAGGGACCCGTTGGGCTGGGTGCTAGATACACCTCCAATGGAATGGCGGTTCTTTCCCCAAAGGGCTTGCTGTTTAAGTATCAGAGGAGAGACAACCAAGGCATTATGTGAAAACATGCTAAAAATCATAGCACATTAAGTGTCAGACTCAAGACCAGAATGCAGTTCACCTAGCTTCACTTTCAATGTCTAACCCACTCCAGTGGCTCCAAACCACTTTCCTCAGCCTCTCTGTTCCGTAGGTACCCACCTGATTAAAAAGGTGGCTGCTAATAATGATTTGTATTTACATACTTCTTATTCACCTCTCGACTGTAAAAGACTCTACAGAGCACTTGTAGCCTGGTTTGACAGCTGGCCTAACTCACAGAGACTGGAAGCAATCAGCATGAGAGAAGCCATGGGCAGCTGGCCAAGACCTGGGTTGCCCACCTGAACGAGCACGCTCCTAGGCAGTGGGAGAAGTTCCTACTCCAAATCTGGCAGAGCAGGGAATTTGAAAACAGGTCTCCCCTGTCCCAGAACTTAGCCACTGGACTACTGGCTATCCTGAGGCAGGCATCTGTTGGTCTCTGTGTCTGTCTTCACGAGAAATGGCTGACCTGGCCTGAGCACCTAAACCACAGGAAAGGGTTCATGGCTGTGAATACCAATCAGAGACAGGCACAAAAGTCCCATGTGGATCTGGGCTCTAAGCCCCGCCCCTTTCCTCGGCATTTCACTCCTGGCTAATTTAGGAGACTTGTTGCTGGCTCAGCTTGCTGACTTCTGTGAATCTCTCTCTTAGGCACTTGCTCTCCCCACAACGCCTGGCGATCCCGGGTGCCCAACTCAGGGCTGTGAATTCCACTGGGTGCCCAGGAGTTACAATGCTGCGCACGGCAATGCCTAAGTTACCTTTGTGAATCTAGCCCTTAGGCACTTTTGAAAATCCTACCCTAAAGTTATCTGAGCCTCAAGTGTCCCATTGATAAGATCAGGCTTCTGGGAGATGCAATGTTATGTTGTACAACATCCAGCACAACGGGGTCCTGGGTTCATGACTAGGGTTCCTTGGTGCTACTGTTATGCACATTAATAACTACAATACAACATCTTACTAAATAAGAGTTGTGAAGTACAGAGATTCACCAACGCTCTTTGGTGGGAAAGGCTGGCCTAGAACTCAGCATCTATGCACATTTCCCCTAGGCCAAGTGGGCCTTTTGGAGGGGATCACAGGAAGAAAAGTCAATGTATGCAATCTTGAAGTTTCCTTTCACTTTCTGAAAGTAGACCAGAATGCTTTGGATGGTGACAATGAAAATACTCAACCTCTCCATGCCTTATTTCCCCACCATCAGCTTTGATGACACAGAATTAAGTCTGGTTTTCAGCTAATGGCAATTTCTGAACATTAATTCATGCAAGAGCAGTTTGCAAGGGCAGGCATGGTAACAATCTCCGAATCTATCAGTTTCTGATTTTGTGCAGTAATGTGATATTGTTTGGGAGCTGGAGGGACACGAAGAAGCACCAGGCACTTCGATGACATTTCCAAAAGGAGATGTTAAAAAGTCTTTCGATGTCAAAAGTGCATAATTTATTCCGTGTTTTTGGAGCACATTCTAGTTGCCAGGAAGCCATAACCATGAAGATTTGGAAGCAGGAGCATTTTTTCCTCCCTTTTCAGAGGGACGAAAGTCAGCCTGCACTCTCTGTGCCAAACCACCCCCATGCAGACCTGGTCCTACAACCCTGCTCCTAAAACTCCAAAAATAAAGGCATCAGCTCCTTCAGTGTGCTCATGCACAGATACAGTGCGCAACATGCTCTCCTTGGAAACACCCAGTAGGAACACAATTAGGCTTGGAACTCTTACAGAAATGAAGCGGGGAAGGAATGGGGCTGAAACGCCCCACAACAGAAATCATTAATAACCATCTTTGAATCCAACCTCTCCCCGCTTTGGCCCAATGAATATTTCATTATTTATACAAAAGGGAACAGCTCCATCAGGAAAGACTGAGTCTGTAACCCAGTGGTCAGGGCACTCACCTGAAATGTGGGAGACCCAGATTCAAGTCCTTGTTAGTCAGGCAGAATAAGGACTTGAACCCAGGTCTCTCTTAGCCCCAGTAGTGCTGTGGGTTAGTGGTTATTCTGCGGTGTAACATACGTGCTCCCTCTTCCCCCAGTTACTCAGGAAAATTTTCAAAAGATCTTGGGTTCATCCTGATGCAGAATGGGGGAAAAAAATTAAATCTTAGAAAAATTTTCATGGGATGGGAATCATAGGATTAGAAGGGACCGCAAGGGTCATCTAGTCTAACCCCCTGCCAAGATGTAGGATTTGTTGGGTCTGACCCATTCAAGACAGGTGATTATCCAGCCTTCTTTGGAAAACCTCCAGTGAAGGAGCTTCCACAACCTCCCTAGGTGTCTGTTCCATTGCCCTACTGGTCTTACAGTTAGGAAGTTTTTTCTGAGATTTAATCTAAAACTGCTGTGCTGTAGTTTGACCCCATTGCCTCTTGTCCTGCCCTCTGTAGCAAGAGAGAACTCGTCTCTATCTTTTTAATGGCAGCCTTTCAAGTATCTGAAGACCATTCTCATGTCTATTCTCCCTCTCCCCCCCCCCCCCAATCTCCTCTTTTCCAAACTAAACACCCAGTTCCTTCAGCCTTTGCTCATATGGCTCGCATTCCATCCCTTTGATCATCTTTGTCACTTGCCTCTGGATCCTTTCCAATTTCTCCACATCCTTTCTATACATTAGTGACTAAAATTGGACACACTACCCCAGCTGAGGCCTAGTAGAGTAGAGCGGTACTATCACCTCCTGTGACTTGCATACTATGCTCTGTTAATGCAACCTAAAATTGCATTTACTTTTTTTGCAACAGCATCTCATTGCTGATTCATGTTGACGGTGTGATCCACCACAACTCCCAGATCCTTCTCAGCAGTGCTGCTGCCAAGCCAATTTTTCCCCATTCTGTATTTGTGCATTTGGTTTTTCTTCTCAAAGTGTAGCACCTTACATTTGTTGAATTTCATTTTGTTGTCTGTTGCCCAGTTCCCCAATTTATCAAGGCCCCAGCCCACCTCTATTAGTCACTGTACACATAACAATTTAGAGCTCTCTCCTAACCTACAGAGCCCCAAAAGTCACATTCCCCCAAGGTCATCACCAGAGGAACTGCCATTACAGTGCAGTACATGGAGAAGGTATTTGTGCCAGGGAGCCAAACTTTTGATTTTTCAAAATAAATCCTCCTGATAACTTCAAGAGCTGCACTTTTTAATTACTCCCCCAGGGAAGCTTTGCTGAAAAAGAGACATCGCCCTGTCTATATTAACTTGCTCTGAAGTTCTCCAGGGATATGGAGGTGGCGTCTTTCTTATCAAATTTGAAAATAGAAGCTTACTGCAAAAACTTACAAAACTCCAGCTGGTAATTCCCTATCCCCTTCTCCTGGCCCTAGCCCATGCCCCCTGCCGTAATTTTCTTTATTTGAAAGAAAAAGTCTCTGGCATTTCATAATTTCCCTGGATCTAATATCCCCACAGCGACAGTGTTAACCATGTTTGCTTTGGCTCTCTGAATGCTGCAGGAAGAATAACCACATTTGACAGGGTCCCACAAAACACATTTCCCCTCTTCAAATGTGATGAGCTTTATAGAGATGTCATCTTTTTAATATTCTTATTGTTTTGGCTGGCCCCACAGACACAGCCTGCCCCCTCTGTGGACCCACAAACAACATCAAGATGAAATGAGTGCACTAATGCTTGATACATGCTTTATTGCAGTTCTATCAACAGTCATCTTCTTCATCCTTCTCCTTTCCTTTGACCTTCCTATAGCTACCTTCTGTTTCTACTTCCTGGGCTTGGAAACTTGCCATATCTGTATAGGGAAAGTCAAATTCTGCCAGTGTGTGTCTGTAGGCATGCATGCAGGGGACAGGCATGGTTTTGCACAATAGGTTTAAGTTTGCACAACAAGTAAGAGCTGACACATACGGATAAGTACAGGTTGCGTATAATTATTAGAAATGCATGAACTGTTCCTAGTGATTAGTTTATTCTGCTCATTTTGCTCTTCATGAGCGGTTCACAAACAGTCTGATTTTTACAAGCCTGTTTGCTATTGGTAATTGTCAGGGTGAAATTGTAACTCCCCCTGTGCAGGTGGGTGCAAGGCACTGCTCACTCCCCTGAGCAGGCTATCTGTATTGCAGGCAGCAGTGCAGAGAGACAGCAGCTTGTGTACAGGCAGGTGGACAGCAGCAAGGAAGGGGCAAAGCCTTCATTCCACATCCCTGTCCCCCAAAGCACCAACCAGCGCAGCTAAGCTCCAACAGATGGCGATGCAATCTGTAGCCGCTATAGGGCTGATGCAGGTTACTTCTCTCGCGGAACAAGGGGAACCAGGGACCCACTTGTGACAATCTGGCCCCTGATCTGCTCCTGGAACAGACCACTATACTCTGCCACCTTTCTTGGTGCTTGTGGCAAAGGCACAACTGAGCTCTCAATCCACGCGACTGCTGGAACCATGTGTCAGTTGAGTCAGCTACAAGTTACTGTCTACACAGAAGCTTTTCTGCCATTACCACCAGGGTCTACATTCCAGACCCAGCACACAGCCTTCCTGTAGTATTAAAAGTGCCTTCTGGGCCATGCTGCATGGTGCCGGTCCACAAAGGGCCACACTAGCAGTGCCTTATGCCTCAAACAGTTCCATTGACACAGCTGGAAATACTCAAAGAGTAAGGTGCTGCCCAGCATAGGCAAGGGATCAGAATCTGGGTCAAAGCATCACTGGAAAAGTGTGTTAATTTCTTATATCCACCATTCAACTTTAACTATTGTCGCCATGTGGCTGGTCAGCGTAGTCATATATTGTCACATGGTATTGTTTCTGTCCCTTGATTGGATGTAACAGAGGTGTAACCAAGGCGCTGGAACTTTAGTTCTCTCAGGGAAAAAGTAGGAATAGTTTGTGGAGCTGGGCCAAAAGGACTAGGGAACTGTTAGGACATACTGCTGGGCCAGATCCCATGCAGGTGTAAATCAGCATGGCTCCATTGAAATTGACAGACACTATGTGAGCATCGTCATCCTGCTTTCTCCAGTCAGCAGCAGTGGTACATCAGATCTCAGCTGACTCAGGGCCTGGCACAACCCCCCTGGGTCTGTCCTTCTGCAGTGTGAACAAAGCATCACTCTATTGGTAACAGCCGGCCCCCAGCACACAAAATGAACAAGAGAGGAGGGAGAAAAGGTCTGCTCAAAAGAAACCTAAGGGTCCTGCACAGACTCCAGGGGGCAGGCCACTAACATAAGTACCATAGAATCATAGAATATCAGGGTTGGAAGGAACCTCAGGAGGTCATCTAGTCCAACCCCCTGCTCAAAGCAGGACCAATTCGCAACTAAATCATCCCAGCCAGGGCTTTGTCAAGCCGGGCCTTAAAAACCTCTAAGGAAGGAGATTCCACCACCTCCCTAGGTAACGCGTTCCAATGCTTCACCACCCTCCTAGTGAAATAGTGTTTCCTAATATCCAACCTAGACCTCCCCCACTGCAACTTGAGACCATTGCTCCTTGTTCTGTCATCTGCCACCACTGAGAACAGCCGAGCTCCATCCTCTTTGGATGGTAGTTGAAAGCAGCTATCAAATCCCCCCTCATTCTTCTCTTCTACAGACTAAACAATCCCAGTTCCCTCAGCCTCTCCTCATAAGTCATGTGCTCCAGACCCCTAATCATTTTTGTTGCCTTCCTCTGGACTCTTCCCAATTTTTCCACATCCTTCTTGTAGTGTGGGGCCCAAAACTGGACACAGTACTCCAGATGATGCCTCACCAATGTCGAATAAAGGGGAACAATCACGTTCCTCGATCTGCTGGCAATGCCCCCACTTATACAGCCCAAAATGCCATTAGCCTTCTTGGCAACAAGAGTACACTGCTGACTCATATCCAGCTTCTCGTCCACTGTGACCCCTAGGTCCTTTTCTGCAGAACTGCTACCTAGCCATTTGGTCCCTAGTCTGTAGCTGTGCATGGGATTCTTCCGTCCTAAGTGCAAGACTCTGCACTTGTCCTTGTTGAACCTCATCAGGGTTTTTTTGGCCCAATCCTCTAATTTGTCTAGGTCCCTCTGTATCCGATCCCTACCCTCTAGTGTATCTACCACGCCTCCCAGTTTAGTGTTATCTGCAAACTTGCTGAGAGTGCAGTCCACACCACCCTCCAGATCATTAATAAAGACATTAAACAAAACCGGCCCCAGGACCGACCCCTGGGGCACTCCGCTCGAAACCGGCTGCCAACTAGACATGGAGCCATTGATCACTACCCATTGAGCCCGACGATCTAGCCAGCTTTCTATCCACCTTACAGTCCATTCATCCAGCCCATACTTCTTTAACTTGGCGGCAAGAATACTGTGGGAGACCGTATCAAAAGCTTTGCTAAAGTCAAGGAGTAACACATCCATTGCTTTCCCGTCATCCACAGAGCCAGTTATCTCATCATAGAAGGCAATTAGGTTAGTCAGGCATGACTTCCCCTTGGTGAATCCATGCTGACTGTTCCTGATCACTTTCCTCTCCTATACGTGTTTCATAATTGATTCCTTGAGGGCCTGCTCCATGATTTTTCCAGGGACTGAGGTGAAGCTGACTGGCCTGTAGTTCCCCGGATCCTCCTTCTTCCCTTTTTTAAAGATGGGCACTACATTAGCCTTTTTCCAGTCATCCGGGACCTCCCCCGATCGCCATGAGTTTTCAAAAATAATGGCCAATGGCTCTGCAATCTCATCCGCCAACTCCTTTAGCACCCTCGGATGCAGCACATCCGGCCCCATGGACTTGTGCACATCCAGTTTTTCTAAATAGTCCCGAACCACTTCTTTCTCTACAGAGGGCTGGTCACCTTCTCCCCATACTGTGCTGCCCAGTGCAGCAGTCTGGGAGCTGACCTTGTTCGTGAACACAGAGGCAAAACAAATAATTGAGTACATTAGCTTTTTCCACATCCTCGGTCACTAGGTTGCCTCCCTCATTCAGTAAGGGGCCCACACTTTCCTTCACTTTCTTCTTGTTGCTAACATACCTGAAGTAACCCTTCTTGTTACTCTTAACATCTCTTGCTAGCTGCAACTCCAAGTATGATTTGGCCTTCCTGATTTCACTCCTGCATGCCTGAGCAATATTTTTATACTCCTCCCTGGTCATTTGTCCAATCTTCCACTTCTTGTAAGCTTCTTTTTTGCGTTTAAGATCAGCAAGGATTTCACTGTTTAGCCAAGCTGGTCGCCGGCCATATTTACTATTCTTTCTACACATCGGGATGGTTTGTTCCTGCAACTGCAATAAAGATTCTTTAAAATACAGCCAGCTCTCCTGGACCCCTTTGCTCTTCATGTTATTCTCCCAGGTGATCCTGCCCATCTCTTCCCTGAGGGAGTCAAAGTCTGCTTTTCTGAAGTCCAGGGTCCGTATTCTGCTGCTCTCCTTTCTTCCTTGTGTCAGGATCCTGAACTCGACCATCTTATGGTCACTGCCTCCCAGGTTCCCATCCACTTTTGCTTCCCCTACTAATTCTTCCCTGTTTGTGAGCAGCAGGTCAAAAAAAGCTCTGCCCCTAGTTGGTTCCTCCAGCACTTGCACCAGGAAATTGTCCCCTACACTTTCCAAAAACTTCCTGGATTGTCTGTGCACCGCTGTATTGCTCTCCCTGAGATATGACTCTGTCCTTGCAATCTGCCACTGCTTCTGCTGGCCAGAGTAGAGCGAGGCACACACATATCCATCCATGATGGCTGACAGCAGGATGGGATGCTCACCTGATGCCAGTTACTGCCAAGGGGAAGGAGACAGAGGAACCAGTTATCAGATCTCTTCTCCCTTTTTTAGCAATGTCACCTCTCAGGAACAACCTGCAGAGTTGCAGCCCCCAACCAGTGAACACTCATGCCTTCCATCACCCTGAGAACAGCTAGAAAGTCATTCCCTCTGCTGCGTGGTGCCTCTCTCAGCTCCGTGAGTGCCCTCCCTGCCATACCCACAAGGTCTCGTGGGCTCATTACAATTTCTGTGGCTCAAGCACATTGTGTAGTGTCTGTACATACAGAAACCCAAATTCTCTGCCAGTGCAAATGAGTGAAATGCCACGGATGTCAGTCAGGGCTGCACTCATTTACCCCAGCAGAGAATTTGGCCTTACCTCAGGATGTTGTCAGGTATCCCACAGTTCGGCCAGTAGCCTGGGATTTGTGAGACACGGGTTTAAGTCCCTGATCCACCAGAGATTTCCTGTATGATCCAGGGTAAGTCATTTAGCCTCTCTGTGCCTTCATTTCCCCATCTGTATAATGGGTACATAGCCTTGCCCTGCTGCACAGGGTGTTGTGAGGATAAATCCATTAAAGACTGCGAGGTGCTCAGAACCTACAACGGGGCAGGGGGACGGGACATAGAAACTTGACAATCGACAATAAATACAAGGTTCAAGGTGGAACACAAGAGGGATCTAGGCATCAGGAGGAAACTGAAGATTGGGAAGATGGAGAGTTTGGTACAAAACTTCTTGGAGCAACATGCAGTAAATGTCATCAGGATGCCTGCAGACCAGAACTCTTCAAGATCCTGAGAAATTCAGAAATGTTACAGGGATAACTAATGGTGTAGTGGGGCAGTGACCCTGCTCCAGTGGAAAAAGGCTAGGCTAATCGGGGAAGCAGCCACAGCTGGGGCCACGCCTCAATCAGGCCACACCTGACCCTGTTATAAGGGCTCATGGAGGACCTGGGTTAGTCTCTCTCTAGCTTTGGAGAGAGAAGGACCTAGCTGCCTGGGAATAGGGTATCTGGAGCAGAACAGTGCTGGGGAAGGGCAAGAGGAGCTAGGGAGCTCCAGCCTGGCAACTCCTCAGGCTGAGACCTTGATAAAGCCTGATGCGGGTACTGAGGCTGAGAGGTGCAGCCTGGGGTTAGGCAGAGGCAGCTGGTCCAACTTCCTTGCCAATGATGAGTGGCCATGACAGATGGTATGACAGTGAGCGGGGGCTAGGTGATGACTGGCAGTAGCCACTGAGGCAAGGTGGGTGTAGAGGGTTGGAGGTTCCCCTGGGAGGGGAGACCCAGAGTTTGGGGGTACTGCTGGGGCAGAACCCTGAGGTAAAGGGCTACCAGGGTCTGGGAGGGACATGGGGCCTGAGGCAGGCAAGTCACCGGCCACCAGAAGGCGCTCCAAGTGCTGGATGAGCTAATTCCCAACCAACCAGCAGGAGGTGTCACGGTGGTGAGTCTTTGCTCTGCTACATGTGGATTAAATACACTTTGTAGTGAGGATGCAGATTTCATCACCCCCAAAGGCAGTCTTGCAGGCTTATTAGTTCTGACCCAATATATATAAGGATCATTTCCTCCCTGACACTGCCATGCAGCTATCATTGGGCATCACCAACATTGCACTGTGCTTTTATCCAGAAACAAAGAGAATAATTTCTCAAACAAACACCATGGTGGAAATCTTAGGTCCAGAGAATGCCAAGGCCTAACAAGAATATCCTTCTAAAAAGCACAAGAGCTTCTTTCATGACCATGAGTGGGCACAGGGCCTCTGTTTTACACCTCATCTGAACAATGGCACCCGTGGCATCACATTGCCCACTTAACATCTTGCTAGAGCATTTTTCATTCCTGACTCAGAAGGAAGAGTGCTTCTTAAATTGCCAACACCACTTTACCTTCAGCAACTGGGCTTTCCTTACCAGCCTTCAACTAGGGCCTGACCCATGACCACTGGAATCACTGGAAGTCTTTCCATTATGCTCCTTAAGCTGCACTTTTCAGGCCTGATTCTGATTTCGTTTACACAAGTGTAACTCCATTGACCCCTCTGAACAACTCCTAGTTATCCTTATTGTGATTACCATCTCTCTCTTCTATCCTCCACTATCCCCACTCTTTGTTGTCCCTTTTATCCCTTCCATTTACACTTGTCCCTTCCTCCCAACCCTCATTCCTATTTGGCTGTCTACACTATGGGGCTTATGCCAGTACCATGCCAAAGTAGGAACTCTCTCTCCCCCAAACATAAGAAAGGCCATACTGGGTCAGACCAATGGTTCATCTAGCCCAGTATCTTGTCTTCCAACAGTGATCCCTGCCAGAAGAAAAGAACAGGGCAATTATTGATTGATCCATCCTCTGTCATCCAATCCCAGCTTCTGGCAGACAGAGGTTTAGGGACACCTTGAGCACAGGGTTGCATCCCTGACCATCTTGGCTAATAGCCTATCCTTCGGGAACTTACCTAATTCATTTTTTAACCCAGTTATACTTTTGCTTTTGGATTTACATAGTGTCATTATAATATTTAATGTCTTATTATCTATCTATTGCCTAAAGGTTCCTAACATTCTGTTAGCTTTTTTGACTGCCACTGCACACTGAGCAGATGTTTTCAGAGAACTATCCAAGATGACTCCAAGATCTTTCTTGAGTGGTAATAGCTAATTTAGATGACATCATATTGCATATATCGTTGGGATTATGTTTTACAATGTGCATTATTTTGCACTTATCAACATTGAATTTCATTTGCTGTTTTGTCACCTAGACACTCCATTTAGTGAGATCCCTTTGTAATTCTTCATAGTCAACTTTGGATTTAACTATCTTAAGTAATTTTGCATTGTCTGCAAATTTTGCCTCCTCACTATTCATCCCCTTTTCCAGATCATGTATGAATATGTTGAACAGTACAGGTCACTGTACAGATCCTTCAGGAACCCCACTATTTACTTTTCTCCATTATGAAAACTCATCATTTATTCCTACACTTGGTTTCCTGTCTTTTAACCAGTTACCGATCCATGAGAGGACCTTCCCTCTTATTCCATGACAGCTTACTTTGCTGAAGAGCCTTTGGTGAGGGACCTTGTCAAAGGCTCTCTCAAAATTCAAGTGCACTATATCCACTGAAGCACCCTAGTCCATATGCTTGTTAATCTCCTCAAAGAATTCTAATAGATTGGTGAGGCATGATTTTCCTTTACAAAAGCCATGTTAACTCTTCCCCAACATATTGTATTTATCTATGTCTGATCATTCTGTTCTTACATTAACTTTACCAGGATCGCCTCTGGAGCTTTTTTAAAAAATAGGCATTACATTAGCTATTATCTAGTCATCTGGTACAGAGGCTGATTTAAGGGAAGTGTTACATACCACATTTAGTAGATCTGCAATTTCATATTTCACATTCCTTCAGCACTCTCGGGTGAATACCATCTGGTCCTGGCAACCTATTACTGTTTAATTTATCAATTTGGTCCACAACCTTATCTATTAACACCTCCATCTGGTACAGTTCTTTAGATTTGTCACCTAAAAAGAATGGCTTGAGTGCGAGTCTCTCCTCTACATATTCTTGAAGTGAAGACCAATGCAAATAATTCATTTAGCTTTTGCATAACAGCCTTGTCTTCTTTGAATGTTCCGTTAGCACCTCGAAAGTCCAGTGGCCCCAATAACTGTTTGGCTGGCTTCCTGTTTCTGATGTACTTAAAACAAATTCTGTTAGCTTTTGTGTCTTTCGCTAGTTGCTCTTAAAATTCTTTCTTGGCCTGCCTTATTGTCCTTCTACACTTGACTTGCCAGAATTTATGCTCTTTTCTATTTTCCTTATTAAGATTTGACTTCCAATTTTTAAAGTATGCTTCTTTGCCTCTAAATGCCTCTTTTATTCTGTTTATCCACGGTGGTTTTTTTGTTGGTTTTTTGTTGTTGTTGTTGTTGTTTTTAATTTGGAGGTATTCATTTAGTTTGAGCCTCTGTTATGGTGGTTTAAATAGTCTTTGTGCAGTTTGCAGGCATTTTACTCTTGTCACTGTGCCTTTTAATTTCTGTTGAACTAGCGTCCTCATTTTTGTGTGGTTCCCACTGTGGTGGGTTTCTCTGGCTTTTCCTCCCTACAGTGATGTTAAATTTAATTACTTTTGGTCGCTGTTACCAAGTGGTTAAGCTATATTCACCTCTTGGACCAGCTCCTGTGCTTCATTTTTAACTGAATGAAGAATTGCCTCTCCCCTTGTGGGTCTCAGGACAAGCTGCTCTAAGAAGCAGTCATTTATAATGTCTAGAAATTTTATCTCTGCATGCCTTCCTGAAGGGACATATACCTAGTCAACATGAAGATAGTTGAAATCCCCCATTATTATTATGTTTTCTGCCTTTGCAGCCTCTCTAATCTCTGAGCATTTCACAATCACTGTCTCCATCCTGTTCAGGTGGTCGGTAGCATATTCCTGCTGCTATATTCTTATTATTCAAGCATGGAATTTCTATCCATAGAGATCCTATGATACAGTTTGATTCATTTAAGATTTTTTATTTATTTGACTCTATGCTTTCTTTCATATGAAGTGCCACTCCCCCACCAGCATGACCTACTCTTTCATTCCTTTCATATATTTTGTACCCTGGTATTACCGTCTCCCATTGATTATCCTCATTCCACCAAACTTTCACAATACCTATTATATCCTCTTTTAATGCCAGGCACTCTAGTGCATCCATTTTAGTATTTAGACTTCTAGCATTTGTATATAAGCGCTTGTACATTTTGTCAATATTCAGTTGCTTTCCTTCTTGTGATATATATTTAAATGGGACTCTTTTGTGTTTGACTGACTGTTCCTCACTAGCTCCCACCTGTACTTTAGCAACTTCTTTCCTATCCTCTTTACTAGGATACAGAGTTTGTTCTTTAATAAATTTGTCCCTAAGGGATGTCTCTCCCTGAACTGTGTGCTCCTCCGCACCTGTCAGCTTTCCCCCAGCCCTTAGCTTAAAAAAATCCATGTCAACCTTTTTAATTTTAAATACCAACAGTTTGGTTCCATTTGGATTTAAGTGGAGCCCATCCCTCCTGTATAGGCTCCTCTCCTAAAGGTTCCTCAGGTCCTAATAAGCCTAAAACTCTCCTCTCTACTCCATCATCTCATCCATGCCTTGAGACCCTGCACTTCTGCCTGTCTACCTGGCCCTGCATATGGAACTGGAAGCATTTCTGTATGGGGAGACTTTGGCAAACCAGTAAAGTGCCTAAAACTACTATGGCTTATTGTTAAAAAGCAACCTAGTCAGCAGGCTGTAAAGTGGCCATGCAGCTTGACCAAGGCGGGGTGGGGGGGAGTTTTGGGTGCCATAGAAAGGGTAGCTTGATATCGCATGCTTCCTGATAAGAATTATGTTTAAGTTGCTGATACTGATATATGCATTTTAAAAGAGCAGGATGTACCCTCAGGAACGTCTATTGGGGTCTCAAGGCTGCAGACTCTGGAAAAACCCACACTTGGTTAATCAATAATCAGAAGGAGCCTCTTGCTTGCCGATTAGAACTATTTACTTGACAAGTTTTCTTTAAGGGACATGTCATTGTATTACTAATGTATAAATAAGGGGAAAAAGCTTGAGATGGTTGGGACTCTTCAGGACTGGCCTCTCCCTCTGGATGTATCTTGTGTTCCCCAGTGGCAGACGGGCTGCCGCTGCGTCACTCGAAAGCCACACTCTGCTTTGGTAATTATCAAGGGTTGGGTGTGTTTTACTAATCTTGTTACGGACGTGTGTAAGTGCTTGAGATTAAGTAAAGTTTAGCTTTGAGTGAAAGCACTCATGTTGTCCTGTTTGTGCCAGCCATCTATCGGTCGGCCGGCCGTGTCTCCCCTGATTTATTTCCTGACACCTCCTCGCACAGAGTAAAAGTTACCAAGAGCTTTGGGTTGAAAGAACCCCAGGTAACATTTCAGAGAATCCTACCACAGAGGTCCTGGACTTCAATCTCTTACCTAGCAGCTTAAAGCCTGCAGGACCTCTCTCCTACTTCTCCCTCGATCATTGGTACCTACATGTACCGTGACCACTGGCTCCTCCCCAGGACTGCACATACATCTAGATGTCTTGTGAAATCCACAACTTTTGCACGCAACAGGCAATTCACCATGCAGTTCTTCTGGTCATCACAACCCAGCTATCTATATTTCTAGTAATTGAATCACCTATTACTATTGCCTAGCTCTTACTAATAAGTGGGGGCCTCTGCCCTGGAGAGATATCCTCAGTGTGAGAGGCTACCATAACATCTGGAAGGAAGGTGCAACTATGGGATCGCTTCCCTCTACTCCAGCTTGATGTGCTCCTGCTCCTTGACATATAGGAGCTGCCAAATTGGAAGGGGCCCGCTCTACAATGTCCTTAAGTCTCCTCTATGTACCTGTCTCCTTCTGCTGCTCCAGCTCAGCCACTCTGGCCTCCAGAACCCGTACTGTGTCTGTGAGGGCCAGGAGCTACTTGCACTGAATGCACGCACATGCCACTGCACACAAGGCAGGTAATCATACATGCTGCATTCAGTGCAATAACTTGGATAGCCCCTGCCCTGCTGCTGGACTTCTGCTGCACTAATTTTGCTTTTGCAGAATTTATTTTTTGAGGGGCGGGAAGGGGTGTTATTGGCCAGTTTAGAGTATGTTTGTTAGGTGTATGTGCCTGTCACACTCCCTCACAAACCTCCCCTGTTCACTAGCTACATCACCAGAAGTCCTCTTCCATCAGCACAGCTGCAGCTATACTGGGGCTTTTGTTGGCATAGCTAGGTCAGCTTCTTGCACACCCCTGAGTGACCTAGCTCTGCTGGAATAAAAGTTAAGTGGATTCCAGGCCTTTGTCTCCTTCTCAGGGTTAGTCTGCTGAGCCTGAACTGCCAGTTCACCTCTGGGCCCTGCGGGCAGCCTCTTAGGTTTCCCCTTGCTCTCTAATTAAATGCAATGAGTCATGCCACACACTGCCCAGTCCTGCCTGTGCATTCAGTAACAATTAGGCAGCTATTGTTACATGGCATAATGTCCCAGGAAGGCTTTTCATTGTGGGCTCCTCTGAGAGAGAGAAATCATTACCCCCTGCCCTCTCAGCCCTGCCCCTCCCACCCACCCCCCACCCTCCACCCCCAGAGGTTGATACGCTGTGCTGCGGATCAACCGCTGTAGGGCGGAGGTAATGTTCTCCATGTCACTTAGTGCAGCTGCGGGGGCAGGTAAATCACAGTGGAGGGACGTGAGGGACCGCCCTTCTGCAACAAAACAGTGCAGGAAGGCAAGACAGCGAAGGGAAAACCATCCGTCTCCCAGTACAGCCATACCTATGATTAGAATAAAAGCTTCCTATGACAGCTGCCTAGACAGCCCATTTCTTAATGCTGATACTCACGATGAAAATGACATTGGCAAGAAATTGTATATGACCTAACCCTTTACAGTTCTGCCCCTGGCCACTCTTGTTATGTGACCACTTCCACTGTCTTCCAAACTCTCATGATCTTCAGAGTTCAAGATGTTTGTCTCTCCACCAAACCAGTTTATCAAAATACTGTAATATTGCAGAGTTGACCTTATATGGATTTCTTTCCCCCGCCTTACCCTATCTACAAATACTCCTGCTGTGAATTATTGGAGCTATTGACATTTGAGCTGGTTGGAAAATGGGAGTTTTTCCTGCAGAAAATTGATTTTTCATTAAAAAAAATCATTTTTAGGTGACCAAAAATTGGAGCTTGTTGAACAAAAACTGAAAATGTTGGGATAAAAGCTGGAAAAAATTAGGTTTTCAATTTTTCAACAAAAAAGAAAATTGTAAAGTGACAATGACGCTTTCTGCTAAATTTCATTTAGTTAAAAAACCCAATTTTTGGCTGAAAAAAGTTTCAAACAGACAATTTCTGGTCAGCCCTTTTAATGGTGAATTTTAGTTCCTATGCACTTTTTACCTTGACTTTGCTGTTGCCTGCTGTGTGCAGATTATAATAAGGCTAAGAAGTTCATGTGAACTTCTTGTGGATAAAAGACAATAGAAGGAAAATAAACACCCCCACAAAATTGCATTCTATACAGCAATGACACACAGGCAACGTTAAGGTTACACCATTAAGCACTTCAGTGGATTTTCAAAGGAGCCTAAATGTACCCATATCCTATTCATTCTCAATGGGTGCCTAACCCCTTTAGGTTCTTTCAACTATCACAGCTGCAAGGATCAGGCACGACTGCAGGCCTGTGCAAGGACTACCCCTCCTCTGCCTCCATCTCTGGTGTGCATGGAGGGGGCAGGAAGGAGATGGGGGCAGGGCTGTGCCCCTTATGCATCAGCAGAGCTGGCCCAGCCATATAGTGTGAGGGGGAGAGCAAACTGCACCCCACAAAGGGGTGTGGAAATGGGTACACAGCAGCTGTACCCATGGGAGTGCTAGGAGGCATTCTGCATCATAGAATATCTGGGTTGGAAGGGACCTCAGGAGGTCATCTAGTCCACACCCCTGCTCAAAGCAGGACCAATCCCCAGACAGATTTTTGCCTCAGATCCCTAAATGGACCCCTCAAGGATTGAACCCCTGGGTTTAGCAGGCCAATGCTCAAACCACTGAGCTAGCCCTCCCCACATCCCTGAGGCCTGCTACAGGTGGTGCCTAAGTGGGCTCCCCATCCCGCATGCTGGAGCATATCAGAACCTATTCACTGCAACACATAAAACCCTCTGTGATGGCAGCCTAGCACTTAGCCACTCGGCCTTCCTGCACTCTTTGCACCGTCTATAATCCTGGGTACATAGAAATGTGTGGCAAACTTGAAGCCCATACCGTAGATATTACAGAGGCCGGCAGGAAGCTGCCTATTTATCCTGGCTGTGCTCTTGTGGGCAGGGATAGCATTGTAATCCTGTCTAGTTTCCTGGCTTTAACCAGTCTGAACGTTTGCATTGCGAGGCTTGTGTTACATCATGATGTCAGCCCTGCGAATTACAGCTTCCGGGGCCATCCCGTCATTGTGCATTATGAATATATATATAAATGGTGGCAAGCCCCAAGCAAATCCCTTTGTTGTCTCTCAACAGGGCCACTGTTCCCAGCCTGCACACCTGTAATGGTGAGAATAAAATGCACTGGAATCAAATTACTAACATGGCCAAGGCTGAGAAGGGGTCCCTGCAGCCAGCTGTATCACTCACACCTCTTCCTAGAGCTCCGGGGAAGTGAAAGAGCCTGCAACAGCTGTCACATAAATACAGACTCTCCCAGGCAATGGCTGTGATTTCCCTATCTTCAAAGGGCCGCAGAGGGCTGCATTTGCCTGGGCCTCTTTCATCTCTCTCATTATTTTTCTGAGAGAACAGCAGAAATGAGAGTGGGCGCTGATTGGCTAAGATTTAACTGGAACTCTGGGAAGCGCTTCTCTGATTCCTCACAATTACCTTCTCCCCCCTTTCTCTCTCCCCCACCCCCGTTTTTTTAAACTTATACTTTTTAATGATTTGATTCCCTTTTATTTCAGGCCAACTGTTTCCTCCTCCGCTGAGTCTCTCAATGCTAGCACCACAGTGCCACGCGCCGCAGGCAGCTGAGAATGATAACAGGCCTCTGACGTCAGACCTTGGCTGGTGTTACAGCCCAAAGTGAGGGCTCCACAAACTAATTCAGAAACATTTCACTGTAGATAGTTATTTCCCCACCCTACCCCCACAGATGGGACATTGGTCATTGTGCTTTGGATTCCTGGCTTGACCAATAAGGCAAGGAGGGGAAAAACAAACATACACAAGGTTTAGTGACTGTATCAGAGGCACTTGCTAGATTTGTGATACACACAAGAGTGTTGCACAATTGGGTCAGGCTTGGGTCCAGGAGGTAAGGTGCTTATTTTTTTGGTGAGCAGGCAGCTATCAGCTTCTGATATCCCTAAGCAAGGCCCCTCCCCTTGTAAAATATTTCTGGGCTTGCTTTTGAGAGCCCTGCATGCCAAAGACGTGCTTAGAAGGGGAAACTATTCTGGTGCATGCCACCTAAGACTCTTGGGGTATGCCCACACTACAAGGGAAGCAGTGACTGATATGGGTACACATACCCATGCTGGCTTTAATTAGTGTAGATGTGGTGGCATGAGCTTCAACACAGTCTAGCATCTTGAGTATGGTCCCAGGTTCCCACTGGACTTGTCCTGGGGTGGCTAGCCCATGCCACCACATCTACACTACTATTGCTATCTGTGCTAGCTAGAGTAAAGCTTGCAGGGATACACCTAACCAGGCTACAATCACAACTTCACTTGCAGTGTAGAAGTACTCTTATAGCTTCCCCTTCTGAATCCTGCCACAAAGGGGGGACAAGGCAGGTAGGGGGACACCTGCTTTAGAGAAATGATGGATATGAAAGCTATGGACTGTCCCAAAAGTCTTTCTGAATGCCAATTTCCACCGATCAGCTCTGTGTCCAGTCCCTGAAATGCCTAATCAAGGCCATGACCAGCTCCAATTTTCCAGCCAGAATTGAAATCTTTACTGCTACTGTACAACTTTCCATGCCTCATTAGTCTCAACAAGACCTGAGGTTGTAAGAAAAGCTGCCAAATCTGCCTTCATATTTTTCATGCTCCTGCTTAGCTAGTGTGGCAGAGCTGGGAACTCCGAACAAAGAGGGGAAACTTCTGATGTTAAGAGTCTCTAATTCCTTATTCTTATGTTGCCATAGAGTGAAACCTACACCAAAAACTGCTCCAAAACATCCCTGAACATAGCAGAGGGTGGGGGGCAGGATTGTGAAAGTACAGTGGATTTAAATGGTGCTAGGATCTCACTGCTTCTCATGGAAAACGTCCAAGAGTGCATGGCAACTTCCAGGTGCATTCCACGGCAACTGGCAAACAGCAATGCAGCCTGCCTCATTCTCTGCGCAATAAACCTAAGATGCCACGCACAGCAGCCAGCACATTCACTGCCTTGCTCTTATTCCAGCACACACAGTCCATATTTAACAACTACTCCGCAATGGCAGCCGGCTTTAAGCCTCACCCCACCACAGTCCGTTCTACCCTGCTCTGCAGAGCCCTGCCTCCCAAAATGGAGAAGGACCTGTGGTCACTGCTGTCCCACCCACATCCTAAGTGATGCAGGGTAACAATTGGCCCTGTTTTACTAGCTGGGCAGTAACAGTGAGATGAAGTAACTAGACCACAGCCTTTTTTCCATTTAGCACACTCTCATTGTCTAACAGTCAGTTAAAGGAGTACAGGTCAGTGAGTACCCTGGAACTAACAGCAGCTACCAAGACCTCCCCTCCTGCAGAGTCATGGACAGGGCCAGCTCTAGGCACCAGCAAAACAGGCTGGTGCTTGGGGCGGCACATTTTTAGGGATGGCATTCTGGCGCGGGCCATGCCACCCCTAAAAATGTGCCCCGGCTGCCCTAACTCACCTCCGCTGCTGCCGCTCGCGCGCCGCTGCTCGTCCTCCCTCCCGGGTTTGAGAGCCTGGGAGGGAGGGGGAGACCCCAAGTGGCTGCGGCACATGCACTGCTTCTCCCTCTCCCTCCCTCCCTCTAAGGCTTGAGAGCCTGGGGGGAGGAGGCAGGGCTGGAGATTTGGGCGGAGTTGAGGCAGGGCCGGGGGTGGGCTAAGAAAAAAACGGGGGGGGGGGCGGCCAAAATTGTTTTTGCTTGGGGCGGCAAAAATCCTAGAGCCGGCCCTGGTCATGGAGTGCTGGTGAGGAAACACTTTGTTCTGCAAATTTCTTGCACCTCTCTTTGCACTGGGACTTTAGTGGGAGTTTGTCTGAGTGGAACCCAAGTAAGGTGCTCAGAATTTGGCACACCCCATTTCCATGGGCTCTTTAAATAAATAAATAAAGATATCCTATCTCCTAGAACTGGAAGGGACCTTGAAGGTCATTGAGTCCAGCCCCCTGCCTTCACTAGCAGGACCAAGTACTGATTTTGCCCCAGATCCCTAAGTAGCCCCCTCAAGGATTGAACTTACAAACCTGGGTTTAGCAGGCCAAGGCTCAAACCATTCAGCTATGCCTCCCCCCTTTAGGGCCAAGGCTATGCCTGATTTTGTTTGTGCACAGCACATGATGGGCAACACCAGACACTAACAACAAGAGTTGCGGCCTGTTGATCAGTAGCACAGACTCTCCAAAAATGAAGTTCTCATAGCTTGTGATTGAGGTATTTGAAAAGGGCACATCTTAGTGACAGAGGGGTTTCTTCTTTCCTAGCCAGTTCCTTGGTAACAGAAAGCTGTAACAAACCTGTAGGAGGTATCGACACTCTATCACTACATGGGGAGTTAATCCGTCTTAAATCATTAAGGCTCATTTGATTTTCCAAATGCTCAGTTTCCATCATAATGAAGCATTCACGTTAAATAATAGCTGCACCCAGGCTTGGAGAGTAAGTGTATGTCTACACTACCCACCAGATCAGTGGGCAGCGATTGATCCAGCGGGGATCGATTTATTGAGTCTAGTCTAGACGCAATAAATCGACCTCCGAGCCCTCTCCCATCGACTCTTGTACTCCAGCTCGGCAAGAGGCGCAGGCAGAGTCGATGGAGGAGCGGCAGCAGTCGACTCACCACAGTGAAAACACCAAGGTAAGTCGATCTAAGTACGTCTAAGTTATTCACGTAGCTGAAGTTATGTAACTTAGATAGACACCCCCGCCCCCCGAGTGTAGGCCAGGGCTAAGACTTGTGCCTGCAACATTATTCCTTTTAGAAACAAAGTGCTTCCCTCCAGATCCTGACGCTCACCCACAAGCCCATCTAGAGCCAGAGTCTGTGAAGCCTCCCATGAAACCTCAGAGAGATGAGCAAGGGTCCTTCCCTCTCCCTCCTACATAGCTGAGCAAGGGCCCTTCACAATAATATCTCCTTTGCTGCTTGTTGTGCATCCCTGGTTGTCTCAGGGTGCTGAATTTTCCATAGTTACATTCCATCATATGTGTTATGTTCACAACATACACAGAAATTGGATAAAAACATAAATACTCCTTCTGTAAGGTTATAATGTCACATTATTCTTATTCTTAGAATCCAGAATGACAACACATAGTAACCCAGTAACCAAAAACAGAAAGAGCCAAAGCAGGCTGTTCCTTAAGGCAGTGAGGCACAGCTCACCCCATCTCATTCTAGGCTGTTTTTTCATTCTGATTGTCAGCTTCCCTGCAGAGCCCTCCAATTTGCAAGCAAGACCAGGAAACCCCTTACAAATTAAAATGACGGCCTTCAATTTCACAGTTTTCAATACACCACAATATGCATATGTAACCCACTTGTGAGTGTGTGTTACAGGTCCCCTCTGTGCTTGATATGTTGGCCAAGATGGCAGCTATCACACATGCATCAAATCTCACATGCGTTGTGAGGGACAAAGATAAAACCAAGCATGAATATCTGGCATGAATTAATTTCTCCAAGTGGACCTGCTTTTCCATTGACCTGGACCTTGGGTAGTCATTTACACCTGCACAAAGGAAGTGCAAAATGGGTATGAAATGCTACCACTGGGATGTGACAGCATTTTACACCTTCACTTTTCAATCCACAGCACAGGGCGATAGAGAACCACATTGTTTTGTTACATTTTGGTAGCTGACAGTCACTGAGGCCCGACATATGTGGTTCTATTGGACACCTGCCACCTACAGCAGCCAATCAGCTATCTCTTGTCCCATATACCCACTTACAGATGCATTATAAGATGCTCTAGTTTATTTCACAGAAAACTTGCTATCCCAAACATGTAACTTAGCACTACATCTGTGTACTCTGTGATTCACACTATTTTAGGTTATGTTGATTACCAGGAGCTATTTCCCTTGGAAAGTTTGGAATGGAGAGCTATTGCTATATAATTGCAAACAGTGCTGGTCTCATTGAATCTTGTTTCCATATTTCAGCAACATATACACAGAAATGCATAAGATAAACATGAGCTTCCGAGCATCTGGGTTTGTATCCTAGAGGCTATATAGTTTGCATTTATCCAAGATGTATGAAGAGAGGAGAGCCCTTGCTTTTGGTAATGCAGTGAGTTAATTATACCAGCCGTTCACCTCTAGAGAAATAGGTTCAAATCTGCCTTGGGATACAAGGGAATTAAGGGCCTCTCAGCCTGGTCCACAATGTTTTATTCATGTTAAAAAACAATGTAAAATTAACATGATTTTCCTATTTTCTGCCCCATTGTACAGTATGTGAAATGAATTGATCTGGAAAATCTTTGGCGGGGATGTCAAAGGAACCTAAGGGAGTTGGGTAACCAAGGCAATTAAAGTCCAGGGGATTTGGGCACCTTGACTCTTTAGCTGCTTTTGTAAATTCCATCCTTTACCAACTAACATTTTGTTCCCCTGTGACAGACACAGACCTTCATATGACTAAAAATCTATTGAATGCAAGGTGTCCTTACAATGTGTGAGACAAAAAATGACTAGTGTGAGTGCAGCTTTAAAGTGAGATCAAGCACTCAGAGGTAGAGAATTCCAGTAGGTAAGGGTACTCCGACAATGCCGACTTAGCCATGCTGCAAATCCTGCATATTTGATCAGCTACAGTACTAAAAACATGTCATATGCCAAGGCCTACGTTAAACAAGGAAAGGGTTGCTAAAGAAATGCTGCACATTTCCCACATGGCCAAGTTAATGTCAGAGTAACGTTGGCCTTTGGAATCACCTGCCCTTTGAGCAGTTGAGCTCATGGCTTTAATGTTGCATGTTTGATATTTGGGAGATGGGGAATGGGCACGTTTAAGGAAGAGGGTGGGACTAGGGAAAAAACTCTGGTTCTGATGAGCTGCACAGTTTACAATCTCCCGGCTGGCTTTGCCAGCAGAGTTTGTAGGCCCCTTGCTTTGCATCATTTTAGGACACTGCATCTCACTGTGCTGTACATTTATTTTGACAACTGCAGTCTAAATAATTAATGATAATGCTTCCATAGCGCACCAGTCAAAGAGCTGTACTATAATTTGCAAGAACCAGGATGTCTTTGAATCAACAGGAAAGCATTTATGGCCTGTCTCCTACAATGTTCTGAGGACCCTCAACTCCTGCTGGCTTCAATGGGAGTTAAAGGTGCCACATTTTACGATCACAGAATACACATAGAGAAGTTAGATAAACACATACATAGCAACCTTCCAGCAATATGTAACACTACTTTATTTCTTACAATTCAAAATAATAACACACCAGAACCAAAAAGAGCGAGAAAGCAGGCTGTTCCCTAAAAGAGAAGCACAACTTACCTCACCTTACTCGAGGGTGTCTGTTAGCCCCAGATCTCACGCTTTCCTATAGAGCCTCTGGTTCTGCAAGCAGAACCACGAAAGCCCCCTGGTATAAGAAACTACGTTTTTAACAGAGGTTTGTATGCACAACACTAAGCACCTGGCAGGATTGGGCACTCAACCAGCTGCACACACACACACACACACACACACACACACACACACACGCACCCTAAGTGTCAATTAGTTCAGGGATCAGATTTTTAAACACTGGCCTCCCATTGTGTGCACACAATTTCCTGGAGCAATTCATTATGGGCACAAGTGAAGTCATGGGGACATCTATGTGAATGCACCACAACCCAGGCAGCTGGACATCTAAATGTCCCAAGCCTGTGCCCACAGAGAAATGCAGGAGCAAATCCATGTCACACATGAGACACTGATTTCAGGCTGAGTTGGAGTGTGTACCTGTAGACTTCAGGGCAGTTCAGTACTGCGCATGCTCAGTATGCAGTTTTCAAATCTTTCTAATTTTGTGAAACCCAAGCAACATCTTTCAGAACAAGCAAAGGCAAAACACTCATTAAGAACTGCTTCAAATTTCAAACGTCAGCCACTTTTGCTGGAGCCCTGTTAAATTAAGGGGCATTTAGAATTTTTTTTTACTGAAGAGAAACATTTTTTCCACACTCTCTCATAACTCAAAGGTGACTTAAAAGAACTTGCCCGGGCTCCACACACAAATTCTCCTCCATGCAGAGACCAAACATGGGAAATAAAATGTCACCTCTGGAAAGTGAAAGGTTTAGAAAGCTGTGGGCATTTGGATATGGGGCTGGGGGTTTAGTGAAAACAGCGTTGCAAACTTAACTAGTGGCACTAAATTATTTGCTCTTTTTATTGATTTATTTTATTAGGTCACAAAGCACAGTCTGAGAGAGCACTTACATCTGCGGGACAAGGCTATAGTGTAGACACTGACATAATTAGATCGCCGTAAGCTGCCCTACGTTGACTTAACCGTATAGTGTAGACCAGGCCTGAGACACCTTCCACGTTTCAAGACAATGAGTGGACCTGCCACTTTAAGACACTGAAAATGGGCCTAGAAAAAGAAAATCCAAACTAGTGACAATGGAGAGTAAAATGATCACGAAGGAATTGCCATGAATAGAAAAGCATTCCAATTAACTTTGAAAACAGCTACAGTGAGACTTTGGCGAAAGAAAATTCCATATATGGGGTCCGTGAACAGAGCAAACTATCCCTGGCTCAAATCAGATTGCTGGGACAGCAGAGTCTTAGAGTGCCTTATCAATATAAGTCCTGAATACCTGAGAAGCCCGGATATCCCTGATGCTCATGTCGCCAATTTTTCATGTTAGACTGATCTTACAAACATTTGTGAAATGCACAAATTAAATAACATTCTGGGCTTTGCTTTATTTTTTATGCCTGGAGAGATTTTGAAGCTGTAAATAGGAAACCTGCCCCAGATCTGTTTGCAGGGCGGAGAGAGAAAGAGGGAGATTACCTGCATCCAAAGCCTGCTGCCCATCACACTGAGAGCTTTGGAAGATTATGTTGCTGGGTCTGCCAACTCAGTAGAAACAGGAAAACTAATTTTGCCCTCAAATACATTCAATCAAAAATCATTTCTCAAGGTCACTTTAGCAAAACTGCACACGCTGCTTTTCTTCAGCTTCTTTTTTCTTTTAGAAAAAATGTTACCTAGTCTCACTCTGCTGCCTCTTCACCACCTTCTGCACCTGGAACAGTAACTGGAAAACACACACTGCAAGACAGTATGCGGTGAGTTCCATAATAAGGCCTCCGGAATAACTATCAATTCAAAGGTGCAACCTAGAAAGGCATGGACTATTGTTCATTCCAGGATGGCTCAGCTTCCCAGTGCCAGTTCTTCACCTCAATAGCAAGCTAATTTTAAAGTGGTGAAATTCAAACACATAATTCTCCACCTCATTTGACCAGATGGCGGCAGGAGCACCTAGCTATGCTACAACCCCTTGTAGTACCTACAGTACAACCCCCAATGTGCCCATCAGCAGTGGGCCTATGTGACAGGTTCGGACACAGAGACCCCCTTGGGACTGTCACCTGACATGCTGAGATTACCTTTGGACCTCCCTGCCAGTTTGGGACTCCAGAACCCTGCCTTGTTGAGCCAGACATGCTAGCTGGCCGCAACACAGACCCAGGTCTGGTCCATGCCCCCAAAGCTGCAGACTTTAACCAAAATCTGCTCACCAGGTCGCCGCTCTCCAGCGCCCAGACACCCAGCTCCCAATGGGATCCAAATCCCAAATAAATCTGGTTTACTCTGGGTAAACTCATAAATTGTCTGCCCTCTATAACACTGATAGAGAGATATGCACAGCTCTTTGCTCCCCCAGGTATTAATCACTTACTCTGGGTTTGTTAATAAACCAAAGTGATTTTATTAAGAATAAAAAGTCGGATTTAAGTGGTTTCAAGTAATAACAGACAGATCAAAGTAAGTTACCACACACACACACAAAAAACCACGCAACTCTAAGCCTAGTACATTTAAGAAACTGAATACAGGCAAATCTCACCCTTAGAGATGTTCCAATAAGCTTCTTTCACAGACTAGACTCCTTCTTTGTCTGGCCAAAGACTTTCCCCCGGTGCAGTCCTTGTTAGCTCCAGCTCAGGTGGTAACTAGGGGATTTCTCATGACTGACAGCCTCTTTGTTCTGTTCTACGCCCTTTTGTAGCTTTGGCTCAAGGCGGGAATCCTTTGTCTCTCTCTGGGTTCCCACCCTTCCTTCTAAATGGAAAAGCACCAGGTTTAAGATGGATTCCAGTACCAGATGACCTGGTCACATGTCCTGTGAGACCCCAAGCCTCCATTCTTTCCAGCCTGACTCACAAAAACATAGGAAGGCTTACAAGTAAACAGCCATTTACAACCAATTGTCTTGGTCAATGGCAGCCATCAAGATTCTAAGCCACCATTAATGGCCCACACTTTGCATAATTACAATAAGACTTTAGAGCAGGGGTTCCCAAACTTGGTTTGCAGTTGTTCAGGGTAAGCCCCTGGTGGGTCGCAAGATGCTTTGTTTACCTGAGCGTCCGCAGGTACGGCCACTTGCAGCTCCCAGTGGTTCGCTGTTCCCAGCCAATGTGAGCTGCCTGAAGTGGCGTTGGCCGGGCCACTGCTTCCCGCAGATCCCATTGGCCAGGAATGGCAAACCGCGGCCACTGGGAGCTGCGAGAGGCCATACCTGCGGACACTCAGGTAAACAAAATGTCTTGCAGCCTGCCAGGGGCTTACCCTAAACAAGCCACGAACCAAGTTTGGGAACCCCTGCTTTAGAGTAATACTTAATATTTCTAGCTTCAGATACAAAAATGATACATTCATACAAATAGGATGAACACACTCATTAGATTATAAGTTTTGTAATGATACCTTACAAGACACCTTTTGCATAAGGCATATTCCAGTTACATTATATTCACACTCATAAGCATATTTCCATAAACATATGGACTGCAACTTCACAGGCTACACTGACAGGGAATTATACATCCAGTTTTCCCTACTGTAGAGAAGGCCCAAGAGAACTAGCAAACTAAGGAATGCATTGATATAGACTTTATTAGCTGATAATGTTCACCTGGTACCATTGCAAGGTGCTATAGGAATGGAGTTTTGAGCCCTTTCATCTTCATGCTGGGATTTTAGCTCTGTCCCCAGGGAAAGAAGCATCGGAAATAGAAAATAAAGTATTTTGGGGAAGCAGGAGGACTGCAACTTTTTTTATAGCATCCAGTTTCACAGATTAAATACTAGATAATTCAATGCATTTCTGCAAGCTGTCTTGTGGTGAAATAAATGGCAGTTGCCCAGCAACAGCAGTGATTGGCATCTGGTTTTGCTAGCTGTTCTAATACTGCCCAAGTTTATTAATCTGAGTCAACAAAGGAAAGACGATGAAGTTCTCGGAAATGATTTGAAGATATTTAACCTTCTTATACTCTATTCATTTAAAAAAATATGTTTAGTCCTTTTAGCCTGGCAGCACAATAATAATCTTCCAAATCACTGTGCCTGAGATTGGCTACGCCGCGTCCTTCAAGAATGGAGCACATGTGAAGAATGATTTACCTTTTGCCCTTACAAATTGACTGGGACTAGGTTTCCCACAGCTACGTTGAACTAACATGCTGCAAACTTTCAGGTAGGAGGGGAGCTGCCCGCTGCCACTCAGGATACGTATGCAGTGCTGCCAATGCTTGCAATTTTATCATGAGTCTTGTGATACTGTACTTGTGTTCTTCTTAAAGTTCCAGCTCCTGGAGTCAGGTGATTAAGTGTGAATCTCAAATGTTTTTGTTTTGTTTCTAAATAAGTTTCTATCTCTCAAGTTTGTAGAGAAAAATCTTGAAAATGTGACTCAAATGAAGAGGTGACCTAAGGATTCAAAATCCAGAAGACCAAAAAACCCTCAAATTTATTATTTTAAAAATGAAAATCTCATTATTTTTACACCAATCATTATTTCTGTGACCCGACTTTGAACTCTTGAGGTTGGCAATACTGTGCGTGTGCAATGGGATGTCTGTTGGGGACGAGGTTGCAGAAGAGAGAAATGAAGAAGAGATCTGGAAAAACCAGGGCAATAAAAGTTACGAGGGGGGTGTTGAGAGAGAGAGATATAGAGAGAAATTGTTTCATGTGGCACACAACAGCAGAGAAAAGGGTAACTTATGCTCCTGTATTTAGAAAAACAACGGGGAGTCCGGTGGCACCTTAAAGACTAACAGATTTATTTGGGCATAAGCTTTCATGGATTAAAAAAAACCACTTCATGCATCTGAAGAAGTAGCTTTTTTATCCACGAAAGCTTATGCCCAAATAAATCTGTTAGTCTTTAAGGTGCCACCGGACTCCCCGTTTTTGTGGATACAGAATAACACGGCTACCCCTCTGATACTATATCCCAAGATGTTAGCAGCTCCCCAAGAGAAAGAGCATTGATAAGCTCCAACCAGGTCCATGTGCAACTGTACCCAGAAGGTGCCCTCCCAAGGAACAGGGTGGAACCTTTGGGAAAGTAGAGGGCAATTGACATGGCCAGAGCAGCAGCCCAGTACAGAGATGCTCCTGCAGCACAGAGTCAAAGGGAAGCAAAGAGTATCATCACAGGCAGATTTGGCACATGAGCTACCAGGCTTTATGGAAGATGCTGTTGTTGCATTCCTGCCTTATTCAAGGCTCTGTGCCATGGGGTTGTCGCTTCCTCACACCCTTCACATCAGCTGCTTCTTAATGCTCCTGCCTTGATCTGTGTTTTGTATTCTATACTGTGGGGGTCATTGGTTGGTGACATCCCTGTGGAGGGGCAGTCACAATGAACAGGGGTGGCTCTATGTATTTTGCCACCCCAAGCACGGCAGTCAGGCGGCTTTCGGTGGCATGCCTGCTGGTAATGCGGATTCAGCGGCATGCCTGCGGGAAGTCCGCCGGTCCCACACCTTCAGCATAGCCGCCGCCGAATTGCCGCTGAAACCGCGGGACTGGCGGACCTCCCCCAGGCACGCTGCCGAAGGCTCCCTGACTGCCACCCTCATGGTGACTGGCAGGCTGCCCCCTGCGGCTTGCCACCCCAGGCACGCGCTTGGTGTGCTGGTGCCTGGAGCTGCCCCTGACAGTGAATGATCAATCTCCTTAGCTCTCACCAGCCACGCACCCAGAGGGCCTCAGCACAGCACTGGCTGAAGCAGGCCCAGAGGGGAAAAGGCACTGCCCTCCAGCCTGCCTGTTGAGAACCTACTTTGCTAGAGATCACAGTTGCCACAGACAGTGAGGCAGCGATTGCTAACTCCATCCTAGGCTCCCCAGTGACCAGGATCTCCACAGCACTTAGTCCTTGCACATTTTGCCATCTGTTGTCTTAATTTCCTTCATTCACAACTTCTCCCTCCCCACTGCCCTCAGTGGACAGATGACAAGTAGTTCAGTTCAGCATCTGCCTGCTGACCACTGTGTAGTGCTGCTTGAATAAGGCATGGCTGATAGCACCATCTTTCCATTGTTCCTCTGGGCCATGTGAAGGCTTCCTTCTATGAAACTAACCCATTGCGTAGGAAAGATAGGAAGTACAGCAAGAGACCACCCTGTCTTAACCAAGAGATTGTCAATGATCTGAAACTCAAGTGTGTCCTACAAAAAGTGGAAACGATATCAAATTACAAAGGACAAATATTAACAAATAACCCAAGTATGTAGGAACAAAATTAGAAAGGCCAAGGCACAAAACGAGATTAAACTAGCTAGAGGCATAAAGGATAACAAGAAAGAATTCTACAAATACGTTAGAAGCAAGAGGAAGACCAAGGACAGGGTAGGCCCATTAGTCACGGTGGGAGGAGGGGAAGAGGGAACAATAACAGAAAATGTGGAAATGGCAGAACTGCTAAATGACTTTTGTTTCAGTTTTCACCAAAAAGAAAAGTAGTGATTGGACGTTTAACATAGTGAATGCCAGTAAGAATGAGGTAGGATCAGAGGCTAAAACAGGGAAAGAACAAGTTAAAAATTACTTAGACAATATTGAAGAAATCAACCCATTAGGGCTGATGAAATGCATCCTAGGAGCTGACTGAGGAGATATCTGAGCCATTAGTGATTATCTTTGAAAAGTCATGGGAGACAGGAGAGATTCCAGAGGACTGGAAAAGGGCAAATATAGTGCCAAAAAGGGAGATAAAGACAACCTGGGGAAGTACAGACCAGTCAGCTTAACTTCAGTACCCGGAAAGATAATGGAGCAAATAATTAAAGCAATCAATTTGCAAACACCTAGAAGATAATAAGGTGATAAGTAACAGTCAGCATGGATTTGTCAAGAACAAATC